>NC_082667.1:90455890-90772801 GCF_025265405.1 Mesoplodon densirostris
GAAGTGATGATATATCAGAAATGCAACCAGTTGTCATAAAGAAAGCCATAGCATATGGAACACAGAGTGCACACACACACATGTTCATGCACACAAACACACACCTTACTCTCATTTTTGGAAGTGCAGTAAGACCCAGGTAAGCTGTTCCAAAATAACTACACAATGTAGCAAGTCTCTCTCCCTAACATGTCATCTCCCATGTCTAGTGAAAGGAAATACAATTCCTTTTTAAATAATTATTTTTGGAGATTTATTCAAGAGCAGGGAGAGTCAGGCTCCCTTCACTGGGTGTTGCTATGGGTAGGTGATTGCCCTTGGCTGGTAAACCATATGTGTATTAGGTGGCATTCTGGCTTCTTTCTTTTCTCTATGCTTACACCTCCCTTTCTAAATCACCTAAAACAGAATATTATCTTAACATGTGCAGAAAATTAAAATAGTTCTTTTAATAAATGATCAAAGGATTATGTGCATTAAAATTAATTTTTAAAGTTCATGATTTATAAGAAATTTTAATTATTAAAATAGAAATGAGTGGGCATACATGGGGAGTTGAGGAATACTTCTCTCACAAGGCATATCACACAAGCAAAATTAAGTTGATAGCCAAAGCAAACTTATAAATCAATTTTTGAGTGAAAGGTAGCTTCTGTTCTCTACTGCCAGTGCCAAATTCCTGAGCCATATTGTTATATTAATATGCAAATATAGCTTCCATTTAGTTAGCTATTTATTTATAAGGAAACCTTATGAAAGAACAAGAAAACTACAGATACTGGCAATTTAAAAAAAATATATAGATTATACACATAAGAAAATTTCTCTGGGTCATAACCTTTCTTCTATCATGAACTAATTGTGTAACTGTGAAGCAACTCACTTGAATTCTATGCACATGTGTATTTATGAAGCTAGAACGAGTGTGCCTTAAGGTCTTTCCTAGGTTAAAATAATACTTAGGATTTATAATTTCTGTTCTTGGTCAGTTACTGTTTAATTATACTTCCTTGGCTTGCAAAAAAGGAAGACAAAAATCCTAGCAAGTTAGCCTCTCTTATTGGCACCTGTATAGCCCCTGTTTTATGTTATATGGTGATATAAGATACTCTAAGATGCTCTAAGCTGCCACCTACTTAACCACTGAGCTTCAACCTTCCCTCAAACCATAGCCTTATTTGCCCAGGCCAGTTACTTGTTCTCACTTTCTTTATTTTGTCTCCATTTCTCATATGGATCCAGAATATTTTCCTTATGAACAGCCTCATTAGCTGGGTTCCAAAAATGCTATATTTTCCTGGTCCTCTGTTTCCTTAAGGAAGACACAGTCTGGTGCCCAGAGCTCAGCTCTAACCCAGAACAGTTATCTAAGTCAAAATCCTAGCAAACATCTAACTCTGAGCACTTTTTGTTGTTGTTGTTATTGTTCATTTTAAGGGATTTTAATTTCAGACCAATTTTTAAATAAGTGCATTTTACATAGGAGGCATCAGATTTTCAGGGGTACCTGAGACCTCACAAAAGTTTGTGAATATTATGAACTATAGAGATATCCTATTGAAAGGACATGTGGGTGTGGGCCAGAGTCAACTCTGTGCTCCCCAAGCCCATTTGGGTTAGTGGTCACTGACCTTTGTGGTAAATATTACTCTGAGTCACTGTGAGTAAGTTCTTTTGGCTTTTTCTCTAATATCTCCTACCTTTTTCCTCTTCCCCAGAAGTTAGCCCATGACAGAGTTCCTAGCACATTTTGTGTCAGAGCATATAGAGGTTTATTTCAGATGCCCCTTATAAAATCACAGGTTTATTTCTTTAACATTGCACTAAACCTGTATGTTCAAATATTCTCCCTGATTTCCTATGAGATTTCAGAGATTTTTGGCTCTCTTGCTAAAATTTATTCTGTAACAAAATGAAATATTAAAAATTATATTTTTATTTCACATATTAAATGAGAGAGTGATATAACTGCAAGGTTTTAATTTCTTTTACTTTTATTTTCCTATAGCTTTTTTTTCTCTCTCTACCTCCATATGAATAATTTTAACTTCCTCAACCTACACCAGGTTACTAATGTCAACAGCCTGAACAACAAACCTGTAACTGGTTAACATTCATATTTTCACATTTTCCTTCATGTTAACAAAATAAAACATTCATGTATTTAGTTACTAAATATGTATGTAATTATGTGTGTATATATATAGAGAGAGAAATGTGTTGATGAACGTGTTTATATAAAATTATATACATGAAAATCTCCTCTTTACAGAAGGACGTCAACAAAGAAATATAATACATATATAGAAGGACAAAATAAATCACCATTTTTTGTAATCAAATAATTAATTCAAACAGGTTCCATCATTATTTTCACGAGCAATTAGTTGAAAAGTCATTGAGAAACATATTCACAGTATTATCTCATGGATTACTTGGTAACAACAAAAGGAAAAAAAAAATTACAATGGTGAGATCTGAAAGTCATCACCTTAACGAAATGATTAAACTGCTGTTGCCATCAAACAATGGAAAAAAAACTGACATTACATACCTCTGCATATGATTTTATACTAAGCAAACAACACTGTATACAAAGTTGTCGTGTCAAAAATGCTTAACCTGGGGCTTCCCTGGTGGCGCAGTGGTTGAGAGTCTACCTGTCGATTCAGGGGACGCGGGTTCATGCCCCGGTCCGGGAGGATCCCACATGCTGCAGAGTGGCTGGGCCCGTGAGCCATGGCCGCTGAGCCTGTGCATCCGGAGCCTGTGTTCTGCAACGGGAGAGGCCACAGTGGTAGGAGGCCCGCATACCGCACCACACACACACACACACAAAATGCTTAACCTGAATCTAAATTAAATCTCTAGCCCAAACTAACTTCTAATTCACAGAAAAGTTAGAAGAACAAGTTAAATGACATCATGAGGAAACAGACAAATCTAGAATTCGGGACATTCTTCAAGAAAGCTTGTCTGGATGCTTGTCAAAATCATCAGAAACCCCACATAACTGAGAATACCTATTTATCTTTAAGGAGAGTAAAGAAGCATAAAGACTAAAAAACAATATGTAGATTGTCAATTGGATCTTTGTTCAAAAATTTCAATGGAGGATATTTTTTGGGAACAATGGGAGAAAATTACATATAATCAATGTATTAGAGGTTATTAAAATTTTAAGTGATATTATGGCTTAAATTTATGATATATTGGTTATGTATATGTACATATGTACATATTAAGTATATGTGTGTATATATACACATGCATGCATATATATGCATATATATGTGTGTGTGTATGTATATATATATATATATATAAATATATATATAATATGGTTATGCTGTAAACACTGCTGAAGTGTTTATGGAAAAAATATGTAACTTGCTTTCAAATGGTCAGCATATATAAACATGCTTTTCTGTATGTTTGTCTGTGGAGAGAGAAAGATGATTAAAAGTATATATTTAACTGTGTCTAACCTGCTAATTAGTATTTACTGAAATTTAGATGTCAGTTTATATTTTATAATGTCTATTTTGGTTCTTTTCAAATCCGTTTGTTAACTTTTATCATCTCTATTCATTTAGTCAGATTTTTATTAATTTATTTTATCACTAAACATATTAAAATACCTATTTATTAGTCTGTATCATGGAAAATGTCCTTAGTTAGGTTGTCTCCATGGATTCTTAACTTTTCCTCTCTTCCCATTCTACTTGTGACTTGACTATTGGGATTTCTCTTGGATGTGTATATATATATATATTCATGTTTTGGAGGTAATCAGAATATATATTTGGTCATATTGACAGGTATAAGAGTCCAAGTTTTAATTTCAAAATCATCTCTTTTTTCATAATCACTCAACTATTGCCATTAAACTGAAATTTTATACTCATAGGCTCATTCACTAGTAAAAATAAAAGGAAGAAACAAATGAGTATCTAATGAGGGTCAGGACCTATTGGTGGATGTGTAGAGGGACTCTGTGCTGCATAACCCTGTGGGGTGCCAAACACAGATGCACATGGGTAGAGTGGGTACTAAGTAATCTAAAAATCCTTAAAACAGGCTACTAGACACTAAAATAATTCAGCAGAGTAAATACTTAAAGTAGGAAGAATGTTTAGCTTAATTCAAATCAATTTGTTTGTGTCCATCCGTGGCTGATCTGGTAATTTCCAGGGGAATTAATGTGATAGTGTCTTTGATAAGTTGTGTACTCATAAGGTAAGAGCAGATAATCTTTTCTGGTTACTGCAACAATTTGGTTAATATTAAACATGCCTTAAACTTAACCTGCGTAGAATTTTATTTCTGGAAATATCATCTTAAATTACATTTCTTTGGTTGCTCAAATTTAAAATAATTTCCTATGCAGGAAAAGTCTATGATTATTAACAAGTTTTACACTAATTATATTATGTGGGTTTGATGTGATATCACACAGAACAGATGTCTCTGTAATATTTTTATATTTTCCTTTGATTTAATGTAAAGTCTCAAGCAGAAATAGAAAATAGAACAATTTAAATAGAACTCTTGAAATAATTCAAAGCAACAATAGTGTTTGTAACTATTCTTTTTTGTCTAATGACCTCAATGACTTTTTCAAGATTACTAATATGTGAGTCAAGTATTGCACTCATTTTTATTTTTCTCAAATAAAAAGTGAGATAACTCTAGTTCTTTTTCCTGTTAGATAATTGTGGGACTTGTTTTTTTTTTAATTTTCAGTTTAAATCAAATACATATAAGTTTGTGTTACCAATAAATGTGAGCTCCCCTAGAAAATTCTCCATGATCAGATTAGAAAATCTTTCTTTTCATGTAATTAATTAAACATATAATTCAACGCAATTATAATTTTTTAAATGACTGAACTCTGCATAAAATGCGTTTGTGTGTGTGTGTGTGTGTTTGTGTTTGTGTTTTCCAGTGTCTAGCACAGTTTATGGTGTATAGTAAGGTACTCAATGAGTATTTGATTAATGAAAAAATGAAAAACATTTAAATGATTGACTACTTTTACCTTCAGACACTCTTCCTATGGCTTCCATGATATCATCCTCATCTTATTTTTCTTTTCCCTCACTGGCACTCTCCAACTCCTTTCCTAGCTTACCTACCAATGGACTACTATGCAGTTTTAGCCAGTCAAGCACAGTGATATTCATGTACATTAATTTAAGTGCAACTAAATCAATGATATAAATCATAAGTTTTCAAATGTGTTCTGTATAACAGTAAGATTTCTCACAGGTGCACTGGGGGTTTCCAAGGGTGTGAGGCCAGAACCTCTGGGCTTCTACTAAAACTCTAACATCTGTAATTTGGCTTACTTTATAGTTGACTGGGATGTCCCATGTTAGAATATAGCATAAAAATAATCCAAAACCACTTACCTCAACTAGCCCAGGTTAACACTCACACATGAATGTCCAAATCAGCAGAAGGTCCCTCTGTTTCTCAGGCAAACACTGCCCCGGAGCAAAAGCATGCTATCAGAAAGACTGCTGCTACTTCACTGACATAGGTTGAACAAACCTCTTTGACCACTTAGCTCAATTCAATTCTGAAATCAGGACTCCTATTTTTTCCTTTCTCCATTCCCATTTTCTTTTCCTTCCACCTCCCTTCCCCGACCTCCTTCTTCTCTATATTACTGGAATGATTATTTTTCTCTGAAGAACCTCATTGGCCTTTCCTATTATATCTGTTAGTGCTACACTAATGCATCCCACAAAGTTCCAGTAATCCGTTTGATGAAAAGAAGTTGTAGTCTTAATACCTCTGTACTCAAGTTAGTTATGAAAATTTATTTACCCCCTCAGCCACAAATCTAAGTTTTAAGTATCAAAGTTTTCCAAATGTAAGGAAGGAAAGGAGAAAGTGGGGAGAGTGGGAAAAGATGGCGAGAAGGAGAGATTGCAGACGCACAATATTAGATATCTATGTATTTAGTTATCTTCCTTATCCCTTATATGGAGCACCATAAGAGATTTACTTATTTGAATAGAATGTCCTTCTGTTACCAAAATTTGAAAGCTGATGATCTAATTTCATTACTTTCAAATTTAATGAGTTTATTGTACCTAACTACAATATACACCTTAGAGTTTCACATATACAACTATACAGTGTCTGTTTCATAATTTTCTCTTATTTTCAGTTTAAAATTACCCTTTGTAAGACATTGAAAAATATAGAAGCATATAACAAAAGAAAATGTACCTATCCTCACTACGAAGATAAATAGTAATTTTATGATAGTTTATTTCACCATTAAATTAGGATGCAACATTTTAACTTACTATTTCTTTATTTTCTTTTCATAAAAATTACTCTTGAAAACAAAATTTGAAAATGTTTTATATTATTCCATTGTGTAACTAGACATAATTTAGTTATTCAAGCTTGTGAGGAAAAAATCACAATTTCAAATATGTTTACGAATGATTAAAGACCTAACCCTTGAAAAGAAATTGATAGATAAAATAATACACACATTTTTAAGGTTCTAGGTATTTTAAAGGGATAGGATTTTCTGCAAAGCTTAAATAATATAGTTATAATCCTTGGGCTTAAATTTTCAGTTTCTTGATAAGTCCAACACCACAAAATGTATTTTTCCTGGGCTTATGTAGAGCAATCATTTTCTTAGAGACATAAAACAGATGGTAATTTTTTTTTTAACTTGCTCATTCAAAATTTATCTGCTTACTAAACTGAGGACTAAATTTCTGCCTTGTCACTAACCCATGTTATTCTTTGTAATTCCCCCTTTTTTTATTTCTGTAACATCTAAGTGCCTATAACATATCTGAATGAAATATAGGAAATAACAAGATCAGTTTGAAAAATCCAAAGCAAGTGGGACTCTAGGTTTGGTACACATTGATATACCTGCAGAAAACCCCTTAAATATGCTATTTGAGCTTGAGGAGACTAGGTCACAACATTTTCGACATTTTATTTCTGGAATTTCAACTGACATAATTTAAGTTAAATTTGCTCTATTTTTAAAATTAATTATTTCCCTTTAGTGACCCCACCCATTCACTCTTGCTGTCCCCCCAAAAAAAAAAAAAAAAAAAAAAACAGTAAAAAATTACTTTCCTGGAGAAAATGCCAGAAACAGAAATCCCATACACTGTTGGCTTAGGAGCTGAAAATATGAGGAATGTAAATTTTTAGTTTATGGCAAAATAGAAAATAAAGTTTGGAGTGTAGATTTCTGTACTCCACCTGCTCACTGAATAAGAAAAAAGGACGTTCATCTTGAGAGCTGTCATTCCCAGTCCTTTCCCAAACATGACACTCACTCTTTAAAATGAACGAGCACCAAAACAACTCCACTGAGTAATACGTATATTAGTTTCTGCATTGTAATGCACTAAATAAAAGTCAATAAAGGATTTCATTACTTGCTATGTTAGTAGCTTTCTTTGATATTAGGCACTGCTTTATTTCCCTAGTCACGGTGAACAGGTTAAAACATCTACCATATGAAAAAATGATCTAAGGCCTCAGTTAAAACATATAATAAATGAACAAGACACACAATAGTTAAGACTACGAATTCAATGAAGTTGAATTTATAAACTTGAGTTATGTAAACTTTTCATAGTGATTTTGTGCACAACACCAAAGTGTCAAGGTGTCCTGAGGGAAAGCTACTGTAGTATTTTGAATATTTTAGCTTATCTTTCTGAATATAGAAAAAAAATTCCTCTCTGCAAAATTATTTATAACCAAATAGCAAATATGCTATAATTTCTGCAATCTTAACACAAATCCTCTCTTTATACCACATCACTCTCCAATGACTGTCCACTTTTCTGTGCCCTTTCATAACAAAATTCTTTGAAGGATTATCTCTACCCTTTATCTCTATGTCCTCATTTATCCTTTTGAAACATTACAATTAGGTTTTAACCTACAATGCTCCACTGCAACTGCTCTTGACAAGTTCCTCAAAGATCTCCACATTATAAAACCTTATAGCCAATTTGTAATTATCGTATTACTTTTCTGTTAGTAGCATTTAATCCCGTTGATCCACATTCCTCCTTAGACATCTTACTTTCCTGAGTTTTCTCTCTACATATCTTGTCATTCTTACTCTGTTCCTCTGCTCATTACTTCTCATCTTCCAAGCTCTAAGTGTTGGAGGACCCAGGGTCTACCTTTGAACTCATCTCCCTTGGTGACCTCATTCTATCTTATGGTCATCTATATGGTTACAGGTCCAAAAGGTATGCCTGATATGGAATGTTCCCCTGAACATCAAATTTATGTAATTAACTGCTGACTCAATATCTTAACTTTGGTGTCTAGATACATTCCAATATTAATATCTCCAAAGAGAACTTCTGGTCTTCCTCACCATTGCCCAAGTCTGCTCTTCCTACAGTCTTCCCTTTATGAGAAACTGGAAAACTAGTCCAGTTGCTCAGGCAAAAACAAACACAACTCTGAAAAACATTTTTAAAAAGTACCTTGATATTATCACTCTTTCTTTTTTAATTTGTTTATATATATATATATTTTAATACAGTTTTAAGGCCACACTCCACTTACAGTTATTACAAAATATTGGCTACATTCCCTGTGCTGAACAATACATCTTGCAGCATATCTTATAGCCAGTAGTTCATACCTTCCACTCCATCACCACTTTATTGTCCTCCTCCCCACTGGTACTACTGGTTCTCTACTCTGCTTCTTTTTTGTTATATTCACTAGTTTGTTGTATTTTTTTAGATTCCACATGTAAGTGATTTCATACAGTGTTTGTCTTTCTCTGTCTGACTTATTTCATTTAGCACAATGCTGTCTAAGTCCATCCATGTTGCTGCAAATGGCAAAATTTCATTCATTTTTATGGCTTAGTAGTTTTCCATTACATATATATATATATATATCACATATTCTTTATCCATTCAGTTATTGATGGATACTTAGGTTGCTTCCATATCTTGACAATTGTAAGTAATGCTTTTATGAATATTTGGATGTGTGTAACTTTTCTAATTAGAGGGGTGTTTTTTTGTTGTTTTGGGTTTTTTTTTTTTTTTTTTTTTTTAGGTATATACCCAGGAGTGTAATTGCTGGGTCATGTGGTAGTTATACTTTTAGTTTCTTGATAAATCTTCATACTGTTTTCCATAGTGACTGCACCAATTTACATTTCCACCAACAGTGTAGGAGGGTTCCCTTTTCTCCACACCCTTGCCAACATTTATTATTTGTATTCTTTTTGATGATAGCCAATCTGACAGGTGTAATGATGATATCTCATTGTGGTTTTGACTTGCATTTCCCTGATGATTAGTGATGTTGAGCATCTCTTCATGTGCCTGTTGGCCATCTGCATTTTCTCTTTTCAAAAATGTCTATTCAGTTCTTCTGCCCATTTTTTTAATTGTTTTTTTTTTTTTTTGATGTTGAGTTGTGTGTGGTGTTTATATATGTCGGATATTAACCCCTTGTTGGTCATATCATTTGTAACTATTTTCTCCCATTCACTAGATGGTCTTTTCATTTTGTTGATAGCTTCCTTGCTGTGCAAAAGCTTGTAAGTTTAATTAGGTCCCATTTGTTTATTTTGGTTTTTATTTTTTTTAAAGAGATGGATCCAAAAAATATTGCTGCAATTTATGTCAAAAAGTTTTCTGCCTATGTTTTCCTCCTGGCTGGTCTTACATTTAGGTTTTTAATCCATTTTAGGTTTATTCTTGTATACAGTGTTAGAGAATGTTCTAATTTCATTCTCTTCCATGTAGCTGTCCAGCTTTTCCTGTACCACTTATTGAAGAGACTGTCTTTTCTCCATTGTATATTCTTGCCTCCTTTTTCATAGATTAATTGACCGTAAGTGTGTGGATTTATTTCAGGGCTCTTTACCCTGTTCCATTAATCTATGTATCTGTTTTTTTTCCAGAACCATACTGTTTTGGTTACTGCAGCTTTGTAGTGCAGTCTGAAGTCAGGGAGCCTGATTCTTCCAGCTCTGTTCTTTCTCAAGATTGTTTTAGGTATTTGGAGTCTTTTGTGTTTCCATACAAATAAAAAATATATATTTGTTCTAGTTCTGTGAAAATTGCCATTGGTATTTTGATAGGGATTGCATTGAATCTGTATATTTTCTTGGGTAGCATGGCCTTTTTAACAATATTGATTCTTCCAATCCAAGAACACATTATATCTTTCCATCTGCTTGTGCCATCTTCAATTTCTTTCATCAGTGTCATGGTTTTTAGAGTACAGGTCTTTTGCCTCCTTATGTAGGTTTATTCCTAGGTATTTTATTCTTTTTGATGTGAAACTAAATGGACTCTTTCATACTCTACCTCCAATCCACCAGCAAATGTCAGTTAGTCCTAACCACTATCATCTTTCCTATGAATGTAGCTTCCTACATGGCCTTTTACTTTCACTTTTGTCCCCACAGAGTAGCCTGAGTGGTTTTTGTAAAAAACTTATGTTTCTCCTTTAGAAAAATGTTTCTCCAATTGTTCCCATCTCACTGAAAGAAAAAAAAATGTTCCCTTAAGTTCACTGCAAGTTCCTTCAGGAACTGTCCCTTTATCCTCACTTTCTTCATTAGTTCTTTCATTTCATCTCTACTAGTCACCTTCTGAGTCAGGCAACTGGATGCAAGCAGACCTTGTTACTGTTCTGGAAAAGACCAGAAGTTTTTGTCTTTTTTGTTTACTGCCATATCCCCAACTCTCAGAATAGTGCCTGGGATATAGTAAATTCTAGTAAATATTTGTTAATTATAGAATAAATGAATGAATCCATGTTGAATGAATAAGATAAATAAATTCAATTTCAAAGTGAATTTCTGCTTTTAGTAAGGCCAAGTCATTTTTTAAATATAGGTAACATACATAAATGTCATGTGAAATAGTGATGTCTCTAATCTAAAAGGATAAGTTTTGATAAATTCCAACAACATTTCCATTTAAAGGTTGAGGTTCAGTCTACAAATAAAACCTAAATAGCTGTGGCTATCTATGTATGTTAAAGGAAATTATTACTTATTACATTTGTCCCAAGTCTCTGGATATTTCAAACAATGCATTGAAGAAATCAACACATGAACACTTGCTTGAATTATGTACTTTGCGTGTGAAGATAGTGTCAAATACTGTATTAGCTAAAATATCTTAATTTGCATGTGCTCTCAAATCCAGATGTGAGTGGGTAAACTAGAAAACTGGTACCCTCATTGTCCTTAAGTTGTTTAGAGCAAGGCAATTCATTGTGATCAACACAAATGCAATGAAATGTTAAGGTTAATGTGTGTTTCACAAAAAGTTAAAATTTAAATCTTCAGTGAATACTTATTACATTACTTTTTTGTTTTGTGAAAGGATTGCAATCTAAAATGGAACTGGGAAATATGAAATGGAGAATATCATGCATGCACCCTTAGAAGAATGGAACTTTAAAATTACTCAGCCATCAAATGAAACAAAATTGAGTTATTTGTAGTGAGGTGGATGGACCTAGAGTCTGTCATACAGAATGAAGTAAGAAAGAGAAAAACAAATACCGTAAGCTACCACATATATATGGAATCTTAAAAAAAAAAAATGGTTCTGATGAACTTAGGGGCAGGACCAGAATAAAGATACAGAGGTAGAGGATGGACTTGAGGACATGGGGTGTGGGAAGTGTAAGCTGGGACGAAGTGAAAGAGTAGCACTGACATATATTCGCTACCAAATGTAAAATTGATAGCTAGTGGGAAACAGCTGCATAGCATGGGGAGATCAGCTCAGTGCTTTGTGACCACCTAGAGATGTGGGATAGGGAATGTGGGAGGGAAGTGCAAGAGGGAGGGGATATGGGGATATATGTATACATATAGCTGATTCATTTTGTTATACAGCAGAAACTAACACAACATTGTAAAGCAGTTATACTCCAATAAAGGTATTAAAAATAAATTAATTAATTAAAATAAAATAAAATTGTGTTGTGATAAAATACGTCACCAAAAAAAAAAGTTAAGAGATGTATTTCTCGTAAATACATGATTTACAGAATAATGGGCCTTATCTACATATCAATGAACATCTGCCAAAAATTTCTCCCCATCCTCAAGCCAATAAACTTATTGCTTGGACTCTGGCTGGACTTCCCCCCTCTTTCCACTCCTTGCTTATAAATACAGTCTGCCCCAAACACTCAATGGGCTCATTTATAGCTTGCGAGGACATGGCTTTCTGAATTGCCATTCCTCTGCTTTTTTCAAATAAACTTAATTTCTGGTCATTTGAACTTGATGCTGTTTAATTCTTTATTTAGGTGGACAGTTTATTTATTTATTTTTAAATTTAAATGTCTTTTGTTTCTCTCCTCTCACCTACTGTTATATTTCCACTAGTGGAAGATTCAACTATTTCTCATGCCATTTTTTCCATTGTCCTACATAACGAAAATTTCAGATTATAGTAGCCTCTTTCTTCCACAGACAATACTGCAGGTAAATACAATTTTCTACAGAGCTAAAAAGAAAGCATTTCACATTCTCTCATTTTGAACAACACGATGGTGTAGTAGATATAGGGGAGTGTGTATATTAGGCTAAATGCACTTTTTCCTTGATTATACTAAGCCAAGCCAAGTAGTAAACAAAGCTAACCCAACAACAGCAAATGCACCAATATTTCATTGTTTTTGTGGTAGCATCAGAAGTCTAGATACTGTATCCCAGTATAGAGTCTACTCTTAGGTCCACTTTCCCTATCCCATTGTTTTATTATCCATTAGATAATTAATATAACATTCCTTCTGGATTTTTTTTTTTTCGGTATGTGGGCCTCTCACTGTTGTAGCCTCTCCCATTGTGGAGCACAGGCTTTGGATGTGCAGGGTCAGTGGCCATGGCTCATGGGCCCAGCCGCTCCACAGCATGTGGGATCTTCCTGGGCCGGGGCAGAAACCCACGTCCCCTGCATCAGCAGGCGGACTCTCAACCATTGCACCACCAGGGAAACCCTCCTTCTGGATTTTTAACAAAGGTCCTCCTTGCTAACTTGTTAACACATATGACTCTTAAGATTCTGCCTGCACCACCCCACCAACCTTCCTGATCACCTTTAGAAGCTGGCCAATATACAAAATTCCCACACATCCTCCCAAGAATTCTAGTGCCTTCGTTATATGACTACTTACAAAGACAGTTTTTCTCAAAGTGGGATGGCACTGATTGCTGCTGGAAACTTTTATTTTAAATCCATATATACCAAATGAAATATATGTTTTATCTCCCAAAGGAATATATGTATTATGTTGTATAACACATCATAATAGCATACCATTTTACCTTTTTTATTTCAAATGAAAATTTAAAGCCTATGGTAACTGATTTTCAGGGATGTATGCAAAAACATCAAATAACTTATCCAATTTTTACCAGGATTCAGTTATGTTTTTAACACTTCATTTGTTAAAAAAATAGTGGTAATAATACATACTTCAAAAAGTTGCTATAATGATCAAAAGATTACACAAAACACACCTATACACACTATACTTGGTACATTCTAGAAACTCAATAATCAAAATATTTTTTAGATGTAGTGACCGTACATGAGCAGATCATAATAAAGAACCATGACCATAGCAGTATATTTTTTCCTCTTGGAATAAAAAATATTTTTGCTGTATTTTTACCATATAAAGTATTTAAAAAACAAACAAACAAAAAATTAAAAGAATATACTGGCCCATTAGAAATATAACTGGTGTCTTTCTAGAACACACAAGTATACTATAAGGGTTTTGTATACTCAATGTATGGCAACTTTCCACTAACTAGGATAAACTGTTGACCATGACTAATTTGAGTTTCTCCTTTTTTTTCAAGCTATATTAGGTAGTTTTCATAAATGTTCATCATGGTTTTAGATACACAGATTTTTGCTATACAGTATTCAACATTTTTAATTTTAAAGTTTGGTAAATATATTATTATTCAGAAGGAAATGCTGGCTGATTATACTCAGGGAAATTCTCTCTGACATTAACCATCAATCAGGATGTAAATCTCATGCTTAATATTAGTGGGCTGATCTGAAGAACAAATTAGCCTATGACTGTATAGTAATAATACAGAACTTAATAAGATGTGTGACTTAGAAAATAAGCTAATTGAAATATCAACACCATGGAAAGTGCAGTTTTATTAGAAATACGTTCATTATTTAAACAAGCAATATCCTGTATCACCCTGTTATAGCACATTGCTAGATTCTATGTGAGACAAGGATAACTCCAATTTATCTCAGACTTAACCATACATTTTCTTTTTCTTCTTCCTTGTTTTTTCTTTTACTTTTTTCCTTTTCTTTTCTTTCTTTCTTTTTTCTTTTTTCTTTTTATTTTTTTTTTGTTTAAGTGTACATATTCCCTATGACACAAATAAGAGCTGACACCATCCATCTCCTGATAATAGCCTTCTCTGGGCTTGAATTACTTCTTCTAAATTTACTTAACAGGAAAAAAGAGAAAAAAGTGCCTCCCAGTCTTCTTTATGTGCATTTTGGCTCAATTTCTCTCTTCTGGGGTTCATTTGTTTGCATTCTTCCTGTAGCTTCTGAAGGTGTCAGGGATTGCTTAAAATTCAGAGAACAAAGAGTTTTGTTTCTGGCCACTCCTGCATATTCAAAATGGAGTATAAACACTATCCATCACAAGCATAAGGGAAAGAGCTCAGATTGTCCAATGCCCTAGAATAATAATAATTTAAAAAAGTGTTCTGTGGAGAGTTTCTTATTCTGTTTGCAGATGTCTTGCTTCCTTTATTTATTTATTTATTTTTTGTAGTATGCGGACCTCTCACTGTTGTGGCCTCTCCCGTTGTGGAGCACAGGCTCCGGACGCGCAGGCTCAGTGACCATGGCTCATGGGCCTGGCCGCTCTGCAGCAGGTGGGATCTTCCCGTACTGGTGCACAAACCCATGTCCCCTGCATCGGCAGGCAGACTCTCAACCACAGCGCCCCCAGTGAAGCCCTTGCTTCATTTTGAAAGGAGAGAAACCTGGATTGAGTCAGCAGTAAAATTAAGTGTTCTTTAGTAAGTTTTACACTTAACCAATAGAAAATTCATACAGCAGCAGCCATGTTAATTATTTCTTTATTATTGACCATTTTTAGGTAATTATAAATATGGAATTAAATTGTGTATCTGAAAATAATATGTGTAGCATATATTTTCTTAAGGGTAGTATGTTTCATTTAAATTACCTGTAAGGGAGATATTATACTTAATTTAGTGTTTACAATTAGATATCTGCTTTAGCTGAGATCGAATTTTCTAAAATGAACAAATTATAAAGATATTCTATTATAGTTTCATGTTGAATTGAATACACATACATCTCATTTCTTGACAGACCAGTCTTACAGAGCAAAGACATAGTTTTATGTCTCTTTTGGATCCCATTCTATTAGTGTAATATTTTTTTTATGATACTGCTCAAAATATTTCTTATTAAATGAATTAATGAATGTATGAATTAATAGCAAGCAAACAATATCATAACAGATTGTAGATGTATTAATGTAAGATATATGAGCATATAAGCATAATTTGTATGTTTAGTTCTGAAACTATCAAGTCATATAAAATATATCTTATTCAAAATATCTTTAATAGGTTGCATCCTACACATTGTACTACAATTAAATATGATTGGTTCTAGCAAGAAGTTGTTAGCTACATGGACTGTGTTTTGAGATAGGCCTGGTTTAAAATATTTACTCTCTTTGGTAATTTTTGTTAGGTCATTCACTTCTGTATGCCTCATTCATAAAACAGTGATAACAAGGTTTACTTTTATACAGTTGATGATTTCAGTAACTATCATGTAGAAAATGTTTAACACTGCATTTAGTAACAATAGGCCACCAATAAGTGATAAATGATATCTCTTAGTGCTAATATTAATATTAGTAAAGTTTTATAATTTAAGAAGTTTCTATCACACCTTTATCTCAATCTTCAGATTCTGCTTGAGGGAGATAGAATTAATTAGTATTAACATAGAAACTTTGCAGACAAATATAACTGAGGCTTACTGAGCTTAAGTGATTTTTCTTATGTTTACTATGTAAGTAATAGGAGAGAATATGGATAGAGAACTGGGTCTTATGAATTATAATTCATTCATCTTCTGACTACACATCAATCAGTATGTCTCTTCTGCTTATCCAGAAGCTCAGTATTCCCAGCACCACTTATGTTAAGCAGACTTTCTAATATCCCTCCATATAAAATTCTAATTTGTTACTATTAATTTGTCATTTCTGGTTTTATTAAGAAGTCACTAGCAATAATAGTATCACTAATTAAAAGCTGTATGTCTAAATCCATGTTCAGGTTAAGCAAGTATTTTCCATCTCATATTTGATATACAACACAAGTGCCTATTTTTGCTCAATAACAAATTGAGACCTCTTTAAATAAATTGTTTAGGATAATATGACATCTGTATAGGAAAATAGGAGATTGGACTCCAACCTCATTCTATACCAAAATTAATTGCAGTTGGATTAGAATATTCATGTAAACCACAAAACCATGAAGATTTTTAAAATATGTGTTACAAATGACATATTGCTTACTTTGAGTAAGGGAAGGTTTCTTAAGCAAGACACACAAAACACTTACCAATTAAAAATTCTTTTTGTTCAAAAGACATTTTAAAGAAAGAAAAAAGGCAAGACACAGATGAGGAAACATATTAACAATACATATTACTGACAAAAATCTTCAGAATATATTAAAATTTTCTACATATCAATAAGAAAATTTCAAAAAACCTGAAAGGAAAAACATATAGGCATGTGACTTTTACACGTCCCCTATAAAATGACTAGAACATATATAAAACTATATTAATCATTGATAATCAAGAATGTAAATTAAAACTCACAAAGAGATGCTACTACACAAATCAGATTGGCAAAAATGGAAATGATATGGATTAATGATGATGGAGAACTCTTTTACATTTCTAGATAGAGTATAACTTGGAAAAGAGCTTGGCTCATCTAATGAAGTTAGAAGTGGATGTCTCCTACAATCTACAGAGACTTCTGTACAGGTAGCCAAGTAAACATATCCAAGAATGTTTTTGGCAGTATCATTTATAACAATTAAAAATAGAATAACCCAAGGGGTCATTTAAAAAAGCATGAATAAGTATATTGTGGTATATTCTTCCAATGGAATTTCATATAGAAATCGAAGTAATATAGATAATGTTACACCAACCAAATGACCACATCCATATTACAATTTTGAATGAATTAAGTAAAGTAAAAAATAATACACACAGTATGATTCTAAGTATAAATAAATCATAATATGGAAAACTAAATTATATTGTTTAGAGTTCTATTAATAATTGATGAAACTACAAAGTAAGGAAATACTTATTACAAGTCAGGACAGTAAATGGGGTTAAATAATCAGCAGTGGTGAGAAAGGAATGAGAAATAGGCTTGGTAGAGAGCAAAAGGGTTAGGTTAGCTCTGTTTGGGATATTTATTTCAATTACTTAGTTTACTTTATTTCAACAAATATTTAAAATTCTGTGCTCAGAATAAGAATTAGATGTTGGATATCTAGAGAGAAATAAATTCTCAATGAATTTGAAAACTGATAAAAGTAGAGAAATGAAGAGAGTAAAAGACAGTCTTTCAGAGTGAAATCTCTGATAAGAAATGCAAAGAACTATGTGTATAAGGAAAGAAAGTGTTAACATGACTGGAAGAAAATTCACTAACCCATTACATTCAGTCATATATTTTTTTTTTCAAAAAACACTTATTAAGCTTCTATTCTGAGACTTTGGATTAGGAAGGAGACAGTAAAGAAGCAGACAACAAACAGGTCTGTAACATTTTGGATATAGAATTAATGGAGATTTGCTGGTGGTCTGATATGCAGCTGGGAAGAAGGTGATTGTAAGGGATGATGCTAAGGCTTTCTCTCTGCACCTTCCCAAGACTGGAGGCCATTGATGGGGATAGGATGATTGGTGAAGCAGCAGAGTTAACAGAGGAGAATGAGGGAGGGGGCAGGGTTGTAGAAAAAATAGAAAGCTTTGTGTGGTACACCTGCAAAAATTGAAAAATATAGACATCGATTATGCTGTTGTATATGTGCGTCTGGAGTCCTTATGAGAGGAACAGCCTGGAAATACACATTTGGGGGTTATCAATATAGAAATTATATAAAATACATAGGAACAGATACAATCATAAAAGTAGAGAGTAAAGTTCTGAACAAATCCAATATTTAGAAGTGAGATTAAGGAGAAAGGCTTAGCAAAGGAGCTAGAAGAGATAGAAAACTAGAAGAGCATAATTTCATTGAAGATAATAATATTTCAGGAAGGAGAAATTAAGAGGAGTTACCTTAAAATTTCTTTGAAAATTTAACATTTAAAATATTGTCTAAATCACAAGTGGCATACCAAATGGTTGATGTGATAGTGAATAGCTCTTCCTAGAGAGGAAACACTGAGAAAGGGGAAAGAAGTGAAAAATCACATACCCTGTCTCATAAGTTTTTGAACTTGGATGAATGTTACCTAAATAAATAAGTTTATATTTTGTATGTTTAACTACTTTTTACTGTTTTTCTTTTACTTCTGTAACTCCACTAAGCTAAGAAATAGGGAAGTTAGAAATTAAAGAATGGAAGCTGTTGTAAGAAATTACAAATTTCTGATAATGCAGTACTGCACTGTAATCACTACGCACTGAAGAG
Organism: Mesoplodon densirostris; assembly: GCF_025265405.1. NCBI lineage: Eukaryota > Metazoa > Chordata > Mammalia > Artiodactyla > Ziphiidae > Mesoplodon > Mesoplodon densirostris. The sequence goes on from NC_082667.1 coordinate 90,474,702, forward strand.
AGTGTTTGATGAATCTTAGGACTCAGATATTTTAAAGGACAGATTACTTATGAGTGCAAAATAAATACTGATTGATTGATTATTCTTCATCTTTCTGAAATTAATAGAGTCTTGCTCAGTAATACTGGATTTCCTCTCACAGTTTCACAATCTATTTGAATAGACGTAATAGCAGGGTCTTTATTAATAAAATTTCCAGTAGTAATTTCTTGTTTGAAACAGAAACATTGTCCTTGGCTACAAAGAAAACTCTGTTCATAATATTTTAGGTTATACCTAAAATCCTCAAATTATGCTTGTCAATATCAGATCTAATTTACATCTGAGAATGTTCATATTTGAGTGTCTTTGTGATTCATCTTCATTTGCCAGATAAATCTCTGGGGAACTTGGAGATTTCCATCACCCAAAAATAGTTAAAAGAAAAGCTTTTAGGACTCATAGAATTTTGCAAAATGTTTTCTTCGTTTTGATCAAAATGTGTCTACAAAATGTCTCTTTAAATATTCTTCTCCAGGTTTATAAAAGACAAAAACGTGTGGTTTGAGGATCAAATGCTTGCAAGCTAGCTAGGAAATACATTGATAATGTTCCTGTCTTTTTGGAAATTGCTCAAGAATTATTACATTTATTGATAGAATGCTCTATGAATTTGAAAAATTATTTTCTGGGGCTTTGTATTCCAACTCTACATAGTTTTAGGAATTATGAACGTTTGCTTGATTTTTGTGGCAGGATACGAGAGAGGATTCTTTGGATGATGCACCAGATTTCTTTTTCAAATTTGTTTGCAAATAAATACAGTCATATGAGAGGTATTGTTTTCGGTAAACAGAATTACAATTTTATTAGACTTTCCCTTTGATTCAGATTTCATTTGCTGATAATAGTGTGGTCAGAGATGCTAAAAGCAGTAGATGTTTCTATTACCCAGTAGGTAGTGCTTTCAACCAGAGATCAATTCTGGCTTCATTTCCAATCTCTAGATCCTCATCTTAATAACTGCTCTTCAAAGATGAATTTGAAGACAATTGATATGAAAAGCTTACTTGGCTTTCCACGGAAACTTTCCAAGTACATCAATGATAAGGAAATAAGTTTAAAAATGATAATATCTAACTAAACATTTTTAAAAAGAAATAAAATACAAAGCAACAACAAGACAATAAAAATAAGATTCTCCCTTCCTTGTTTCTGTGTTTTAACTTTTAACTTTATTTCTTTTGTATGACCAACATAGTTATCATGAAGAAGAAAAGTTCTTTTTCATGGCATTCATTTTACCTGTTCCTGATATGTTTCTTAAATTTTGCTTAACAAAAGCAGATTCTTAGTACTATGGCAAAAAGCAAAGGATGCTTCACCCATTTTTCACTCAAAATTATTCTTCCTGAGAACCAAAGTTTCAACTCCTCTAGTGAGTCAAATCTCCCATTCTAATCACTTTCCCTCACATTATAGGAGTATGTGGGAGAATTCATTTTAAAAATAAAAGTATGGGAGAGAAGATAGGAAGAAGTTGGGTGACTTTGTATTATATTATGAAATATCACATTTAGTTTAGATTAGAGAAATTAGGATGGACAAAGAGTAGTAACTTTTATTTACATTTCATCTCAATCTCCTCTATATCTAATCACTACTAAGGAAGACAAGTATGATTTTAACTCTTAATTCCAGTCTGAAACGATTGATGCCTAAATTTTTTCAGGAAATTTGGAACTTAGTAATTATAAATATGTGTATGTGTTACCTGGTGAGTCTCAAATTTGGCTCTGCCTGAGAAAGACCTCTGCTTTCTCCCCGACCACTTGCAATCCAAATTTTGAAGCTGCAGGCTCAGAATTCTTATTCAGTAGATCTGGTATGGAACGAGATTCAGAGATAATTTTGAAAACTGTATTTTGTGAACTGCACTTTCATCATGTCATGTTTCACAAATACTCTCAGAATATCAGATTTATAAGATACTAATAGAACAACATACTTTTCTCCAGTGTTTCTGGTAAGCATCTGTTTCATTTCTGCAACTTCATTTCCATGTTTTCCAGTAAATTTTTACAACTATTTCCTTCAGGTTTTGGGGGTACTTGAAGGAACCCAATTAATAGCATCCCTTCTCCACTCCAAGTGGCTAAACTAATATAAAAACCAGAGAGGTAAAGCTATGAATACTCAAATATCAACTATTATTCATAAAATTTGATTGGAAAATCTAGATTGTACCTCTGTCAAGTGGTATCATAATACTGGACCCCAGAATTAGTCACAGTTATCCACCCAGTAATGAGCAAGACTAGAAAACTGCAGGTTTTCCCAAGTGGGGAGCCTACTCCTGTCAATGAAGGCACAAACTAGAACACATGTTCACTGTAAGTAAAAGTGGGAAAAATGAGCCAGACTGTAAATTTCAAATTTATCCTTCTAAACTTATCAATCAGATTGAGTAACACTTTCACTACTGAGTTAAAGGCAGAGAGAAGCAAGGAACTCTACCCAACTGAAAAATAAAAATAAAAAACACAGTAGGAGTAGGGAGAAAAGTCTCCCTATACAGTATGTTATAAATTTGTTGTTATAATTATTCGTGTACAACAAATTCAACAAATGAATAGTTTATTCAACTAGACTAAGGAGATGAGCAGTTCATCAGGATATTTTCTGGAACCTTTGTTCAGCAGTTTAATTTTCTCCAATGAGGAATCTGAAATAAGTCAGAAGAGAATATTAATTAAATCATTCTGTATCTGAGGTTAAAAATTTACTCTACATACTATTTTCTATCAAAAATTATGTCCACCCACATCATCCTAGACAGGCTATCAGAAATTCTGCTGTGAAATTATATCTTAACCAGATACTTTAATAATAAAATGCCAAAATAGAAATGGCCCAAATTTGAGTATAATTCTTTTTCCATTATTAAACTCTCAGGTAAAATTCAAATTCAAATATTATATATTCTTGCAAATCAAATGCCTAAGACATAAAATTACCAAAGAATGAAATTGTAATTCAAAGTACTACCTTGAAAATTACAGTAGTAAAGTACAACAACTGGCATACAGGGGCTGGCATCGAGTGAACATGGAAGAAGAGTTACTGACTGGAGGAAGGAGAGGAGGTGACAGAAGGTAGAGCTGAAGGATTGTCAGAGGACAGGCTGCAACTTCACTTATGCCTGACGTTGATGGAATGCAAGTTTGCATCTTTGAAAGTTCGCAACTTGAAGGTTCATATGCAGGGGACTTAACTGTATCTTGACCTTGAGAGTAAAAAAATCTAAACAAAATTGTTTCCTTATATTTTATTCTCTTCATTCTCTGCTAGAAGTATTACTAATGTATGAATTCAGTGGGAATCTATTCAACAGTTTCAGCCTATGCTTTTTTGTAGTGGACTGAATATATTTTTTTCAAGGTTCTAAAGTTCTATTATTTCAGTACTAGGCTTCTACCTCACCTTTAATAATTTTTTCCCTCTGTGCCTTATCTGCATTTCTATGACATTCTACTCTCAATGAATGACACTGTGATGTCCTCAACTGTCCAAAGAAAACTCTTTTCTATAACTTACTTTCACTATAGAGCTACTACTACTAACTGTGGTATTACTTACTCCCCGATTCCAGTCAAGAACTCATTCTTGTTAGTCAATTTACTCCCTATATCTAATCACTAATTTAAATTCACCTACTTCTCAAATCTCCAGATTTCTTTCAGTTTTTATCATGAATGGATGTTGAATTTTGTGAAAGGCTTTTCCTGTATCTGTTGAGATGATCATGTGATTTTTATTCTTCCTTTTGTTAATGTGCTCTAACACATTGATTGACTTGCAGATATTCAACCATTCTTGCATCACTTGTATAAACCCCACTTGATCACTGTGTATGATCCCTTTTATATATTGTTGAATTCGATTTGCTAATATATTGCTGAGGATTTTTGCATCTATGTTTATCAGAGATGTTGGCCTGTAATTTTCTTTTTTTGTAGTGTCTTTGTCTGGTTTTGGTATCAGAATAATGGTGGCATTATAGGATAAATCTGGGAATGTCCTATCCTCTGCGGGTTTTTGGAATAGTTTGAGAAGGATAGGCATTAGCTCTTATTTAAACGTTTTTTAAAAAATAATTTCCCTATAAAGCCATCTGGTCCTGAACTTTTGTTTTCAGGGACCCTTTTTTATTATAAATTCAATTTCTCTACTAGTGATTGATATGTTCAGGTTGTCTATTTCTTCCTGATTCAGTCTTTGGAGGTTGTACGTTTCTAGAAATTTGTAGATTTCTTCTAGGTTGTCAGTTTGTTAGCATATAAGTGTTTTTAGTTTTCTCTTAAGTTTTTAAAAAATATATCTATGATATTGGCTGTTATTTCTCCTCTTTTATTTCCTTTTTTGTTTATTTGGGTTGTCTCTCTTTTCTTATTGATGAGCCTGGATAAAAGTTCATCAATTTTGTTTATCTTTTCAGAAAACCAGCTCTTGGTTTTATTGATCTTTTCTATATTTATTTTTGATCTCTACTTAATTCCTCTCTGATCTTTATTATTTTCCCCCTTCTGCTGACTTTGGGTTTTGTTTTTCCTTTTCTAATTCCTTTAGGTGGTAGGTTAGGTTGTTTATTTGAGATTTTTACTTTTTCCTTGAGGTAGGACTGTGTTACTATGAACTTCCCTCTTAGAACTGCTTTCACTGCCGTCCATAGATTTCAGAAAATTGTGTTTCCATTTTCATTTGTCTCGAGATATTTTCTGACTTCTTCTTTGATTTCTCCATTGACCCATTACTTTTTTAGTAGCATATTGTTTAGTCTCCATGTGTTTGTGCTTTTCACATTTTTCTTCTGGAACTGATTTCTACTTTCATACTGTTGTGGTCTGAAAAAAATGCTTGATATCATTTCTATCCTCTTCAGTTTGTTGAGGCTTGTTTTGTAGCCTTATATGTGATCTATCCTGGACAATGATGCATGTGCACTTGAAAAGAATATGTATTCGTCAGTTTTTGGATTGAATGTTCTATAGTTATCTAATATGTCTAACTGGTCCATTATATTATATAAGACCACTGTTTCTTATTGATTTTCTGCCTGGATGATCTTTCCATTGAATAAATTAACATATTAAAGTCCCCTACTATTATTGTACTGTTGTCAATTTCTTCCTATATATCTGTTAATATTTGCTTTCTATATTTAGGTGATCCTGAATTGGGTGCATATATATTGAGTGTAATATTCTCTTCTTGTATTGATTCTTTTATCATTATATAATGCCCATCTTTGTCTTTTGTTATTGACTTTGTTTTAAGGTCTATTTTTTTCTGATTTAAGTATGGTTATGATCACTTTCTTGTAATTTCAGTGTTCATAAATATCTTTTTCCATCCCCTCACTTTCAGTCTGTGTGTCTTTAACTCTGAAATGATTCTGTTATAAGCAGCATGGTCTTCTTTTTTATCCAATCAGGCACTCTATGTCTTTTGATTTGATCAGTTATTCCATTGACCTTTACAGCAATTATAGATGAGTATGCACTTATTGCCTTTTTATTACCTGTTTTCTGGTTGTTTTTGTAGTTCTTCCCTGTTCTTTTCTTATTTTTTAAGTTTCTTCCCTTGTGGTTTGATAATTTATTTTTAGTGGTGTGTGTGTGTATGTGAGCATGTGTGTGTGTGCATATGTTCCTTTTTCTCTAGTTTTTACCTATCTATTGTCAGTTTTTGATTTGTAGTTACCATGAGGTCCACATTTGTTGTCCAATAACTATATCTATTTGTTTTAAACAGGTAGTCCTTTAAATTCAAGCTCATTCTAAAAGATCTATATTTTTTACTCTCTACTTTCACACTTCATGTTTTTGATGTCATGTTTTACATCTTCATGTTTATCCCTTTACTAAGTATTGTAGTTATATGTGATTTTAATTTTTTTTGTCTTTTAATCTTCATACTAGCTTATCTAAGTGGTTGATCCCCAGCCCTTACTATATATTTGCCTTTAGTAGTGGGATTTATCCTTTCCTTTACTGTCTTACTTATTATAGCCTTATCTTTATTACTTATAGAAGACTTTTTATCATTTCCTCTGGAGTCAGTTTAGTAGTGATGAACTCTTTTAGTTTTTGCTTGTCTGAGAAGTTCTTCATCTTTCCTTCTATTCTAAATGATAATCTTGCTGGGTAGAGTATCTTAGGTTGCAGGGTTTTTTTCCATCACTTTAAACATTTCTTGACACTCCATTCTGGTCAGCAAATTTCTGCAGAAAAATCAGCTGATAGTCTTATGGGGATTTCCTTGTACACAACTCTTTGTTTTTCTCTTGCCACCTTTATAATTCTCCCTTTATCTTTAATTTTAGCCATTTTAATTATATGTCTTTGTGTGGGTTTGTTTGGATTCATCTTATTTGGGACTCTCTGTGCTTCTTATACTTGGAAATAATTTTCCTTCTTGAGGCTTGGGAAGTTTTCAGCCATAATTTTATTAAGAACATTTTTGACCCCTTTCTCTCTTCTCCTTCTGGGACCCATATAATGGTGAATATTGGTATGCTTGATATTATTCCAAATATCCCTTAAACTTTTTCCTTTTTTTATTTGCTTTTATTTTTGCTCTTTTGATTGGGTGATTTCCATTATTCTTTCTTCCAGATCACTTGTGTGTTCTTCTGTATCACCTAGTCTACTGCTCATTCCTTCTAGTGTGATTTTCATATCTGCTATTGTATTCTTCCATTCAGACTGATTCATTTTTATATTTTCTAGTTCCTTGTTAAAATTCTCACTGTGTTCATTTATTCTTTTCCCTAATTCAGTTAGTGTTCTTAATGCAAATGCTTTGAATCTCTATCAGGTAAATTGTTTGTTTCATTTGTTGTTTTTTCATTGGTTTTTCTCTTGCTCTTTCAATTGAGACAAATTTGTCTGTCTTCTCATTTTGCTTATCTTTCTCAGTCTCTATAAAATTAAGTTAAACAATAACCTTTAGTGGTCTTTTAGGTGGGTCCTTATGTGGGAGCATACTTATACAGTCTGTCTGTGCCCAGTGGCTTTGTTGGGTGAACTGGATTTGATGTGAACACAAGTCATATCTTCCCTCAGGGTGTACTTATAGCTATTACCTTTGTAGGCAGTGGGGTTGGAGATGGAGCCAGATGTGAGGTGGGGCTTTCTCTGTCCTCTGTAGCTGTCACTGCCCTATCATGGGTGAGATCTGTTTCCAAGCTGCTGAAGCAGAAGCCCTGAGGGTTGGGTTCAGACTGGCTCCATTCCCTTTAAATGTGTGCTCTACCCCTTCCCAGTACTGGCACCCTCACCACAGAGAGGAGCAGTGCTAGAGAAAAAGAGACAGGTGTGGGTGTTCAGCAAAGCTTAGGGCCTGGACTATGATGATTTGTCTTCTGTCAGAGATCCAGAATGCTTCTGTTGCACCCCTATGCAATCGCTAGTAATGGCTGCTTCCTGCATGTTCAGATGCTATTTGGGGTTTGATCTGCCTCAGTGTCTCATATCCAAGTTTTTCCTTGGTTGTGGTTGCCTTAACTCCAGTATGGAGCTGTGACATGAGGCAAGTGGTGCTAGAACATTCCCTTGGTTCAGGCTAAGACATGTTCCGGGGTGGTCACAGGAAACCAGTCAACCACCCATGAGGTTTCTGTTTCAATCTGCTCTCTCTGCCCTGCTTCAATATTAAGCTAACATTTTTGTGCTCCTCTTGAGCCAAGTCCAAGCTCCCCACAGCCCTCCCATTATTCCCACAGGCCCCCCTACCAGCAAAGGGGGCTCATTTTTCATTGGTGAGACCCCAAGGATGAGGCACCCAATATGTGGCTTCAATCACTCATTCCTCAGGGAGTATTTCCACTCATGCAATCTCCCTTTTCATCTTAGTCCCCTCTCAGGGCACAGATCCTGAGCTGATTTCTTCTCTTCCCTTCTAACCTGATTCAGTGTGGATCTTTGTTACAGCCTTGGTTGTACAGTCTTTCTGCTAATTCCAGTTAGTTTTCAGGGACAATTGTTCCACATGTAGAAGTGTTTTTGATGTGTTTATTGGAGGTGGGCTTGGTGTCCTTATTCTCCACCATCCTGATTCCTCTCCCTACTGTTGATCTCTTTTACTTCATCTCATATTCTCTTCTAAAATTACTCAAACTCTCATCCCCAGAATTTGTTAAATGTTCATGTCACTGTCCCCTCTTCCCTCCATATTATCAAATCCAAGAGTCAGTTATCAGTTATTACTAACTTCCCACTTTCAGCAGTATTGTCATACTTGATCACTCTTTCCTTCATGAAACATTTTGTTTATTTAATTAGATATGATGTGTTGAGATATTTTTCCTGCCTTACTCACCCTCTTTCTCTCTCTTCTTCTCTAAATCCTCTCCCTTTTCCAACGCCTTGTAATTTCAATAGTTCCAGGGCTCAGTTACAGACTTTTTTTCTCCTTCTCTATTCTCTTACTCTGATCTTATCTAGTGTTTGACTTTAAATAAATTACCTAACAATGACTTTCATATTTACATATTCAACTCTGGCATCTTGCCTTAACTTCAAACACATATTTGCTGCTTATCTCACATTTTCATTTTGATATACAGTAGCCATCTCTAACTTACTATTTCCCAAAGAGAAAACCTGTTTCTACTTTTCCCATATCTTTAAATATTTCCAGCTCTCCTATCTCAGTAAAAGACATGGTCATTCACACAGCAGCCCACTCCTAAATTCTTTTTTTCTTCCTTGGATTATACCCCAAATCTTCAAATTATATCAGAATCTGACTAGTCCTTAACTACTCCTGAAACATCACATAGTTCTAACTCACAATCATCTCTCATGTGAAAGTGTCATGCCTGCTAATTGATCTTCTTGCTTCCATTCTTGCATCATTTAGTCAAAAGGTGTATTTTAAGAATTTTATTTTGAAATAATTATAGATTCATAGGAAATTGCTGAGATAATAGAGAGAGGTCTGATGTACCCATTATGCAGTTTCCCCAACAGTTATATCTGACATAGCTATAGTACAAAGCCAAGAAACTGATATTGTTAAAACATATGTGTATACTTTTATGTCATTTTTTCCCATGTGTAGATTCATATACCCACCACAACAATCAGGAAACAGAACAAAAGTTCATTTTAAAGCCTAGGATGACTATGTGACTTTTCTCTTAAAAATACTACAATAGCTTCCTTTGTACTCTTCCCAGACTCTCTCTCTGTCTCCTTACCTTTCTTTTTTTTTTCTTCCTATCATTGGTATTATTATGTTGCCTTAAATTAAATATATTTTCTTTTCTTTTTAGCGCAGCTGCTGGCAACACAGAGTGCTGGTGCCTTTATTTTTAAGAACAATGTTTCACCTTAAAAGCAGAGAAAGAGATGATTCAAAAAGACAAGACGAGGTATTTTCCTCTCTCAGCCCAAGCACCAACTCCTCACCAGTCCCTATCTATCAGCTTACCTATTCTCACCTGGCCCTGTGGTTCCAAGATTTCTCTGACCTGCATTTCTGCCTTTAGTAACTACAGGCCTGTTTGCTCTAACAAAGACTCTCTCCTTTCATTTACATTACTCTAGATGGTGGATTCAAGAAGATATTGCTGTGATTTATGTCAGAGAGTGTTCTGATTATGTTTTCCTCTAAGAGTTTTATAGTGTCCAGTCTTACATTTAGGTCTTTAATCCATTTTGAGTTTATTTTTGTGTATAGTGTTAGACAATGTTCTAATTTTCATTCTTTTACATGTAACTGTCAGTTTTCCCAATATTCTGTAATAACCTACATAAGAAAAGAATCTGAAAAAGAATGGATATATGTACATGTATAATTGAATCACTTTTCTGTGCACCTGAAACTAACACAGCATTGTAAATCAGCTATATCCCAATATAAAATAAAATTTAAAACAAACAAACAAACAAAAATTAAAAAAAAAAAACTCTCTCCTTAACCAAACTTGAATCAGGCTCCTTGGACTCCTTTGGAGTCTTTCTGACTAGGCCTTACCCTTGGGCTCTATCCTTGGCCTGTTTATTCCAGTTTTAACAAGAATCCTGCTAAGTCAGTTTAGTGAAAATCCCCCACCCTTGGTATCTGATCATCCTCAGTATCTGATCAAATTCCTCATCTCCCACCCACAGTGTCTTATCACCCTGGCTTTCCTTCAGAAAGAATCTTGTTGAGTTGGTCTAGGAAGAATTCTCCTAACCCCTGATGTTTCTGCTTAATAATTTCCCATCCACTGACCCCCTCACTCTGCTCCTTGGCTATAAATCCCCACTTACCCTTGCTGTATGCAGAGGTGAACCTGCTCTCTCTACCCTACTATAAAACTCCATTGTAGTAGCCCCACCCTCATCCCCAAATAAAGTCCTGCTTACTATCATTTTTTTTCCATATCCCCTCCCTCTTGAGCTTCCCTCCCACCCTCCCTATCCCACCCCTCTAGGTCATAACAAAGCACTGAGCTGATCTCCCTGTGCTATGCTGCTGCTTCCCATTAGCTAACTATTTTCCATATGGTAGTGTACATATGTTGATGCTACTCTCACTTCACCCCAGCTAGAGCCATTGTCAGGCATGCTTCCCCCAATGTTGGACCTCTCATCAACTGTCAACACAAGTGAAATGGAATGGTCTGTTTAGCATTAGTTCCAAAAGATTCTGAGAATTAAAAATCATTGATCCTGCTTGGATCCCATTCCACTACTTGAATAATTCTCTGTAGGCAGCTCATAGATGGCTCTTGTTTCTTTGGGGTTTTTTTGTTTTGTTTTGTTTTGTTTTAAAAATTCAGCTTCTTTATGTCTTTTGATTTGAGAATTTAGTTCACTTACATTTAAAGTAATTATTAATAGAAATGTTCCATTGCTATTTTGTTCATTGTTTTCTGACTGATTTCTAGCTCTTCTCTGTACCTTTCTTCTTCTCTTGTTCTCTTCCTTTGTGCTTTGATGACTTTCTTTAGTGATGGGCTTAGATTTCTTTATCTTTAGTGTATCTATTATAGGTTTTTGCTTTGTGATTATCATGAAGCTTATATACAATACCATTTATAACAGTGTATTTTATGTTGATCACAGCATACGTTTGAGATGTAAAGAAACACACAGATTGAAAGTGAAGGGATGGAAAAAGGTAGTTCACACAAATGGCAACCAAAATGCAGCTGAGGTAGTTATACATATGTCAGACAAAATATACTTTATAACAAAGATTGTAATAGAAGCCAAAAAAGAGCAGTGCATAATGATAAAGGGATTAATATAACAAGAGAGTGTGACATTTGTAAATATATATGCATCCAATAGAGGAGCACCTAAATGTATAAAGCAAATATTAACAGACCTAATGAGAAAAATAGACAGTACAAGTAAAAGTAAAACAGTAAAAGTAAGGGATTTTAATACCTCACTTGCATCAAATGATTGATCATCCAGAGAGAAAATCAATAAGAAAATATCAGGCTTAAATGACATATTAGATCAGATGGACTTACACACCATTTGTATTTAGTTTACTCTTTTTTTTAATTTTATTTTACAAATTTAATCAGTTATACATATACATATGTTCCCATATCCCCTCCCTTTTGCATCTCCCTCCCACCCTCCCTATCACACCCCTCCAGGCGGTCACAAAGAACCGAGCTGATCTCCCTGTGCTATGCGGCTGCTTCCCACTAGCTATCTACCTTACGTTTGGTAGTGTATATATGTCCATGCCGCTCTTTCACTTTGTCACAGCTTACCCTTCCCCCTCCCCATATCCTCAAGTCCATGCTCTAGTAGGTCTGTGTCTTTATTCCTGTTTACCCCTATGTTCTTCATGACATTTTTTTTTCTTAAATTCCATATATATGTGTCAGCATACAGTATTTGTCTTTCTCTTTCTGACTTACTTCACTCTGTATGACAGACTCTAGGTCCATCCACCTCATTACAAATAGCTCAATTTCATTTCTTTTTATGGCTGAGTAATATTCCATTGTATATATGTGCCACATCTTCTTTATCCATTCATCCGATGATGGACACTTAGGTTGTTTCCATCTCCGGGCTATTGTAAATAGGGCTGCTATGAACATTTTGGTACATGAGTCTATTTGAATTATGGTTTTCTCAGGGTATATGCCCAGTAGTGGGATTGCTGGGTCATATGGTAGTTCTATTTGTAGTTTTTTAAGGAACCTCCATACCGTTCTCCATAGTGGCTGTACCAATTCACATTCCCACCAGCAGTGCAAGAGTGTTCCCTTTTTTCCACACCCTCTCCAGCATTTATTGTTTCTAGATTTTTTGATGATGGCCATTCTGACTGGTGTGAGATGATATCTCATTGTAGTTTTGATTTGCATTTCTCTAATGAGTAAAGATGTTGAGCATCCTTTCATGTGTTTGTTGGCTGTCTGTATATCTTCTGTGGAGAAATGTCTATTTAGGTCTTCTGCCCATTTTTGGATTGGGTTGTTTGTTTTTTTGCTATTGAGCTGCATGAGCTGCTTATAAATTTTGGAGATTAATCCTTTGTCAGTTGCTTCATTTGCAAATATTTTCTCCCATTCTGAGGGTTGTCTTTTGGTCTTGTTTATGGTTTCCTTTGCTGTGCAAAAGCTTTGAAGTTTCATTAGGTCCCATGTGTTTATTTTTGTCTGTATTTCCATTTCTCTAGGAGGTGGGTCAAAAAAGATCTTGCTGTGATTTATGTCATAGAGTGTTCTGCCTATGTTTTCCTCTAGGAGTTTGATAGTGTCTGGCCTTACATTTAGGTCTTTAATCCATTTTGAGCTTATTTTTGTGTATGGTGTTAGGGAGTGATCTAATCTCATACTTTTACATGTCCCTGTCCAGTTTTCCCAGCACCACTTATTGAAGAGACTGTCCTTTCTCCACTGTACATTCCTGCCTCCTTTATCAAAAATAAGGTGACCATATGTCCGTGGGTTTATCTCTGGGCTTTCTATCCTGTTCCATTGATCTATCTTTCTGTTTTTGTGCCAATACCATACTGTCTTGATTACTGTAGCTTTGTCGTATAGTCTGAAGTCAGGGAGCCTGATTCCTCCAGCTCCATTTTTCGTTCTCAAGATTGCTTTGGCTATTCGGGGTCTTTTGTGTTTCCATACAAATTGTGAAATTTTTTGTTCTAGTTCTGTGAAAAATGCCATTGGTAGTTTGATAGGGATTGCATTGAATCTGTAGATTGCTTTGGGTAGTAGAGTCATTTTCACAATGTTGATTCTTCCAATCCAAGAACATGGTACATCTCTCCATCTATTTGTATCATCTTTAATTTCTTTCATCAGTGTCTTATAATTTTCTGCATACAGGTCTTTTGTCTCCTTAGGTAGGTTTATTCCTAGATATTTTATTCTTTTTGTTGCAATGGTAAATGGGAGTGTTTCCTTGATTTCACTTTCAGATTTTTCATCATTAGTATATAGGAATGCCAGAGATTTCTGTGCATTAATTTTGTATCCTGCAACTTTACCAAATTCATTGATTAGCTCTAGTAGTTTTCTCGTAGTATCTTTAGGATTCTCTATGTATAGTATCATGTCATCTGCAAACAGTGACAGCTTTACTTCTTCTTTTCCCATTTGGATTCCTTTTATTTCCTTTTCTTCTCTGATTGCTGTGGCTAAAACTTCCAAAACTATGTTGAATAAGAGTGGTGAGAGTGGGCATCCTTGTCTTGTTCCTGATCTTAGTGGAAATTGTTTCAGTTTTTCACCATTGAGGACGATGCTGGCTGTGGGTTTGTCATATATGGCCTTTATTATGTTGAGGAAAGTTCCCTCTATGCCTACTTTCTGCAGGGTTTTTATCATAAATGGGTGTTGAATTTTGTCAAAAGCTTTCTCTGCATCTATTGAGATGATCATATGGTTTTTCTCCTTCAGTTTGTTAATATGGTGTATCACGTTGATTGATTTGCGTATATTGAAGAATCCTTGCATTCCTGGAATAAACCCCACTTGATCATGGTGTATGACCCTTTTCATGTGCTGTTGGATTCTGTTTGCTAGTATTTTGTTGAGGATTTTTGCATCTATGTTCATCAGTGATATTGGCCTGTAGTTTTCTTTCTTTGTGACATCCTTGTCTGGTTTTGGTATCAAGATGATGGTGGCTTCGTAGAATGAGTTTGGGAGTGTTCCTCCCTCTGCTATATTTTGGAAGAGTTTCAGAAGGATAGGTGTTAGCTCTTCTCTAAATGCTTGATAGAATTCGCCTGTGAAGCCATCTGGTCCTGGGTTTTTGTTTGTTGGAAGATTTTTAATCACAGTTTCAATTTCAGTGCTTGTGATTGGTCTGTTCATATTTTCTATTTCTTCCTGATTCAGTCTTGGCAGGTTGTGCATTTCTAAGAATTTGTCCATTTCTTCCAGGTTGTCCATTTTATTGGCATAGAGTTGCTTATAGTAATCTCTCATGATCTTTTGTATTTCTGCAGTGTCAGTTGTTACTTCTCCTTTTTCATTTCTAATTCTATTGATTTGAGTCTTCTCCCTTTTTTTCTTGATGAGTCTGGCTAATGGTTTATCAATTTTGTTTATCTTCTCAAAGAACCAGCTTTTAGTTTTATTGATCTTTGCTATCGTTTCCTTCATTTCTTTTTCATTTATTTCTGATCTGATTTTTATGATTTCTTTCCTTCTGCTAACTTTGGGATGTTTTTGTTCTTCTTTCTCTAATTGCTTTAGGTGCAAGGTTAGGTTGTTTATTCGAGATGTTTCCTGTTTCTTAAGGTGGGATTGTATTGCCATAAACTTCCCTCTTAGAACTGCTTTTGCTGCATCCCATAGGTTTTGGGTCGTCGTGTCTCCATTGTCATTTGTTTCTAGGTATTTTTTAATTTCCTCTTTGATTTCTTCAGTGATCACTTCGTTATTAAGTAGTGTATTGTTTAGCCTCCATGTGTTTGTATGTTTTACAGCTTTTTTCCTGTAATTGATATGTAGTCTCATAGCACTGTGGTCGGAAAAGCTACTTGATACAATTTCAAATTTCTTAAATTTACCAAGGCTTGTTTTGTGACCCAAGATATGATCTATCCTGGAGAATGTTCCATGAGCACTTGAGAAAAATGTGTATTCTGTTGTTTTTGGATGGAATGTCCTATAAATATCAATTAAGTCCATCTTGTTTAATGTATCATTTAAAGCTTGTGTTTCCTTATTTATTTTCATTTTGGATGACCTGTCCATTGGTGAAAGTGGGGTGTTAAAGTCCCCTACTATGAGTGTGTTACTGTCGATTTCTCCTTTTATGGGTGTTAATATTTCCCTTATGTATTGGGGTGCTCCTATGTTTGGTGCATAAATATTTACAATTGTTATATCTTCTTCTTGGATTGATCCCTTCATCATTATGTAGTGTCCTTCTTTGTCTCTTCTAGTAGTCTTTATTTTAAAGTCTATTTTGTCTGATATGAGAATTGCTACTCCAGCTTTCTTTTGGTTTCCATTTGCATGGAATATCTTTTTCCTTCCCCTTACTTTCAGTCTGTATGTGTCTCTAGGTCTGAAGTGGGTCTCTTGTAGACAGCATATATATGGGTCTTGTTTTTGTATCCATTCAGCCAGTCTGTGTCTTTTGGTGGGAGCATTTAGTCCATTTACATTTAAGGTAATTATTGATATGTATGTTCCTATTCCCATTGTCTTAATTGTTTTGGGTTCGTTATTGTAGTTCTTTTCCTTCTGTTGTGTTTCTTGCCTAGAGAAGTTCCTTTAGCATTTGTTGTAAAGCTGGTTTAGTGGTGCTGAACTCTCTCAGCTTTTGCTTGTCTGTAAACGTTTTAATTTCTCCATCAAATCTGAATGAGATAGTTGCTGGGTAGAGTAATCTTGGTTGCAGGTTTTTTTCCTTCATCACTTTAATTATGTCCTGCCACTCCCTTCTGGCTTGTAGAGTTTCTGCTGAGAGATCAGCTGTTATCCTGATGGGGATTCCCTTGTGTGTTATTTGTTGTTTTTGCCTTGCTGCTTTTAATATGATTTCTTTGTGTTTAATTTTTGACAGTTTGATTAATATGTGTCTTGGTGTATTTCTCCTTGGATTTATTCTGTATGGGACTCTCTGTGCCTCCTGGACTTGATTAACTATTTCCTTTCCCATATTAGGGAAGTTTTCAACTATAATCTCTCCAAATATTTTCTCAGTCCCTTTCTTTTTCTCTTCTTCTTCTGGAACCCCTATAATTCGAATCTTGGTGCGTTTAATGTTGTCCCAGAGGTCTCTGAGACTGTCCTCTGTTCTTTTCATTCTTTTTTCTTTATTTTGCTCTGCAGCAGTTATTTCCACTATTTTATCTTCCACCTCACTTATCCGTTCTTCTGCCTCAGTTATTCTGCTATTGATCCCATCTAGATTATTTTTTATTTCATTTATTGTGTTTTTAATCGATGCTTGATTCATCTTTAGTTCTTCTAGATCCTTGTTAACTGTTTCTTGCATTTTGTCTATTCTATTTCCAAGATTTTGGATCATCTTTACCATCATTATTCTGAATTCTTTTTAAGGTAGACTGCCTATTACCTCTTCATTTGTTAGGTCTGGTGGGTTTTTATCTTGCTCCTTCTCCTGCTGTGTGTTTTTCTGTCTTCTCATTTTGCTTATGTTACTGTGTTTGGGGTCTCCTTTTTGCAGGCTGCAGGTTCGTAGTTCCCGTTGTTTTTGGTGTCTGTCCCCAGTGGCTAAGGTTGGTTTAGTGGGTTGTGTAGGCTTCCTGGTGGAGGGGACTAGTGCCTGTGTTCTGGTGGATGAGGCTGGATCTTGTCTTTCTGGTGGGCAGGTCCACGTCTGGTGGTGTTTTTTGGGGTGTCTGCGGACTTTTTATGATTTTAGGCCACCTCTCTGCTAATGGGTGTCGTTGTGTTCCTGTCTTGCTAGTTGTTTGGCATAGGGTGTCCAGCACTGTAGCTTGCTGGTCGTTGAGTGAAGCTGGGTGCTGGTGTTGAGATGGAGATCTCTGGAAGATTTTCGCCGTTTGATATTATGTGGAGCTGGGAGGTCTCTTGTGGACCAGTGTCCTGAAGTTGGCTCTCCCACCTCAGAGGCACAGCACTGACTCCTGGCTCCTCAATTTGGGATGATTTGTTGTCTATTCATGTATTCCACAGATGCAGGGTACATCAAGTTGATTGTGGAGCTTAAATCCGCTGCTTCTGAGGCTGCTGGTAGAGGTTTCCCTTTCTCTTCTTTGTTCTCACAGCTCCTGTGTCTCAGCTTTGGATTTGGCCCCGCCTCTGCGTGTAAGTCGCCGGAGGGCGTCTGTTCTTCGCTCAGACAGGACAGGGTTAAAGGAGCCGCCTCTTCGGGGGCTCTGGCTCACGCAGGCCGGGCGGGAGGGAGGGGCACAGAGTGCGGGGCGAGCCTGCAGCGGCAGAGGTCGGCGTGACGTTGCACCAGCCCAAGGCGCGCCATGCATTCTCTCAGGGAAGCCGCCCCTGGATCCCGGGACCTCGGCAAGGGCAGGCTGCACAGGCTCCCGGAAGGGCTGTGTGGACAGTGACCTGCACTTGCACACAGGCTTCTTGGCGGTGGCAGCAGCAGCCCCAGCGTCCCACGCCCGTCTCTGGGCTCCGCGCTTTCAGCCACGACTCGCGCCTGTCTCTGGAGCTCCTTTACGTGTCGCTCTTAATCCCCTCTCCTCGCGCACCAGGAAACCAAGAGGGAAGAAAAAGTCTCCTGCCTCTTCGGCAGCTCCAGAGTTTTCCCAGACTCCCTCCCGGCTAGCTGTGGCACATTAGCCCCCTTCAGGCTGAGTTCTCGCCGCCAGCCCCAGTCCTCTCCCTGCGCTCTGACCGAAGCCCGAGCCTCAGCTCCAGCGCCGCCTGCCCCGGCGGGGGAGCAGACAAGCCTCTCGGGCTGGTGAGTGCCGCTTGGCACTGCTCCTCTGTGCGGGAATCTCTCCGCTTTGCCCTCCCCAGGTATGTGGGGAGTTTCTTGCCTTTTGGGAGGTCTGGGGTCTTCTGCCAGCGTTCAGTAGGTGTTCTGTAGGAGTTGTTCCACGTGTAGCTGTATTTCTGGTGTATCTGTGGGGAGGAAGGTGATCTCCGCGTCTTACTCTTCCGCCATCTTACCCGGAAGTCCTAGTTTACTCTTTTTTAAAAGAGCTCTATAGTTGAATAGTTCCTTCAGATTAAAAGGAACACATTGGAAAGATATACAGTAATGATTTTAGAAATCATAATTTAGGAATGTAATGTAAACATTTTAAATTGTTGATCTATTTTAAAGAAACCACAATGGATCATATACTAATACTAATAATATAATATATTATAATATAATATAATATATGCCACAACACTAAATAATATCAATGTTGGCCTTCCCTGGTGGTGCAGTGGTTGAGAGTCCACCTGCCGATGCCCTGGTCCAGTAGGATCCCACATGCCATGGAGCAGCTGGGTCTGTGAGCCATGGCTGCTGAACCTGCATGTCTGGAGCCTGTGCTCCACAACGGGAGAGGCCACAGCAGTGAGAGGCTCACGTACCACAAAAAATTTTTTAAAAATAAAATAAAATAAAAGAATATCAATGTTGTAAATGTGATCTCAGAAACAGTTTACTCTTGAAATGTAGATCCTTTTAAATATTTATTTTGAGTTAACAGATTTTGTGCAAAATCAAGACCCCTGTTTTTAGTGCACTGCAAACCTCTGATGAAAAGCACTGAAATATTTACAAATGTGAAAGAAAGGTGGGAATAAAAGAATGAGATCTGGGTATATCACAGAGAAGTAAGTGTGAACCTGAATATCATGTTTCAAATTTTGGTGAGAATATAGGAAGAATTCATTCATTTTTTCAACAAATATTTACTGAGTACCTACCATAAGCCAGAAAATCTCTAGAGACTTAGCTGACAGCTCTTCAAACACACACACACACACAAATGCACACACACATGTGCACACAGTTCCAAATTTCATGAGACTTATATTCTAGTGAAAATAAAATTATGATGTAAATAACCATGTCGACCCAATATATAGATTTATTTTTGAGCCGATGCATTACAAATCCATCATCTAATTCAACCAGAGCATTATATAAGTGAACTAAATAAAATTGATTTTTTTAAAGAGAGAGATATACTAGAACTTCCATCACCTAAACCTGAGATCAGGAGAGAATGGACAAACCAATCCAAAATAATATGAATGTTTTCTTTACTTTTGATTTTTTCTTCCAATTTGAGATATAATTGACATACAGCACCTGTACAGGTTTAAAGTGTACAGTATAATGATTTGATTTACATATACCATGAAATGATTATCACAAGATTAGTGAACATCCATCATCTCTTATATATACAAAATTAAAGAAATAGAAAAAAAAATTTTCTGTGTTAAAAACTCTTAGGATTTACTCTTAACACTTTTTGTATATAACATACAGCAGTGTTAATTATACATATCATGTTGTACATTAACTCACTAATACTTATTTACCTTGTAACTGGAAGTTAGCACATTTTGACTGCCTTCATCCAATTCCTACTGCCCCATCCCCCACCTCTGATCTCTTTTTCTATGAGCTGGTTTATTTGTTTTGTTTTTGAAGTATAATTGACTTACAACACTATGTTACTTCCTGATACACAACATAGTAATTGAATACATCTATACATTTCAAAATGGTCGCCACCATAAATCTAAGTACAATCTGTAGCCATCCAAAGATATTGCATGGTTATTGACTATATTCCCCACACTGTGCATTCCATACCTGTGACATTTATTTTGCAACTGGAAGTTTGTACTTCTTTTTTTTTGGCGGTATGTGGGCCTCTCGCTGTTGTGGCCCCTCCCATTGTGGAACACAGGCTCTGGATGCGCAGCTCAATGTCCATGGATTATGGGCCCAACTGCTCTGCGGCATGTGGGATCTTCCCGGACTGCGGCATGAACCTGTGTCCTCTGCATTGGCAGGCGGTCTTTCAACCACTGCACCACCAGGGAAGCCTGGAAGTTTGTACTTCTTAATCTCCCTCACCTATCTCTCTCCTCCCTGCACCTCCTACCCTCTGGCAACCACTTGTTTGTTCTCTGTACCTATGACTCTGTTTCTATTAAGTTATGTTTGTTCAATTATTGTGTTTTTTTTTAGATTCCACATATAAGTGAAATCATACAGTATTTGACTTTTTCTGTCTGACTTACTTCACTTGGTATAATACCCTCTATGTCCATTCATGATGTCACCAAAGGCAAGATTTTATTTTTTATGGCTGAGTAATATTTAATTGTGTATTGCTTCTATATCTTGGTTATTGCTGCACTAAATATGGGGTGAATTTATCTTTTCTAATTAGTATTTGTGGTTTTCTTTTTTGGATAGACACAAAGATGTGGAAATACTGGATCATATGGTGTTCCCATTTTAATTTTTTGAGGAATATCCATACTGCTTTCCATAGTGGTTGCACCAACGTACATTCCCCACAACAATGAATTAGAATTCCCTTTTCTTCACATCCTCACTAACACTTACTTGTTGTCTTTTTTGATAAATAGCCATTCTGACAGGTGTGACATGGTCACAAATATTGATTTCCATGTCCCTGATGATTAATGATGTTCATCATCTTTTCCTGGGCCTGTTGGCTATCTGTCTTCCTTGGAAAAATGTCTGTTCAGAGCCTCTGCCCAATTTGATGTTGAGTTATATAAGTTTTTTGTATATTTTGGATATTATTGCCTTAATGCATATATCATTTGCAAATATATTTTCCCTTTCAGTAGGCGTTTTCTGTTTTGCTGATAATTTCCTTCACTGTGCAAAAGTTTTTACTTTGATTTAAGTCCCATTTGTTAATTTTTGCTATTGTTCCCTTGCCTGAGGAAACATCTAAAAATTATTTTGAAGATTTTTGTCAAAGAGGTTACTGCTTACTGTTTTCTTCTAGAAATTTTATGGCAGGTCTTACATTTCAGTCTCTAATCCATTTTGAATTTATTTTTGTGCATGGTGGAGAGAGTAGTCCAGTTTGATTCTTTGGCATATAGCTGTTCTGTTTTCATAATACCGTTTATTGAAGAAGTTGTCTTTTCCCCATTGTATATTCTTGCCTCCTTTGTCATGTGTTTAATTGTCCCCATAATTGAAGATTCACTTCTCTATTGTGTTCCATTTATCTATGCATCTTGTTTGTGTCAGTACCATACTGGTTTGATTACTATACCTTTTTGTTTGTTTGTTTTTTTGTACATAGGCCTCTCACTGTTGTGACCTCTCCCGTTGTGGAGCACAGGCTCTGGATGCACAGGCTCAGCGGCCATGGCTCACGGACCCAGTTGCTCCATAGCATGTGGGATCCTCCTGGACTGGGGCATCGGCAGGTAAACTCTCAACCACTGTGCCACCAGAGAAGCCCAAGAGTTTTTATCATTAAAACAATGTTGAATTTTGTCAAAACCTTTTTCTGCATCTATTGAGATGACCATATTTTTGTTCTTTAATTTGTTAATGTGGTGTTTCAGATTGATTAATTTATGAATATTGAACCATCCTTGCATCCCTGGATTAAATCCCACTTGTTCATGGTGTATGATTCTTTTAATGTATTGTTGAATATGATTTGCTAATATTTTCTTGTGGATTTTTGCATCTATAGTCATCAGGGTTATTGGTCTGCAATTTTCTTTTTTTGCAATATCTTTTTTTAGTTTTGTTATCAAGGTGATATGGGACATGCAGAATGAGTTTGGAAGTGTTCCTTTCTCTGCATCTTTTTTCAAATAGTTTGAAAAGGATAGGTGTTAACTCTTCTCTAAACGTTTTCTAGAATTCACCTGTAAAGCTGGACTTTTATTTGTTGGAAGGTTTTTTTAATTACTATTACTGATTTAATTTCTTACTTATAATTAGTCTGTTTATATTTTCTATTTCTAATGGTTCCATTTTGTGAGATTGTACATTTCTAGGAATTTGTCCATTTCTTCTATGTTGTCCATTTTATTGGCATAAAATTCTTCATAGTAATTTCTTATGATTCTTTATATTTTTGTGATAATGTTTGTAACTTCTCCTTTGTGACTTCTGATTTGATTGTTTTGGTCCCTTGCTCTTTTGTTCATAATGAGTCTGAGTAAAAGTTCATCAATTTTGTTTATATTTTTAAATAACCAGCTCTTTTCTATTGACTTTTTAGTATTTTATTTATTTCTACTCTGATCTCTGTGATTTCTTTTCTTCTAACTTTGGATTTTGTTTGTTCTTCTTTTTCTAGTTCCTTTTGGTGTAAGGTTAACCTATTCATTGAGGTTTTCCTTGTTTCCTAACATAGGCTTTAGGAACAAACTAGTTCCTCACTAGTTTGAAGTCTTGCTAACAAACTCTCCTCTTAGAACTAATTTTGCTGCCTCCCATAGATTTAGGCTCATTGTGTTTTCATTTTCTTTTGTCTCCAGTTATTTATTTCTTCTTTGATTTCTTCAGTGAAACATTTGTTGTTTAGTAGCATATTGTTTAGCCTCCATGTGTTTGTGCTTTTTTGCTTTTTTTTTTTTTTTGCAGCTTTTCTTTTGTAATAGATTTCAAGTTTCATAGTGTTGTGTTCAGAAAAGTTATTTAATATGGTTTCAATTTTCTGAATTTTATTGTGGATTATTTTCTGGTCTAGCATGTGACCTATCCTGGACAATATTCTATGTACACTTGAAAAGAATGTGTTTTCTGCTGCTTTGGGCTGGACTGCTCTATATATATCTATGAAGTTCATTTGGTATAATGTGTCTTTTATGGCCAGTATTTACTTTTTTAATTCAGGTATGGATGATTGGTCCATTGATGTAAGTGGGGTGTTAAAGCACCCTACTATTTTTGTGTTACTGTGAATTATCCCTTTGTATTTGTTAATATAATATTTTATGTAGTTGGGTGCATGTATATTTACAATTTTTATAACTTCTTATTGGATTGATCCCTTGATGTTATGTAATGTCCTTCTGTCTTGTTACAGTCTTTGTTTTAAAGTCTATGTTGTATAAGTATTGCTACTGACTTCCTTTTGATTCTCATCTGCATGGGATACCATTTTCCACCCTCTCATTTTTAGTCTGTGTGGTTTTAGATCTGAAGTGAGTCTGTTATAGGCAGCATATATATGAGTCTTGTTTTGTATCCATTTAGCCACTATATGTCATTTTATTGCAGCATATTGTCCATTTACATTTAAAGCAATCATTGATATATATGTACTTATTGCCATATTGTTAATTGTTTTGGGGTTGTTTCATAGTTCTTTTTTGTTACTTTCTTCTTCTTTTGCTCTCTTCCCTTGTGATTTGATGACTATCTATAATGTTATATTTGGATTCTTTTTCCTTTTTTGTCTGTGTATCTATTATAGATTTTTATTTGTAATTACCATGATTTTTTTTTTCTTTTTTTTTTTTTTTTTTTTTTTTTTTTTTGTGGTATGTGGACCTCTCACTGTCGTGGCCTCTCCCGTTGCGGAGCACAGGCTCCGGACGCGCAGACTCAGCGGCCATAGCTCAAGGGCCCAGCCACTCTGCGGCATGCGGGATCCTCCCAGACCGGGGCACGAACCCATTTCCCCTGCTTTGGCAGGCGGACTCTCAACCACTGCGCCACCAGGGAAGCCCTACCATGATGTTTATATATAGCAATATACCTCTCTCTTTCTCTCTGTCTCTCTCATTCTCTCTGTCTCTGTCTCTCTGTCCCTCTCTGTCTCTTTGTCTTTCTGTCTGTCTCTCCATATTTATATATATATATATATGGTATGTATATATATGTGTGTATATATATATATATATATATATATATATATATATATATATATATATAATATGATCATATTAAGTGGCTGATCTCTTAATTTCAAACTCAATTTAACAAACCCAACAGTGTTTACTGTTTTTGACATCATATTTTATATATTTTTGTGTAATCCTTAACTACTTATTGTGGATATAGATGATTTTACTACTATTGTCTTTTAAACTTCCTACTAACACTATACATGATTGATTCAGTGTCTTTACTATATATTTGCCTTTACCAATTTGATTTTTACTTTCATAATTTTCATCTTTCTCATTGTGGCTTTTCCTTTTTCCCATAGGGAACCCCATTTAACTTTTCTTGTAAAGCTGGTTTAGCAGTTCTAAACTCTTCTCACTTTTCCTTGTCTGGAAAATTTTGATCTCCTCATCAAGTCTGAATAGAACACTAACTGTGTTGAATATTCTTTGTTGTAAGTTTTTTCCTTTCATCACTTTAAATATATCATACCACTCCCTGTGGCCTTCAGAGTTTCTGCTAAAAAGTCAGCTGAGAGCCTAATGGGAGTCTCATTGTACCTAACTTCTTCCTTTTTCCTTGTTGTTTTCAATATTCTCTCCTAATATTTAATATTCACCACTTTAATTACAATGTATCTTGATGTGGTCCTCTTTTGTTTGATCCTCTTCTGGACTCTTTGTGAATTCTGAACATTGATATCTGTTTCCTCCCCCAGGTTATGGAGGTTTTCAGCTATTATGTCTTCAAATATGTTCTCTATCACTTTCTCTCTCTTTTCTCCATCTGGGACCCCATAATGTGATTGTTAAAATGCTTGATGTTGACTCAGAGGTCTCAAACTTTTTTTTTTTTTTTTTTTTTTTTTTTTTGCTCTACGCAGGCCTCTCACTGCTGTGGCCCCTCCCGCTGCAGAGCACAGGCTCCGTATGCGCAGGCCCATGGCCCATGGGCCCAGCCGCTCCGCGGCATGTGGGATCCTCCCGGACTGGGGCACGAACCCGCCTCCCCTGCATCGGCAGGCGGACGCTCAACCACTGCGCCACCAGGGAAGCCCTCAAACTTTTTTTTTTTTTTTAATTCTTCATTCTTCTTTACTATTTAGCTTGAGTGATTTCTACCACTCTGTCTTCTAACTTGTTGATCTGTTTTTTGGTATCATCTAATTTACTGTTGATTCCTTCTAGTGTATTTTTCTTTTAAATCATTGTATTCTGCATCTCTGTATGGATCTTTATATTTTCTAATTTGTTAAAAACTTCTAACTTCTCACTCTGTTCATCTAATCTTCTCCTGAGTTCTTTGACTATTATGTTGATCATTACCTTGAACTCTTTATTAGGTAGGTTGCCTATTTCCACTTAGTTCTTCTCCTGGTGTTTAATCATTTGTAACATGTTCCTCTGTCACTTCATTTTGACTAATATGCTGTTTTTATTTCTGTGTCTGGTAGGTTGGTTATGTTTCCTGACCTGGGATAAATGACATTTTTTAGGTGACATCCTATACGTCCCAGCAGCACACTCCCCTTTTGTCACTAGCATTAAATACTCTAGCCCTATGTGGGCTGCATGGGTCCTTCTGCTGTTGTGGGCTGACTAATAAGGGCAGACTCCTAGGCATGGCTGACCCCAGTCTGGTTGTTTGCCAGGTCCTGCCTTGTGTGGAAACTGCCAGCTACTGATTGGCAGGGCCAGTTTACCAAGCAGCTGGCTGTAGAATCCTGAGTGTCCTACAGCTACTGCTGGCCCAATGCTAGGCAGAGCCATGTTCTGGGGTGGGTGTTTGCTGAGCCAGTATTCCCAGATCTAATGTCATCCTGCTTGTGGACATGGCTGGTTACAGACATAGCTGGCTGTTGAGTACAGGGTTTCCTATAGCTGGTGCTGTTCTGCTGATGAGTGAATCTGGATCCGAGTGTTGCTGGCTGTTGGAGAGTCTCAGAGCTGGTGTTGGCCTTCTGGTGGGGGGAGCCATGGCCCAGGGACTTCTGAGGCTGATGTCTGCCCACTGGTGTTTCAGGCTGGTCCTGGTGCTAGTGTCAGTCCACCAGTGGGTGGAACAGGGTTTCTGGCTGCAGGTCCCAGAGTGTGTGAGAATTTGTGTGCATCCTTTAAGAGTGGAGTCTCTATTCCCTACAACCTTCTGCCTCTCAACAATAAGGCCCTCTGACCTTAATGCCAAACATTCTAAGGGCTTGTCTTTCTGGTGCAGGAGCCTCAGTCTGGGGAGTCTGATGGTGGTCTAGGACTCCTTGCTCCTTGGGGAAGACCTCTGCAACTCTAATTATCCTCCTGTTTGTGAGTAGACCACCTGGCTAAGGGTATAGATTTTGACTATACTGTGTTTGTCCCCCTTCTACTTGTCTTCCTGGAGTTCCTTCTTTTTGTCTTTAGTTCTAGATCTTTTCTCCTAGTTTTCTAGTCTTTTTCATCAACCATTGTTCTGTAAATAGTTGTAGTTTTGGTGTGAAATGGGAAGAGTTGAGCTCAGGGTCTTCCTCCTGTTCCATTTTGGCCATTGAATATTTTCTATAATTTTTTGGCCTTAACTTCACCAACATTATCTTCCAAAGGTTACTGATGAGGTTACACAATGTTGGTTTTTAACACAACCCTACTCCCTATTTCAAATTGTTCTACAACTTGTCATACATTTTCCCTTTTATGTTTTTAAGGAAGAAAGAACATTTTTATGGGTAATTCTCCCTTTTAGGAGCCTTGAGCCTACCTTCAAATGTGTTCCTTGAACTTTCACACATAATTCTTCCAATAGTTATTTTATTCTCCATCTCTGTCTTTCTAGTTTCCCCCATCCTCTTTAGAGTCAGCTCATCTATGACACACTGTTACATGTTTTTCTAAAACTCCTACTAATATTCCAACAAATTAACTAGATATGATTTATTACAGTCTATATGGGTTCTCAAATGCAAGGTAAATGTTTGGGATCCTGTCATGTGTGTGTGTGTGTGTGTGTGTGTGAGAGAGAGAGAGAGAGAGAGAACAATAACAATACCATATGAGCTCAATTTACAAATTTTCCCTCACTAAATTGCTTTTAATCTTTTGCTTATCTTTTATTGAGAATCATTAACAAAAATAGCCAGATGTAAATTTATTCTGTATTTTCCCTATGATAAGATCCATTATCTATTTTGTAGTTGAAATAGTCTATATTAGTTCCCATGTGAAAGGTGTGTTAGAAAGAATGACTTCAGTTCATTTCCACTGAAAACATTGTGTGTTTTCATGTTTTATGTCTGTGGAACTTCTAGCTGAATGTAAAAAAGGGCCTGGGCCTCTAAAATAAATATTTAACATAAGATCATCCATCTATTTATCTATATATTGATTGACAGATACATAACTAGTTAAGTAGCTAGTTAGATAGAGAGATTATAGATAATGTGAGAGACATTTTTATATAGGGTTTGGTTAATAAAAGCAAATGATATGAATGAAAGAATAATACATCTGTCCATCACTGTTTTGGAATTTCAAGACCTAAATTGTGTCTGCATCTGCTACTACATAACCTGTGGGTGAAATCATGCCATCTAAGGTCAGACAGCCAAGCATGACTTAGGACTATGTCATTGGCTGGTGCTAACTTAGACCCAGGGCTCCTATGTGGAGAGTATTTCAGATTATTCTTCAAAGCCTTTGCATTTAGGGGGATAGTATCAAAGAATATTCTAGAAAAATTAGAAGCCATTTTAGTGTAGTATGTGGGAACAGACTACTAAAAGAACCACGTTCTCTTGGTAAATGAACCTGTTCATTGAGAGAAACAAAACTGACAACTCTACTAGATGCTAAGAGGACTTTGTAAAGAGCTGTTCTCATGGAGGTTGTTCTCACTGATGGTGGGTAAACTGCATTCCAGAAATAAGCAGTATAGGAACATATTTCCCAGACTTACTAGTATTTTTTCCCAGATTTAATGAGATATATTTGATCTATAACATTGTGTAAGTAAGTTAAAGATGTAAAATGTGGTAATTTTATCACATATATATTACAAAAGGATTATAACAGTAAGGTTAGTTAAAGTGCCCTTCACATCACATATTTACTAGTTTTTTGTTATGATGAAAGAAATAAGATCTATTCTCTTAATAATTTTCAAGTGAACAATATAGAATTGTTAATTATATTCACCATGATGTACATTAGATCCCCAGAACGTATTCCTCTTATGACTGGGAGTATGTATCTTTAACCAACATCTACTTTCTCCCCTTCAACGACTCCTGGAAACCACTAATCAACACTGTTTTTATGATCTGAGATTTATAAGATTCCACATGTAAGTGAGATTATACAGTGTTTTATTTCCCTGAATTTCTGAGGGCCTAATGCCCTCAAGATTTGTCCATGCTGTTACAAATGGCAGGGTTTTTTTTTTTTCTTTTTTAAGACTGAATAATATTTTATTGCATATGTATACCACATCTTCTTTATCCATTTATCCTACAATAGACGTTTAGTCTTTGAGAAAACTTCACATATTAACTGCTTGAGTTTCTTGTGCCTATATGAAAGAAGATGCCCATGACTTCTGTCCCTGCATGGAAGTCCCTTCTTACTGACTCAATGTACTAGTCTCTTTAGAGAAACCCTCTTTTGTCTGTCTCTGGATGGGATTCTCATTTCAAGTCGGCTCAGCCTCTGGACTTTGATGTTGGTTCCCTCTGGCAGTTACCCTGACTGGAACTTTCCCAGTTAACTTCCTCAGGTCCTTCAGTTGTTCAACAAGTACTTTCAACTTCTCTTTTTGATGAAGATGTCAATGCCCAGGCTCATACGATTCCAGAATATTTCTTTATCTTTTGGAACGACTCCCCCTACCTTTATTTGCCACTTCAACACTAAGCCATGTCAACGGGTTTCAATAAGATGTGTCTTATTACCAGTTCAGATTCTAGGATTTCTATCAGAGATTTCCACAAAATAGCTTCTCATATGAAGTTGTGCAAAGCCCTTTTACCAGAGCTTGTCTCTGTTTCTTTGTTTACCAGTTGCTACCCAGATCCATGCCCTGTATACACTTATCTTGTTCCAGAGTCACAGTCCCAACTCTCTGTAGCCTCTTCCTTTCTTTCTTATTTGAGCAGGATTAATCTCCCCTTACTTTTCTTAAAGAATTAGGGCCCCATGTAGTCTAGTGAGCACTTACTTGGAGTCTTACTTGGAATTTTTAATGTTTTTCTTTAATTATTGTTTATGCACTACAGGTCCACATTGTTGAGCAGTGTGTACTTTTCAATTCATAATGCACATATAATTGATCCTTGCAAAGCATTTTCTCTGTTATAAACCTTCATACCAAATACAAACTTCAGCAATTTCCTCTCACTACCAACCTTAGTTACCTACCTTAGTTATATATATATATATATATTTAAATTTACATAAGATTGATGTATTGTTGACCCTTAAACAATGTGGGTTTGAACTGTGCAAGACCATACATACATGGATATTTTTCAATAGTAAATACTACAGCACTGCACATTCGATTTGTTGGATGTGGAGGAACCACAGATATGGGGGACCAACTATAAATTATATGCATATTAACCCCCCCTTTGTTCAAAGGTCAACTGTACTATAAGTCTCAGCCTTCCTCCATTTTTTTATTTATTAGAATATTTTCAAGATCTATCCATAACTGTTTTCAATTTATTGTTATATATTTATTCATAATATTTATTGTATATTAAAGTTTGCCTTATACACAACTTTCTTAATATCTTTTATTTGCATTTTTCACTTGTTCAAAATCTTACGAGAGTTTTGTGTACTTTTTTAGTTTTTCCCAAGAATCAACTTTTAATTTGTTGACCCCTTGTTGTATCTTTTGTTTTATATTTAATTTCTCTTATTATCTTTAATTTCTTTCTCCTAATTTATTTTGGGCTTATTTTTAATAATATAACTACTTAAACAGGATAGGTATTTCATTAACTTTTACACTTTATTCTTCTTTGAACATAAATATTTAATGTTATCAAGTTCTGTTTAAGTATATCAATATAGCTGTATCCCACAGCTATGATTTTCTACATATTTTCTAATCAATTACTATTTATCAAGGTAAAAAATTATGTTACCTTTACATTTTTATGCTACTATAGTAAGACCAGTTTTAGGCAAACCAAAATTGCCTTTGCCATTTTAAATCTTCTATTTTTAAATTCCACATATAATGGTCCAGTTATTGTTAAAGTTACAATAGTGTATTACTTACAATTTAAATAAATATTTATATTATCTAAAGACTATGAAAAAACTCCTAATATTTATATAAAAATAATATTTACAAAATACTCTTTTAAGAGCTGTAATTCCATCTTGCCTCAATTTAAGCCAATATATAGTCTCTTAAGTACTACCATAAATATTTTAAACTGACAATAGAGAAATAACATTCCTATTGAAAAGAGTCCACAGAAATTCAAGTTTCTTGGAGAGATTCTAAAAGTCTAGGTCATTGATTTGAAAGTTAAATTAACTGAGAATGGAAGTCTTATTTTCAGGATAAAATGGTAGTTGAAAATTTATTGCATTGAGGTCCATGTATGCCTCCTAGAGGATGAGAAAGGAAAAGGAGGTCTTTTTCTCATGAACTGTGTCTTTAGATCCACTAACAACAATGAACATTAGATTGAAGGAGGTGTGTGAACATAGACTGGTAGCATGGAGTGGAGGGAATAGGAAAACCCTGCTTTCAGATAAATGTTTCCCCCACATGTCTGGTTAAAAGGCTATAAAGAGGATCATTCTTGACCAGGTACCCTGTTTAGAAAAACTGCTGGTAATGGGTGACTCTTTAGTAACCATGTGGTGACTGGATCATTGTTATAATTTCAGCCATCAATTCTCTCTTGTTCTGTGCATCTGAATCTCTCTAAATTCAGTTCTTGTTCTGGGAAAGTTATTGTCTCCTTGAAGATAGAATTGATCCCCTTCACGTTTTTAAATTTTTCCTTCACACTCTTTTCTTCTCATGACTTTTTCTCCAGGTTAGTATTTTCTAAAGATAACCCCAGTTCTGCCTATTACTTTTGAACAGAACTAGAATAACAAGGATATTACATTTTTTTGTGAATTAATTTTGCAGTACTTTGGACAGGTTTTTTTTTTTTTGTCTTTTTTTATTTAAAAATCTAAACAAAAATAAGAAACCCATAAAAAAGCTGAAGATAGGAGTTGACACCCATAGGAAATCATAGATTTTGAAGTCCAGCTTTATGTCATTCTATCACATGGCTCTCTCCTTATTCAGTTACCCATGGATCCGCCTGAAGTCAAGGTCCATGTGGTTCACAGCCCCTCCATGTTGGCTCTGACTACAGAAGAGCTCATTTCAGGAACCTATGGTTCATAGGTCAGCTCTAGACTATACAAATGTCCCAGCATTTTATCTGAAACCCAACCCTCATCTAGCAAACAAAATAGAATACAAATGGAGCTGGTCAAGAAAGAAGGGCAACTATACATATGGGAATGTCTTAGGGGTCCAGTGTTTCTTCCTCTCTCTTTCTCTCTCCATCTATAAAAATATTATCAAACTTTTTAAGTACAAAAAAAAATTAAAGAGAACAAAACACTGATGACCCATATATCCATTATCCAGAGTCAACTTTTTTTAACATTTTGCTCTATTTCCACAAATAATTAGTTATCTCTTTGTTTTCAGCATCACATATTGATATGTGCTTTTTATTCTGTGTAGATGGAACACACACTGTGTGCTTTTTTGTATCTTTGCTCTTTAATTCACTGCTAGTTCCATCAGATTTGTCTGTGTTGTGGGTCAACAATTCATCATTGTTTTGTTGCTAGGTAGTGATCCCTTGTGTGAGTATGGCACATTTCTTTATTTTTTAAAAAAATGGTAATGTTCAGAGGATTCTAGGAAACTAAATCATTTTTTGGAAACAAAGAAAGTTAAATAACTAAATATTTATTATGCTTTTCCTATATGAAGTGTACCACTGGGTAACCAAAGAGAAGAAGAGAAGAGATTTCTCTTTCTGGAAGTATTCAAGCTAATTATTAAAGAAGGAATGATAAAAATATAATATGTCATTAAAAATAATCTAAATATTTCTCATCAACTGGCAACTAACATTACAGAAATGAGACAACTATACATCTGTACTTCCTGTTGGAAGTACAGTGTATCATCTATGAAATACTTTATTAAATTATAAGGCTTGAAAGTGATCAAAGATAATCTAATTACTAATTTACAAGAAAAAAAGGAAATGCGGTGGGTGACATAATAAGGATAAGATAAGCAAATACAAAATATGGAAACTGTATAGGATGGACAACCTGCACTTGTCAACAAATAAATTTCAAGGTATAAAAGAACCTGTAGGTTCTCAAAGACTAAAAGATATTTCTTAAGAGACATAACTAAATACAAATATACACTTATCTTAGCAACTGAGAAATGGAGAAATGTTCTTCTGTTGTTATGGGAAAAAAAATTGGCCCATATAATTCTCCAACAGACTTCTCATTTTCCATATGATTTGCTTTGCTGAACTTCCTTCAGTTCTTGGGGATATGTGCTATTCTCACTATCTCAACCAGTTGGTATCTGTGGTGCAAACTCATTCTTTTTTTCAGATTTCACCTTGTCACTTATTTAACCTCTCAGACAAGATAAGCTTACTGTCATGTAATTTATTTTATAATTCTCCTTCATATCACATGTTAAATTATAGTTATTCATTTATATTACTTGCTTAATATTTCTTTGTTAGTTCCAGAGAGGTTGTCACTCCATCCTTCTAATATTTTGCTGCATTCTCACTGCCAATGATGGTGGCTAACATGTACTACATCTCTAGTAACTGTTTGGTCAATAACTGAATAAATGAGCCATAGATAATACATACATAAATGGCAGCAGTTGTTTTGTATGTTGTATACATTTATTTCTGTTGACCACTTAAGAACCACTTCATAATTTATATGTATTTCTTCTCAGTGGCTCTCATGGCCCCACTTAGGTGCCTTTATTGTCTTGTCTTGTTTTATCTTTGACTTCTCTAACTTAACAGAGAGTCATCTTCCTTGTTAGGCACTGATGTCTACTATGGTTTTAGTTGAGGGTTTGGAAGTTTGAGTCTAGAAAATACCAAATTACTGTCAGGAAGGAAACAGAAAAGGTCTTCTACATTTTTTCTTTGCAATTATTCAATGTTGCAGTTGTATTAGGACTTCTGCAATAGTGTTTCTTAGAAAAAAATATTTTTAGATTTTAAGGAATAACCTGAAAAATATGTTTTAATCTTATGTCAAATGAAGGTTTAATTAAGCTATGGGCTGCCTCACTAGAATGCTGTGAACTCATTGCTGGAGAGCCCTGATAAGCAATCTGAGATCTAAGCAACAGGCAAATGAGCAAATCCAGACACTCACAACGTGGCATCAATAAGGTACAATGGTTGCAGAGAAAAGTCGTGGAAGATGGTAGGACACATTATCAGGGGTTGGGGCAATACAACTGAATCAACTTAAGGAAACATGAGCCAACATTAAGTGGTAGTATTTATTAAAAGAGGAACATGTCAAGGCCTCAGGTACAGAAAAGTAAGAATAAGGGCACAGTGAGAAAAACTTGGTTAGAAGTTGGAGGATAGTCACAAGAAGCAAATTAAATTGCCTGAACAAGGATATAAAAGCCCAGTGAAGAATAAATAAGGAAATAGTGAGAGAAACTATTATGTGGTTGTACATAGAACTTTTCTCAAAACTGGCCTGCATCCATGTTCAAAAACTGGAAAGAAACTCATAAAACTAATAAGTATTAAGAGTAGCACATATAAGAAAATATGCTAAAATATGGATCATAAAATTAATTGTATTATAAATCATATGCATATATGTATATGAATAATTATACATTTTGCATCTCTCCTGAAGATTTATCATTTGTTATGCATATATTTCCATTGTATTGATGTTACAACTAATGAAAAGTTTAGATAAGAGGTAAATACAGTGCAGTACATACAAATCACTGTGAAAACACAGAAAGGGAACTCAGTACCAATGGTCAAGAAGGGCTTCCTTAGAAAGAGCAATATTTAAGTTGAATCATAAAGATATTTTTAAACAAAAGGTAGATAAGCATTTAACCAAGTAAAGAGGAAGATGCAATGACATAAAAATAGTACAAAGTGTTAGTGACAAGAGAAAGCCTAAAATATTGTTGTCACAGAAATTAGTTTAATTTGGAAAGGGGAGATACCAATGATGGCAAGAGATTACATGGAGAAGTTAGCAGGGATGGGATTGTTGTATGCATTGAAAATGCATAGATATGGAAGATGAAAAGCCATTGGAAAGGTGAGCTGTTGTTTCAGAAAAACACTGAAGACAACTACAAAAGGAGTTCTAGTCCTCTTTTCAGTAGATTGAACAATGAAACCTTCATGCCATAATTAATACAATTTACATGGAGCCCTAAAACTCTCAATTTCTCTTTTCTTCCATGAATAATTTTTGAAAAATATTTTCCAAAGAATTAAAGGGAAGATGGGTAATAAATACTAGTAAACAGTCACCTGATCAAGCTACATGATGTTAATTTTCCTGAAATGTAAAAATTCAATGGAGAATAATTCAAAAATGTTATTAAATTGTTACCAAAGAAAGTTCATGTAAGACAAGATAAATATACTATTAAGGTCATTTTAATTAGTGGGAACATAGAGTAAAAAAGCTGTAATTGAATAATATTCTAGAATGGATTTTTGAAAGAATGGCTTAAATATTTAGAATGAGACATAGAACATACTGGAACTCAGGCTGAGCTCACAGAAATTAATCCAGAAAATCTGTGAATTTTTTTAGAATATTAGTACTACTAGTAAATATACACATACTTATCATGGAATAAAATATATTCAATGTGGCAAGACTTTAAAAAATATCATATTGTGCTTCTGTTCCCCATTTTATCACTGCACAAAGTAAAAGAATAGGTACTTTAAAAGCTGATGATGAGGAAGGACGACTACTATTACTGCTAGCTCTATAAATTTCCTCTCTTCAGCGATAACTTTGGGTCCTGATGTTGTGTGAAGTTTTTGCTATTACATATTCTGGGGTTAGAATCAAGTCCACAGATACAGTTTAAGTAGATTTTAGTTCAATATGTAGGAGAAACTCCCTAAAATTCATGCTTTCTAATGTGCTCTCAATCAGTGCAGCTCTTTGCCAATAGAGGGAGCCAAGCGATATTTTTGCACATCCCTTTTTATCATTCTATAATTTATATCTTCTTTTCAAATCTAACTAATTAAAATAAGAACTAGTCAACAGAAACAAGATTCTGTTAGAGTATCTAAAATTCTGATAGAGTTTCCATCACACTGAATATCTGACAAAAATAATGAGAATGTTGCTTTTGCCTAGGAGAAGGATTAACAAGAAGATGACAACTTTAGCAGAAAATAATGTTGAAAAGCCTAAAGAAATATATGCATGAATGAATAAGGGCAGTGGCTAAGAATAATAGATTTTATTCACATTGAACTTAATTTGTAGCTTAGAATAATAGTCTCTGGAGTTAGAGGTCAATGTAAAAGTACGCCAGTCAACACTCAATTTTATAGGCAAGGAAAGAAATTTACCAAAGGTAAGTGACTCTCATTCATGTAAATAGTCAGTGTAAGAAATTATTGTCCATTCCCTACTTGGGCCCTTTGGTGAGGTTAACAGCAGACACTGTGAGGGCTCACACCAAGGAGTACCCCCAGAACCCCATCCCCATGGTGAGCCACAGCCAGCCCCTGCCTCTGCAGGAGACCCTCCAACACTAGCAGCAAGTTCTCATCGGCTTGAGGCATTGGTATCCATCAAAGAAATGACATGGACAAGTCCCTCCCATCAGGAAGTTTTCACAGGCCTCTTAGATAGCCTCAACCACTAGAGGGAGGACAGCAGAAGCAAGAAGAACTACAATCCTGCAGCCTGTGGCAAAAAGACCACACTGACAGAAAGAGAGACAAGATGAAAAGGAAGAGGGCTTTGTACCAGATGAAGGAACAAGATAAAACCTCACAAAAACAAATAAATGAAGGGGAGATAGGCAACCTTCCAGAAAAATCTTTCAGAATAATGATAGTGAAGATGCTCCAGGACCTCAGAAAAAGAATGGAGGCAAAGATAGAGAAGATGCAAGAAATGTTTAACAAAGACATAGAAGAATTAAAGAACAAACAAACAGAGATGAACAATACAATAACTGAAATGAAAACTACACTAGAAGGAATCAATAGCAGAATAACTGAGGCAGAAGGAAGGATAAGTGACCTGGAAGACAGAATGGTGGAATTCACTGCTGCAGAACAGAATAAAGAGAAAAGAATGAGAAGAAATGAAGACAGCCTAAGAGACCTCTGGGACATTAACCACAACAAGATTCACATTATAGGGGTCCCAGAAGAAGAGAGAGAGAAAGGACTGAGAAAATATTTGCAGAGATTATAGTCAAAAACTTCCTTAATGTGGGAAAGGAAATAGCCACCGAAGTCCAAGAAGTGCAGAGAGTCCCATACAGGACAAACCTAAGGAGAAAGACACCGAAAAATATGGTAATCAAACTGGCAAAAAATAAAGACAAAGAAAAATTATTGAAAGCAGCAAGGGAAAAATGACAAATAACAAACAAGAGAACTCCAATAAGGTTAACAGCTGATTTCTCAGCAGAAACTCTGCAAGCCAGAAGGGAGTGGCACGATATACTTAAAGTGATGAAAGGGAAGAACTTACAACCAAGATTACTCTAACCAGCAAGGATCTCATTCAGATTCAATGGAGAAATCAAAAGCTTTACAGACAAGCAAAAGCTAAGAGAATTCAGCACTACCAAAACATCTCTACAACAAATGCTACAGGAACTTCTCTTAGTGGGAAACACAAGAGAAGAAAAGAACCTACAAAACAAAACAAAAACAAGAAAATGGTCATAGAAACATACATATCAATAATTACCTTAAACGTGAATGGATTAAATGCTTCAACCAAAAGTACAGGCTTGCTGAGTGGATACAAAAACACGACCTATCTATATGCTGTCTACAGGAGACCCACTTCAGACTTAGGGACACATACAGACTGAAAGTGGGGGGATAGAAAAAGATATTCCATGCAAATGGAAATCAGAAGAAAGCTGGAGTAACAATACTCATATCAGATAAAATAGACTTTAAAATAAAGAGTGTCACAAGAGACAAGGAAGGACACTACATATTGACCAAGGGATCAATCCAAGAAGAAGATATATCAATTATAAATATTTATACACCCAACATAGGAGCACCTCAACACATAAGACAACTGCTAACAGCTATAAAAGAGGAAATCAACAGTAACACAATAATAGTGGGGGACTTTAACACCTCACTTACATCAATGGACAGATCATCCAAAATGAAAATAAATAAGAAAACAGAAGCTTTAAATGACACTACAGACCAGATAAAATTAACTGATATTTATAGGACATTCTATCCAAAAACAGCAGATTACACTTTCTTCTCAAGTGCACATGGAACATCCTCCAGGAGAGATTGCATCTTGGTTCACAAGTCAAGACACAGTATTTTAAGAAAATTGAAATCATATCAAGCATCCTTTCTGACCACAACACTATGTAATTAGAAATGAATTACAGGGAAGAAAAAAAATGTAAAAAACACAAACACATGGAGGCTAAACAATACATTACTAAATAACCAAGAGATCACTGAAGAAATCAAAGAGGAAATCAAAAAATAACTGGAGACAAAAGACAATGAAAACACAATGATCCAAAATATATGGGATGCAGCGAAAGCAATTCTAAGAGGGAAGTTTATAGTTATAAAAGCCTACCTCAAGAAACAAGAAAAATCTCAAATAAACAAAGAAAGCTTACACCTAAAGGAACTAGAGAAAGAAGAAAAACCAAATCCCAAAGTTAGCAGAAGGGAAAAAAATCATAAAGAGCAGAGCAGAAATAAATGAAATAGAAAGAAAGAAAACAATAACAAAGATCAATAAAACTAAAAGGTGGTTCTTTGAGAAGGTATACAAAATTGATAAACCTATAGCCAGACTCATCAAAAAAAAAGAAGGAGAGGTCTCAAATAAATAAAATTAGAAATGAAAAAGGAGAAGTTAGAACAGACACTGCAGAAATACAAAGCATCCTGAGAGACTACACAAGAAACTCTATGCCAATAAAATGGACAACCTGGAAGAAATGGACAAACTCTTAGAAAGGTGTAACCTTCTAAGCCTGAACCAGGAAGAAATCGAAAATATGAACATACCAATCACAAGTAATGAAATTGAAACTGTGATTAAAAATCTTCCAGCAAACAAAAGTCCAGGACCAGATGGTTTCACAGTTGAATTCTATCAATCATTTAGAGAGTGCTGATACACATCCTTCTCAAACTCTTCCAAAACATTGCAGAGGAAGGAAAACTCCAAAACTCATTCTACAAGGTCACCATCACCATGATAACAAAACCAGAAAAAGATACTACAAAAAAAGAAAATTGCAGACCAATATCACTGATGAATATAGATGCAAAAATCCTCAACAAAATACTAGCAAACAGAATCCAACAACACATTAAAAGGATGATATACTATGATCAAGTGGAATGTATCCCCAGGATGCAAGGATTCTTCAATATACGTAAATCAATCAATGTGATACAGCATATGAACAAATTGAAAAATAAAAACCATATGATCATCTCAATAGATGCAGAAAAAGCGCTTGACAAAATTCAACACCAATTTATGATAAAAACACTCCAGAAAGTGGGCATAGAGGGAACCTATCTCAACATAATAAAGGCTGTATACAATAAACCCACAGCAAACATCATTCTCAATGG
Organism: Mesoplodon densirostris; assembly: GCF_025265405.1. NCBI lineage: Eukaryota > Metazoa > Chordata > Mammalia > Artiodactyla > Ziphiidae > Mesoplodon > Mesoplodon densirostris. The sequence goes on from NC_082667.1 coordinate 90,513,435, forward strand.
TGAAAAAGTGAAAGCATTTCCTCTAAGGTCAGGAACAAGACAAGGATGTCCATTCTCACCACTATTATTCAACATAGTTTTGGAAGTCCTAGCCATGGCAATCAGAGAAGGAAAAGAAATAAAAGTAATACAAATTGGAAAAGAAGAAGTAAAACTGTCACTGTTTGCAGATGACATGATACTATACATAGAGAATCCTAAAGAGGCTACCAGAAAACTACTAGAGTTAATCAATGAATTCGGTATAGTAGCAAGATACAAAATAAATGCACAGAAATCTCTTGCATTCCTATACACTAATGATGAAAAATCTGAAAGAGAAATTAAAGAAACCCTCCCATTTACCATTGCAACAAAAATAATAAAATACCTAGGAATAAACCTACCTATGGAGACAAAAGACCTGCATGCAGAAAACTATAAGACATTGATGAAAGAAATTAAAGATGATACCAACAGATGGAGGGATGTACCATGTTCTTGGATTGGAAGAATCAATATTGTGAAAATGACTTTACTACCCAAAGCAATCTACAGATTCAATGTAATCCCTATCAAATTACCAATGGCATTTTTTACAGAACTAAAACAAAAAAATCTTAAAATTTGTGTCAAGACACAAAGGACCCTGAAGAGGAAAGCAGTCTTGAGGGAAAAACCAGAGCTGCAGGAATCAGACTCCCTGACTTCAGACTATACTAGAAAGCTACAGTAATCAAGACAATAGGGTACTGGCACAAAAACAGAAACATAGATCAATTGAACAAGATAGAAAGCCTAGAGATAACCCCACACACCTATGGTCAACTAATCTTTGACAAAGGAGTCAAGGATATACAATGGAGAAAAGACAGTCTCTTCAATAAGTGGTGCTGGGAAAACTGGACAGCTACATGTAAAAGAATGAAATTAGAGCACTCCCCAACACCATACACAAAAATAAACTCAAAATGGATTTGAGACCTAAAAATAAGGCCACACACTATAAAACTCTTAGAGGAAAACATAGGAAGAACACACTTTGACTAAATCATAGCAAGATCTTTTTAGATCCACTTCCAAGAGTATTGGAAAGAAAAACAAAAATAAACAAATGGAACATAACAAAACATCAAAGCTTTTACACAACAAAGGAAACCATAAACAAGACGAATAGACAACCCTCAGAATGGGAGAAAATATTTGCAAACCAATCAATAGAGAAAGGATTAATCTCCAAAATATATAAACAGCTCATGCAGCTCAATATTAAAAAAACAAAAAACCCAATCCAAAAATGGGCAGAAGACCTAAATAGACATTTCTCTATAGAAGACATACAGATGGCCAAGAAGCACATGAAAAGCTGCTCAACATTACTAATTATTGGAGAAGTGCAAATCAAAACTACAATGAGGTATCACCTCACACCAGTTAGAATGGGCATCATCAGAAAATCTACAAACAACAAATGTTGGAGAGGGTGTGGAGAAAAGGGAACCCTCTTGCACTGTTGGTGGGAATGTAAATTGGCACAGCCACTCTGGAGAACAGTATGGAGGTTCCTTAGAAAACTAAAAATAAAATTACTATACGATCCAGCAATCCCACTACTGGGCATATACCCAGAGAAAACCATAATTCGAAAAGACACATGCACCCCAATATTCATTGCAGCATTATTTGCAATAGCCAGGTGTTGGAAGCAACCTAAATGCCCACACGTACGAATGGATAATGGAGATGTGGTACATATATACAATGGAATATTACTCAGCCATAAAAAGGAATGAAATTGGGTCATTTGTAGAGACGTGGATTGATCTAGAGACTGTCATACAGAGTGAAGTGAGTCAGAAAGTGAAAAATGAATATTGTATATTAACGCATATATGTGGAATCTAGAAAAATGGTACAGATGAACTGGTTTGCAGGGCAGAAATTGAGACACAGATGTAGAGAACAAACATATGGACACTGAGGGGAGAAAGCATGATTTCTTACAATATCTAATCTTAGTGGGGCATTTAGGTGACAGCTAAGAATTATGTGATGCTCTTATTATATGAAAGCAGGACCTAGATGAATGTTGATTGTATGGTTTTGATTATCAGAATCCTGATAAGAAAATATCACTGTGGAAAAAAAAACACCACATCTTTAATGCAATCAAATTTTAATCACATTCATAAAAAGACAATACTTCAGAAATGAAAACTAACACAAATAACAAACAATAGAAGAACCTACTTGTGTAAAAGAAAAAATATAAAGTACAGTCTCTAAAACAAGTAAGTTTATAATCGAAGTATAAAGTTTGTATTCCGAATTTTAGGAAGAACTTTTAAACAATGTAAATGACAAATGACATAAAACATTTGAAGAGGAACAAACTTAGCATGTTGAACTTGAAAATAAAATAATTGAACTAAAAACCTCAACACTTAGGTTTACTACTAAAACAGATAAAACAGAAGAAATAAGTAATGTACTAGAATATAGGTCAGAAGAAATTATCCAAAATAAAGCAAAAAGGAATTAAAGGAAGAAACGTATAAAATACAGATAAAAGACAAAGAAAACATAGGAAATATATTTACTTTTCTGGCCAGAATGAGAGAAGAGAATGAGTCAGAAACAATAACTGAAAAGATAATGACTGAGAATTTTTGAAAACTAATGGCAGTTATTAATCTAAATGTTCAGGAGCAGAATAAATAAAAGCAATAAAATAACTACACTTGTGGTAACCTGAAAAAGGTCCCTCTCCCAAAGATAGCCATTTCATATTCAAAGAATCTGTGACTATTACTTTATTTGGAGAAAGGTGTTTGCAGATGTAATTGAGATAAAGATCTTGAGAAGAGATACTCCTGGATTATCTGCATGAGCCATAAATCTCATAGAGTCTTTATAAGGGAAAGTCAGATGGAAATATGAGATGATGAGCATAGGAGAACACAGACACACAGAGGAGAATGTGATGTGAAGATGGAAGAGACTGGAATGATGCAGCTACAGAGTAAGGAAGCCCAGAAATGCTGGGGCACCCACTGGAAACTGGAAGAGGTAAAGAAAGGAATCTCCCCTAGAGCCTCTCACACCTTGACTTCAGACTTCAGGCCTCCAGAACTATGAGAGAATACATTTTTCTTGTTGCTTTAAGCCACCAAGTTTTTGGTAATTTGTTACAGAAGCCATGGAAAGCTAATAAATATATTTTATGTTGAAAAAAGTAGCAAATAGTAAAGATAATGAGAAGAAACCTTATTCCCTAAGACCTGATTGAGAACTGACTTCTCAGCTGTAAGTGAAGACAGTGAAGTGATATATTTAGTGGTTTGAGAAAGAAGTAACTGAGAGCCTAGAATTCTATAATCATATCTTTCAAGAATAAAATTAAAATAAGTAAAGGCGAGAAAATTCTTAACAAACAGGCATATGCTCCAGGCTGAAAGACAATAATCCTAGGTAGAATTTTCATGATTCAGGAAAGGATAAAGAGCAATGAAAATAATTGTGTTTAATCTAAACGATTGCAAACAAAATTATAATGTGACATTTACAACATATTTTGTATTAATATATATAGCAAAAATAAGATAGAAATAAACGAGGGGGTAAGTGTAATGAAAGTGTTCTAAAGTTAATAATTATCAGGGAGTAGGGTAATATAGCAACTTGTGAAATGAAATAAATGAAATAGGAGAAAAGAACAAACATCAAACAGTAAAAATAGAAAATCATTATGCAAATACCAACAAAAAGAAAGTTAGATCACTTGTGTTAAAGCCAATAAAAAATTAGTTTAAGACCAAATGCTTTAATATTAATGAATCAGTTCATCATATAAAAATAAAATGATTCTCCAGAAAGATTTAACAATTTACAACTTTATTAAATATTTCTAATAACATTGTCCAAAAGATGTAAAGTAAAAAAAAATATAAAATTTGATCAAACTACACCAAAAAATAGACCAAAACCATAATCACAGTGGAAGATATTAAAACATGCTCTTCACTAATTGATACTATAAGAAAATCCAATGTCAGAAACAATGTACAATATCCAATGTCAGAAACAATGTAGAATATCCAAACAGCATAATTAATAAATTTGAGCTAATGGATGGATAGAGTAAACCTATCCAACAACTGTAGAATAAATGTTTGTTTCAATCCATTTAAATGTCAGCATGTCTCAAAGGATTTAAAGAATAAGAATATATTATGTTATTGAAATCTAATTAAGCAAGAAGTGCATAACTAAATTGTTTGATGAATTTCAACTTTAATCCATGATCAAAACAATTCTTATCAAGCTAGGATGAAAAAGTAACATCAGTATTTAGATAAAGTATAATTACAGAGAATCAACAGCAAACATTTTAGTTAATGTGAAACTGTCAAAGCTTTCCTTCTGAGATTAAGAACAAATTAGGAATACCTGCCTTTACTGATTTGATTCAACTTTATACTACAGATCCTAGTCAGTAGGGAAGAAAATAAAAAACATTCACAGTAGTTGGAAAGGAAAAACAAAAAAAACTGTTAACATTTTTTTCTTGGATGATATGATTGGTAATATTGGAATTATAAAAAACATCTACTGATAAGTTACTTCAATTAATATTAAGAGTGTTATCAATGAGCTGGATATAAAATCAATGGATAAAAAACACAACTGCATTTCCAAATCAAAATCAAAATGAGATATCATGTCACACTTGTTAGGATGGTTATTATCAAAAAAACAAAAAAGCAACAAGTGTTGGTGAGCCTGTGGAAAAATTGGAACCCCTGTACACTATTGACAAGAATGTAAAATGATGTATCCATTATGGAAAAGAGTATGAGGGTTCATGAAAAAATTTAAAACAAAATACTACATGATCCAGCACTCCCACTCGTAGATATATATCCAAAATAATTGAAATTATGATCTTGAAGAGATGTATACACTCCTGTGTTCATTGAAGCATTATTCACAATATCCAATATACGGAAACAATCCAAATGTCCATTAACAGATGAATGGATAGAGAAAATGTGGTATATACATACAATGGAATTTTAAAGAAAGAAAAGGGAAAAGAAATCCTACAATTTGTCACAACATGGATGTACCTGGAAAGCATGATGCTAAGTGAAATAAGTGAGTCACAGAAAGACAAATACTGCATAATTCCATTTATATGAGATATCTAAGATAATCAAATGTATTGAAGCAGAAAACGGAATGATGGTTTCAGGGGATGGGGAGAGAAGAAGATTAAGAGGAATTGTTTAAAGGGTATAAAAAAGCGAAAGGACACAGGAAACATTTGAAAGTGATGGATGTATTTACTACCTTGATCTTGGTAATACATAGTATCACTGATGTATGTGTATGTACAAATTCATCAAATTGTATACATTAAATATGAACCTTTTTGGTTAAAATTGCATGTTTATATATCAGAAACAAAGAGAAAAATAAATGTAGAATGTATCACTTACTCTAATATCAAAATATTAAAGTGGTGTGCAAGGATAATGTTATCTTGAAATCGTCTGTGATATCTTCATGTTTATCTTCAGTAGACCCAAAAGCTTGATCTTGACCCTTGGCCAAGATAAGGATGAGATGATCTGGCTAGTGATTTATAAAATACAATGCAAAGTTGAAACTCCTCAGAAAGTACCCTGTTCTAGCTTATTTACATTATTTGAAGATGTATGGATTGGTGGGTTTCAGTTGGTTTAACAGGCTACACAGCCTATTTTTAACTATACAAGTAGCAGGTATAAAATACCTCAGTGAAGTTGTGCATAGGCATCCTTGGAACTAAGATAACAAACATATAACTTAGTGGTTCATAATCCAAAAATTAGGTACATTCTGTGCTACTGAGAGAGAACCCAGGAGATTGTTCCTGGAAGTCATGAACAACAATTGCCAATACATTTTTTCTTCTGCTATATTGTATCTGTTATCATTATTAAAATCTTATGTGAATATGTTATGCTGAGTTTCATGAGTCTTTACAATTAACTGATTCTGTTTAACTGTTAGACTTAGTAATAAATACAAAAGTTAATATGTGCCAGATTTCTACAAAGATAATTAGAAAATATTAAAAAATAAAATTAAAATGGACATAGAGAAATACAATGTTCTTAGATTGAAAGTTGCAATATTATCAAGATGCTAATTCTCCTCCAGCTTATCTATAGTTTTAATTCAATCCTCACAAAAATTAAAATAGGAAGTTCTGGTCAAGATATTTTATAATTGCAGGATTTATCCTCATATATTTAAAAAAATTATAAAACCAAACAAAATATATGACACAATGATTTTCAGATGAACAACATGTAGCACAGGAATGTGATCCCTAAATGGAGGGAAACAAACAAGGTGGATCTTATAAATTACACAGCTTACTACTTCTCTAACATGAGAAGGTGGATCCAAAGTGAGGATAACATTCTTGTTTAGTTGAGGAGAAACAGATTGGAATTCAGGGAGGAGAAGGTAGCTAAAAATTTAAAGATAGATTACTAGAGAGCAGAGAGGTATGCATGTGCACATACATGTGGAGGAATTTTAAAAATCAGCACAGGGTTTCTATCAAACATTTGTCAATGAATGACTACACATTTGTGAAAGAAAAATATGTCAGACTGGGGAAGGTACCGTTGAAAAAGCAGTAGATCAAACAATTCCCAGAGCTCACACAGAACTAAGATCTTTTGGAATTTCCATCAGAAAGGAAAGATTTCATAATACACAGATTATCAGGTATAATCCTCAGAGGCTTATTTTAGTAATAGAGCTAAATTAGCTATAGGCAAACAGCTGCTCTGGAACCACACTAACAAATCTGAAAAGCAGACTTTGAATTTATCCAGTCGATTTCAAGTAAACTAACTCTGTGCCTAAACAAAATTTAACAAAGTAAAACCAAAAAAAAAAAAAATAGACAAGAAATAATGAAATCTTAAAACTCTAATCATCCAAACAAAAATTCTAAAGCATGCAGAGAAGGACAAAAAGTATTACTCCTTCCCAGAATGTAATAAATCCATCAATAGAAGCAGGTCTATAAATTACAGGGATGATAGAACTTGCTGAAAATTAAAAAGAAAAATACAATATCAAAGCATAGAGAGATGAAAAATGAAGACAGATTAAGTCCAGAGAAGCAAATAGATGATAGCAGATTTTTCAGAAACTGAATAATCAAAAATTAAATGAATTGACATATTTAAAGAACTGAAGGAAAAATAAAACCTTAGAACTATTGCCTTGTAGAAATATAATTTTAAATCTAAGACAAAATAAAGATGTTTTCAAACAGAAACAATTTGAGATAAATTATTGCCATAATATCTGCACTATAACAAATTCTGAAGGAAGTTCTTCTGGTAGAAGAAAAATAGAATCAGGTGATCTACATAAAGGAATGAAGAGCAACAGAAAAGATAAATATGTGGGTAAAGGTTACTTCTCATTTTTAAAATATTTTCTTAAATGATAATAGGGAGAGCACTCCAGATTATGGATATTTAATAAGGATAATGTTGGCAATTCTTCTTTGCAAAAATAAGTACAAATAAATGTAAAATTAATGAATTATAAGTATAAAATAAGTGTCATAGTTGTTATATTATAAATTGCAATAGTATCATGGCCTGGAAACTGATCAAAAGCAAACAAAAAATTGAGAAGAATTAATTCCTTAAAACAATACTAGAGTTTTGGGTAATAACTGTGAAAGTATTTTGTCTTCCTGCCTGTTCCTACAACCAACCTTAAGTTTAATCAGTAAATTTACCAGTGTGAGGCAGACTTGATGGGAAAACCAGCAGCTTTGTAGGAAGATATGATGAACTTTACTTGAGCCTTGAACAAAAATTTGCATCACTGTCAGGAAAAAGTTGTTAAATTTTGTTTTGAACAGATGAGGGAAATACCACTTTGATTTCATAAGATTTTGGTCTAAATCAGTGCAAGCAGTGGAGCAGAAAGAAATTTAAGTGGACAAATGCTGGATATTAGTGAGCCATAGAGTGTCAGCAATGAGCTCTGTTCACATCCCTGGCTAACTGAAAAACTATGAGCACACATAGGGAGGACCTGAGAGAGCCCAGTGGAAAATAAAACCTAAGGGAGACTTGATAACTTACTGCAACTTGGAATGCATTAATCAATCCACACAGATATTAGGCAGAAGAGGGTGGAAGCCATATAGGCATAAAGTGTTTGAACACAATCTCTTCATAAAACACTGGCTAACCAATATTCTATCTAGGCACAAAAAGAAACCCTACAAAGATAAAATTAAAAAAAATAATAATAAAAATAAGGATTTAAAAAGGCCCAGCGTATATTAAAGGGAAGACAGATAAGTTTAAGTTCAGGCAAGTTACAAAACCACAAATAAACAAAAATACAATAAAACAAAATCCAGTTTCTATTAAAAAATAACTACCATAAATATATCAAATATATTTTTAAAAAACTGTTCAAATAATAAAATAAAAATGTGATCACAATTTCTCAACAAATAAGGTATTTCAATAGAGAAACAAAAACTATAAATGAGACCAGATGAAAATTCTGGATGAAAAGTACTACTGGATGAAAAAGAAATAAAAAGCACTAGATGAACTCAATAGCAAACTTCAACACTATTAACAAAATTAACTGACAGGTAAAACATTCTACACAACATTAGCAGAATACAACTTATTTTCATGTACACATGGAATATTCAGGATAGTAATATAATAGGCCATAAGACATGTCTTAAGAAATATAGAAGAATTGAAGTCTTACAAAGTAATTTTCTAAATACTATGGAATTAAATCTGAGATCAACCTGAAAAATATATAGAAAATTAGCAAATATTTATAAATAAACATGTCTAAATAATCCATAGGTCAAACAAGAATCAAAATGGAAATTAAAAACTATGTATCCTAAATTATATCACTAGAGTGATAGCATAGTAAAAAGAAGCTTGCTGACTAAATCCTGAGCAATGGTAAACACTTGTTTAAATGAATAGAACTGTGATTCCTGGTACAACTCCTTCCCTATTTTTTTTCTAACATTTTACTCAATTACACATAGTATACGTCAAGTTGTATGGTCTCAGAACTTGTGTCTGGGTATGTGTGTGTATGTTTCTGTGGTTTATGAATTGGTATATCACTTAAAACGACTTTCAAAGCACTTTAGATGGATATTGCTCACAAACCTTAGCAGGAAATGATGCAATTTTTAAATTAATTTTAATTTTTATTTTTTTTGAAAAGTAGGTATATTTAATTTTTTAAAAATGTTTATTGGAATACAGTTGCTTTACAATGTTGTGTTATTTTCTTCTGTACAGCAAAGTGAATCAGTTATACGTATAAATATATCTCCTCTTTTTTAGATTTCCATCCCATTTAGGTCACCACAGAGCACTGAGTAGATTTCCCTGTGCTATACAGTAGGTTCTTATTAGTTATCTATTTTATACATAGTAGTGTACATATGTCAATCCCAATCTCCCAATTCATCCCACTCCCCCTTTCCCCCCTTGGTATACATAAATTTGTTCTCTACATCTGTGTCTCTATTTCTGCTTTGCAAATAAGTTTATCTGTACCATTTTTCTAGATTCCACATATAAATTAAGAAATACATGCAGTTAAGATGTGCTTATTTTATGCTAGTTCGCCATTTTTACTTTGTAATTTTGAAAACAGTAAGTGCTTTTATGTGTACAGTTAAATTAATAAAGAAGAAAACTCAATTTCAATGTTAACTTGCTATATTTATATGCAAAATCTAAAAAGAAATGACACAAATGAACTTATTTACAAAACAGAAAGAGACTCACAGACTTAGAGAGCAAACTTATGGTTACCAAGGGGGAAGGATGGGGGAAAGGGAGAGTTAGGGAGTTTGGGATTGACATATATACACTGCTATATTTATGGCTGATTTACTTTGTTGTACAACAGAAACTAACACAGTATTGTGAAGCAATTATACTCCAATAAAAATCTATTAAAAATAATAAAATAAAATGTATAACCAACAAGGACCTACTATTAGCACAGAGAACTCTGCTCAAAGTTATGTGACAGCCTGGATGTGAAAGGAGTTTGGGGGAGAATGGATGCATATATGTGTATGGCTGAGTTTCTTTGCTGTGCACCTGAAACTATCACAACATTGTTAATTGGCTATACTCCAATATAAAAGTTAAAAAAAATAAATGGTTACAAAAAATTTTACTTGAATATTTATTCTAAAGTTAAGATGTTGGATATTATAAATTGTGTAGAAAATGGAAATTTTATTTAGCATAGATGAAAGGAGCTACAAATATTTCCTACTTACAAATAAATTTTGCTAACATTAACCTTTTTAATATTCCCTCAAAGACTAAATGTAAAGAGCATACGATATTAATGACAGTAATGAAAAATGACAAAGTGAAAAATCTTCTAAATATGAGTTAATCCCATTCAAATTCATATATATATATATATATATATATATATATATATATATATATATATATATAAGATTGTTATTAGCTCTTTCCTATATAAATTTACTTTCTAAATGTGGTAGTATAACATTTTTATGAAAGATCAATGTGCAATCTGCCTTTTATATGCCTTTTGCCTAAAATAAATAAGAACACATGCTGAAAGCATGCAGTTTCATTGATCATAAAGCACTTAAAATACTTAAAATGTAAGTTTAGGATGAAATATATACCATGCTCTGACAAGTGACTGATTCCTGACACTAAAAGTTAGCCTTTTCAATTAAATATACATTAGTTATACAATAGTGAGTTCTTCATAACTCTTATGTGATGTCTAGGCAATTAAGTTTACATCAAATGGCACATGTTTTCATCTCTGAATTGAATGATTATCTCTTGAGAAGAGAAATCTAACTATGAGTTATTGACTATTGCTCTGATTGGAATTTGGATATTTTGTAAATTAGATGTAAGTCAATGTGTACATGGGATGTACAAATGTTTTTAAAGTCTAACTCATGGAACCATATATCTTAATGAGTAATTGGAAACTTGTACTGAGGAATATATTAGATAAAGCCTGAATTCTGTGTATTTCAGTCAAAAGCAGGAAGACTAGTATACTATGTATATGCACAAACAGAGCAGTTTGAAGGTAAATTCTGTTAGGTTTACCTTCTATGCTTTTTTAGCTTTAAATTTTTATTCCCTGATGTAACCCCTATTCATAAGATAGTACCTTCTTTCTTTCTTTACTTATTTCCCTTCCTTCTTTCCTTATTTCCTCCCTTCCTCCTTCCCTTCCTTCTTTGCAAGTTATCATTTATTAAGTACCAGGAACTATTCTTAGTACTGAGGATATAAAAATGAATAAATATACATCTTGCATTAAGGGCTTAAGGAATGTAAACAAATAAGTGTAATAATATGTACCAGGAATTATACATATATGTACCAAGTTCATTGGTAACATAAAAGACAATAATAAATTATAAGTGCATAGTGGAGAGGGATATCTCATAGGCAGTATGAAGGAACTGACTCAGGAGATCTTACAGAATTTCCTTGGTGAAATATAAGTCTGCAGTTATAATTTGAATTTCAATAAAATATTTCAATGTTTCCTAATGTGTATTACATATTGTATAAACTAACAAAAGAGAGCTTCTACCATGACATATCTTTTCATTGATATAAAATGAACAACATCAGTGAATTAGATGTCAGAAAATATGGTACCAATTTTAGATGTGCAATAAGTTGGGAGCAGGAAAAACAATCACACAAAAAGTAGAACTAGGATTGACACTCGAAGTACTGGTTAAATTTGAATAAAAGAAAAGAGGAAACATTCTTAGTAACAGAAAATGATAAATGGTTATTTTATATTACTCATTTTATGGTTAAAGTACCTGTTATAAGAGGGATAAATAAATTGTAGAATAGTTGATTGAATGAATACATGAGTTTCTACAGACTTCCTTTTAAAACACAGGCCTCTCACTTAGGGGCAATACATTAAATGACTAAATGTATTATTATGGTTGAGTCAACCACCTTCTTTTCAACTGGATTTAGAAGCATGACTAAGAGGGCTTTTCAGCATGACAGAGTTTGATGTCTAGGTAGCTGAGATGCTGAAGAGGACAAAAAAAGCCTGAAGATAACCATCATCTTCTCATGAGATTTCCCTAGTAACAGTTTATGTAGCACTCTTACCCATGGATATTCCATGTACCAACTGACAGCTTGGGCTAGGGTGTCAGTGAACTTCCACGTTACTTCAACTACTCCTTTGTTCTGATGGAAGAAAGCTCCTTCATGCTTCTTCAATTGTGTAGCCTCAGATACAAGTATTTATTGTTTTTTAAGGTTTAGGCAATTTTTCATATTATAAAACTTTACTTTAAAAATAACCTCTTACATTTTAGAGCACTTAAGAATTTGAGTTATTTTTAATATTCTGTAATAACCTAAATGGGAAAAGAATTTGAAAAAGAATAGATACACATATATGTACAACTGAATCACTTTGCTGTGCACCTGAAACAAAACATTGTTAATCAACTAGACTCCAATATAAAACAAAAATAAAAAAAGAATTTGAGTTATTTGTACATGTACTATTGTATGGAATTCATAAAAATTATATGAATTAAATAAGTCATATCCTACAAACTAACTTTATTTTTTTCCTTTACAGTTCTATTTGATGTGTAGTTAAACACAATATACTTCACACATTTAAAGCCTATGATTTGATAAGTTTTGTCTTATATATGTACCCAGGAAACCATCACCACAATCACAATAATGAACATATCTTTCGCCACTAAAAGTTTCCTTGTGCTCTTTGTAATTCCTCCTTCCCTTATCTCCAGGCAACTGCATATCTGCTTTCCAATATTCTAGTTCATTTACAAATTCCCCTTAAAAGAAATTAAGAGATTTGTCAAAGATCAACATAGCCTATATACAGTGGAATTAATACTTGAGTGATATTCTGATTTTTAAACTAATGCTATTTTCATTACTTATTTTCATTATTTCATTACTTATTTTCATTGCATTATGTTTATTACTCACAATAGAATAACCAGAACACTCCAGAGAATCTCTTCATGAGAACAAAGTGTCATCCCCCTAATGTCAGAAAGTTTCTAATTAGAGAACACAGTTCTGTGAGCAATGATGACCCATTGAAATGAGTTTAGGAAAAGTTGAAACTGCAGCACTCAATGAGATTGCTTATGTCCCTGCATTTGAACTTATTTCAACACTCTTCTTGACGGACTCACAGCTGATGAGCTTGCTTCAAAATTCAAAGAGAAAATAAATGTAGGCTGATGTAGAAACTCTATATCTTCTTTCTAATCCATATATTTACTTGATGAAACTATAATTATATTTTTGCTTTCCCTCCTATAATAATGAATTATCCGTGCTTTGATCAAAAGTCAAAACTTTCATTGTTTTTTGGATCTCTGTTCAGTCACTTATTTAAGGAATCATTCCTAAAATTAACCCTTCCTCTCGGTTGAATCTGGTGGTATCCAATCTCCCCCCTCATCAATTCCTCCCTTTCCTGAGCGCTTCCATTGCATCTCCTCAGCATTCTCTTGCTCTAGGTTTTTGTCACTTTAAAATCCCTTTCTTAACTGCCTTCAGGTGTTACCTACCTATTGAAACTATTTTGCATTTTGAAAGAAGGAGAGAATCATTCTTGTATTTACATTAAAAAATAATACATAAATAGCAAACTCTTTTCAGCTTGTTGTCACTGTGATGTCATAATTTTTAATTTTTAGAGTTTGAAGAAGTAGAATAAGAACCTTATTTTATTTATTCAAGAAGAAACAACTAGACCCTGAAACAAAACAGAAATTATTGCTCTTGGTTTTTCACCTCTAGACATCTTGAAAACTTGATCTATATAAGGCCTACATCTTGCTCTGTGTCGTTTAGGATGGAACTGTGAGGCTCGTTCTGTTTAACACCATGATTGTTAACTGGACAGTTTAACTACAATATAGGAACATGGCAATGAAGTGAAAGATGTCTTTGTGGTTTATTCAGGAGTTTAATTGATAGGAAAGGGTCATGAATGAATACATATCTCTTCATTCTGAGCAGCTTAGCCAGTGAGAACTGATCAGTGTCAAAGCAATCCCAGTGACTCACTGCTCTTGTTATATCTATCCTTCTGAGAAGTTAGTACACTAATCAGTCCTTGTTCACAAGCTGATCTGTGAGAGACAGTTGTCAGGTTGGAATGTGTTGTGTCAGTATAACAGTAAAAATATCTCCCTTTTATATGTTATCTTTCTCAGGGCAGGCACTGACATCATCCAACTTCCTTCACAAGACACCTGTGATGTAAACCCAAGGACAAATGCTATCATCTTTGATGATTTGATAAAGAAGCAGAGGTACTGAGATAGCAAGTGACAACCCCAAGGTCACCCTAATGATGAACATGTGGAATGTTCCCTGATTCTAATATCTTGCCTTGTACCTCTCCGTATAGCAGCTGGAGATATCTTATCAAAATACAAATTAAATCATGTCAGTCCTTGTAAATGCCTTCCCATCTAAATTCTAAACTATTTTCCATGAACTATGAGGCTTTATATAAACTGGCCTCTGCCCACTCTGCACACTCGCCTGTACCCCAGATTCATTCTGCTCTTAACTCTATGCTTGTCATTTTTACCTCAAGTTTGACACACATAGAAAAAGATACACTGTGGTAAATTTTAAAAACTGCCCAGGATCAGTGAATTTGGGCCCAGGAGCTCAGGACACATGCATCATGCCCAGCTGTCTTGAGGGTTAAGTGTATTGATATCTCCATACATCTCTAAGCCGTTTGCATCACGCCATTGTGACTTGGTCTGTTTGGGAAGCTGCTTTAGTCTTACTGCCCTTCTTTCTGTTCCTCAAATGTGCTGAGCTTATTCCCCTGGTTATAGTGTTTGTACCTACTGTTTCCTTTGTCTTGGATGCTCATTTTTTGAAACCTAGCATAGTTCTCTATTAATCCAAGTCTCAGGTCAAATATTAGCTTGGCAGAGAGATATGTCCAACACTCAACCTAAAGAAACTATTTAGTCATCCTCTGTAACATCTCTAGCTTGCCTTATTTTCTTCCTAGTGTTTAGGGCTACCTGAGTTTATATTTGTTTCCTCATTTGTTATCTTCCTCTTTCCTACAGAATGTAAACTCATGAAAGATGGAACCTAATTTTTCTTGTTCAATGCCATTGTCCCATTTCCTATTATGTTTTCTGGCATATAAAAGAGGCACAGCATTTGTTGAATATACTGCATAAACTCTAGACTTCCCAGAATCTCTGCTTTGCAATAGTATTTCTAGTCTTTACAACAGAGAATTCCAGAACACTGGTGTAGACAGCCATTTGTCCTCCACTGAGTTTTAATAGGAATGGATGATTATACCTCTGTACTGAGATGGATTATTTACTGTGTCATAGTATCATAGGTCATAAAGTTTTCACTGAGAATACAAGGAGAAATCCATCTTTCTATGGAAAATGAATGCTCCAACTCTCCAGGACAAGTTCACAAGTTCTGAAGATTTAAACACTTCCAAGAGGGCAGGACATTCACGCAATTCCTCATCAGATTACTTGACTGTTATAAGGGCTCCCATCTTCCCTAAGCATCTTTCAGGTACCTTCATCTCTAGGTAGATACTAAGAGTTGATATCAGCACTGTGGTCTACAAGAGCATGTACACTACAATTGGAGTCAAGATTCTTAGCTACTAATCTTGGCTTTGTTCTAACTGTCAAATTGGAAAAACAACATTTCCTTCACTCCCCACTCCCAGGATGCTCAAATGTAAGTTTAGTGATTAAGATTAAGGTATAGATAGGAACGCCATGACAAAAAACTAAGAAGTATACAGAAAGAATGTTTTATAGTTATAAATGAATGCAATGCTATCTAAGTACAAGTAATGCCTTTCTTAAATAAAATAGCTTTTTGTTTCCTTTACCACTCTGACTTTAATTCTACCTAAGTTTGTGGTATAGTTCAGTTTCATTTATTTTATTATGTTCCTCAGCTCCATATTTTGAGATATGATTTGCTTTCCAAAATATTTAGACTAGCTAATGATTTCACAAAGTCTTAAAAAGTTGTCAAAGTATTTCATGGGAATAATTTAAAAAGTCAAATAGTAGTAATAATGAAGGTTTATAACACAAAGAAGCAGTCCCTTACCTTCAGTCATTCCATAGACTCAACCCTTCTCCTACCATACCATGCCATTCCCAATAGGAAAAGACTCTCAACTCTTTTGTTCTTAAGTTCATCTTCTTAATTAATATTAATGTATGGTTATGTCTTCATTAATTCCTTGAGAAAAACTGCTCTATCCTATTTCTGCCCAGGCATTTACTATCAAAGTAATATAGGGCTTGCAATTTAGCCTTACTCTGCATCAGTTTCATCATCTGTAAATGAGGATAGTAATTTTAACCCTCTCTTTTATGTGGGTTAATTAAGTTAATGTGTTTAAATCAGCAAGAACATTAAGTAACTCATAATAAGCATTTGACTGATGGTGGTAGTTGTTGTTGTTCTTCTTCTTTACTAACCTATACCCCCTTTGCCTTAAACCTCATCCTCCCAATAAATCATAACTCATTTTTGGATAAATTTATGTTTTTAGTATGTTTGTGTAGTTATTCATTGTTCTCCCAAGTAGTATATTAAATACATTTCCTTTCTCATACAACTATTAGGCATTTTTTTCTAGAGTTAATCATTCATATTATCTCTCTCTCTCTCTTCCTCTCTCTCTCCCTCTCTCTCTCCCTCTCTGTCTGTCTCCTCTCTGTATCTCTTACATGCTGTGTTTTCAAAGAAAATCTGAAATGGCTATCTGATAAAGGTTTTCCTTAATGCCCTATAGCTCTATAAACTGTTTCTCAACTCAATCACCCATACAGTTATATCTCTCAAATAATTTTTTCATATTACTTTGCTTTCTGAGGAATATCCATTCTGGGTTCCTCCAGCCTTCTGCTTCTGTCCAGCCTGGTAGCTTTTGACAACTCCTACATAGCCATCATCCTAGGACTTTCTATCTTACTGTCATTTCATGAACACTCTTAACCTCATTCTCTTCTTCTGTGTATCATGTCTTTTACTTCTCAATTTTACCCTTGTTTTATTGGAGTACATTGTCCAGTAGCCTGCAAAGGTTGATTAGAATATTTTATGTTCTTTCTTTTCTCTTTATTTGAGAATGCCATTAAAATAGGGGCCCTCAAGTTACTATTATAAAGTGAGATTTCCACAATCACTGCCTTATTTTATTCAAAAATTTTCAGTGACTTCACATAAGTCATATCTTTTTATTGAACAATTTTGTTGTCGTTGTTGTTGCTTGTGGGTAAGTGGGGAACTGAAGAATCCCTATCCTATAAATAAACCTTAAGTTTATTCCTCTGTTCTCTATCCCATATCTCACTTCTCTTTTCTATTGCATTTACCATTCACAAACCCAGTTTTGAGTTTCTAAGCTACTGTTTGTTAACAAGTTGTCATCTATTTTCCTATTCCAGACATTTGCCTACAAAAATACATGTGAGAGCATACTTGTGTATTTGTGTGTGTGAGAGAGCATGTGTGTGTGTAAATCTGGATGTGTTAATGACAAAATAAAACGTTTTCAAATATGTATATACCTACATAAATTAGTAATATAGGAAAATACACAGCTATCCTTGTCTGTTAATAGCTTTCTTTGCTAGCATTACCATGTTACTTATTCCTCAAATTAAAATTAAACAACATATTTTCTCTGAGTCCCCTCTTCAGCTACCACAATTTCTGCACAGTAATGATTACAAAAATTAAATTCATGATTTATATTCCTATTGAAATGGAGTGTGCATATGTAAGGACAGTGGTTGGCTGATACTGAATCACTTTGATAACTTTGAAAATATCAATACAATGTTCAGGATCAACCCATAAGGTTTTTTTTGTTTGTTTTATTTTTATTATTATTATTATTTTTTGCAGTATGCGGGACTCTCACTGCTGCGGCATCTCCCGTTGCGGAGCACAGGCTTCGGACGCACAGGCTCAGTGGTCATGGCTCACCAGCCCAGCCGCTCCGCGGCATGTGGGATCCTCCCAGACTGGGGCACGAACCCATGTCCCCTGCATCGGCAGGTGGCCTCTCAACAACTGCACCACCAGGGAAGCCCCAACCTATAAGTATTTTAAATCAATTATTTTATGGCAAGAACAAGACGTCTCTCCTTTAAAAATATTTCCTATACTTATGCTGAGCAAACAGTTTTTATTGGTATATTGTAGATAATGGTTATTTTTGGCCATCATACCTTCATGTGATTCCATAATGACAGGCTGAATTCTTCTAAACTGATTAACTATTCTAAAGGGTCACAAATATTTTTACAAGATATAATTGGTTCTTATATAAGCTTTCAGATTATACCACCTTAAAATATCCTCTAGTTTTAAATTAAATAACCAAACTCAATATTATTTTCAAGAAGTATGAGTCACATTTTCAGATCATCTACATTTTTAAAATACATGACCAGCAGGATACATTTCTTAATTTTCCAATTCTAGAGACTTGTTTTGAAATATATTTGTTCCATCCATAAAGAGAGGTTGTTGTTTTAATGTGCTCAGTGTTTATGCAATAACTTTTAGTTTCTGTTATGTTTAATTTTGCTAATTGTAGTTCCTAAAGGACAGATATATTCAACTTTTGCCATGTGCTACTTTTCATATTCCTCTGCATAAATCAAATTATTGGCTTGGTAACTATGAAACATCAATTAATAATAGAAAATAAAAGACTTCTTTTCAGCAGGCAGGATTTTAACATCCTTAAGAGTTAAAAAAATTAGTATGATTGGATTCTCCTAAATTACAAGCTATTTAAGAACTAATCATATACCTTTTAGTTACTTTATCTTCCTTCCATGAGTATCCAGTGCTGTTAAATGAGAGAGAATAAGAGGGATCTTATTTTTCACTCAGACATCACTAGATTTCAAGGAGTGAGGTTTACAACCTCACTCAGCTTCCTGTATCCTTGCTGGAAATCAGAAAAAAATGAAACAGCCACTATATTCTGAAAAGTCATTCTAAGATTCAAAGGTTGATTCATGACTCTAAAAAAAAAAGCAGGCTTAAAGAGGGAAGATAACATGGGCTTAGAGGATAACAAATCACACTGTTTGGGAGCTAAAGGGAAAAAATCATGGAGGCAAGCAATGTTTTGAGAAACAAGGACTACAGGAGAGAAGGTGGAGAAGCTTAATTTAATTTTGTTTTGTTTTGTTTTGTTTTTGCAGAAGCAAGATGATTCTATATACTAGGATATACATGTGCATTTTTAAGTGCATGTTGTCTGGAAGTGACTTACAGAGTACTTGATGCAAAGTAGACCCTCTATAAAATAGTTTAGAATAAATAAATGAATAAATGATTCAAAATATATATTGATTAACTCTTCTGTAGGTGAGTTGTGACATTCTTGCTTGTTGTCATTTACAAATTTGGTGGGAAACACAAGCCATCAATACTCTTCTTGATCAACATTCTTCTCCCTCTTACTGTTCCTCTTAAGGAATACTAGACTACAGACCTACCAATGAATAAAGTATAATTTACCAATTTTAGAAATCATATAAAAGCTATTTAAGATACTACATTTTTTTCCATGAAAATCAGTTGTTTCATGAATGAAGCCAATTTTTATGTTTTAATGGTTTAGTGTTATTTAGAGTGTAGATACTATGATTTGATGATTTATCCTTTTTGAACTCTTTAGCAGTATATACTTTCTGGTCATTAAGATATAATTTAATCAATTATATTCAATACCATATTAGTTCTTGTGAAAAAAAAACAGTACTTTGCCTAATTTAGCTTTATTTCAGATCATGCCATTAAGTTAAAAATATTACATTCTTCATGAAGAAGTGTGTGTGTGTGTGTGTGCTTAACCCATTTCCCAGGTAATAGGTATATAATTAAGATTCTCAGTTATTGTCATTCTACTAGGTACTATGCACTGTGGGTATCAAAGTCAGACATTAAATGAATGTGGCACTTTCATAGGAGATGTAATTTAGATTCAAGTCTAATACTTGAAATTGCAGAAATGAAACAGAT
Organism: Mesoplodon densirostris; assembly: GCF_025265405.1. NCBI lineage: Eukaryota > Metazoa > Chordata > Mammalia > Artiodactyla > Ziphiidae > Mesoplodon > Mesoplodon densirostris. The sequence continues at coordinate 90,533,657 of NC_082667.1, forward strand.
TTTGTAGACAAAGCTCTTCTCTATTCTTAGTTATTTGAGATCAGTAACATTGTCTTGATTTCCAGATTACAGGGAGGATGGCTGATGCTGTCAATTCTTCAGCATTACAAAGAGAAGACTGTCAGTACCAGTGAAGATACCATAAGGCCATTTGGAAAAGAAGTGCTTCAGGCAAATTCTCTTTGTAGGAGAAAAGGTTACCAGGCCTATACTCCTATGCTTTGTCAGGACAAATTCTCAGGACTGAATTAAATGGAATCCATCCCTGAAACAAAGCTCTGTTAAGGAAATATTTGAAGTAATGTTAGTAGAATTCTAAGCATACTAAGTTGACAATTATGACAAATACCTATTTGTTTACACTAAAGAGTACATACTAGATAAGAAAGTTCTAAGTAATTTATTATAAAATTATAGGAAATAAGGACAGTAAACATTCATTAGGTCAAATAAAAATAAACTGCTCTCTCCTGTATGTTTATGTTACCCTAATTTCCCTAATGTGCCCGCTGACAGAAATAATTTCTGACATTGAGCTTGAAATTTACTTTTTATGTTCTTGTATCACCTCCTTACCATTTTTTAATTATAAAACTTTAAAAGTATATTCTGTGTAGTTAGAATTTACGTGTTTCAATTATCAGCACATAAAATTGGCATCTCTTTCTAGCTAGCACTTAACTAAAATATGTAACTGCTGTTGAAAAACTGGCCTTATAAATAGATTTTGATGTTTTCAAATTTATTGTTATTATTCACTGAGTGGAAAGAGCATTGTACTGGTTATCAAAATCCACAGATTATGATCTTAGATCACTTGTGAGTTATATACTTTTAGCAAGTAGTTCATTTAAACTTCCTGGTGCCCAATTTTGAAATTTATTTATGTATTGAGCTGGAGAGACAGAGACAGAGACAGAGAGAGAGAGAGAGAGAAGAGAGATTTGAATCAGTTTATACATTTGGTTCTCTTTAATACTTTTATTCAGTTTTTGGAGGAAGGTTTCATACTGCATATACCGTCTTTCTCCTTTCAAGTATGTGTAGGGTGTACATATGAACCAATGGCCAATTTTGCCCAACCTACATCTGCATTCTTGTATAATTATTAATAGCATCGACTTTTATTCTCAAAAATGTCTCAGTTTGGATGACAAATTATATGCTAATCTTAGGTTTGTATACTACTGTGAGCTAATTCCTTCCACATGCAACTCAGGCCAAACTGCAAATAAAGTAAAACTAAATAAAATAAATAAAAATAACTAAATAAAGTAAAATGTAAGAAGTTTTTATTGTGCTCTGCAAACATCATTAGAATCTAGTGTTTGAAAATTTGTGGATTTTGAAAACGAAGACACTTTCAAATTTGCATCTGTATATTCGTGAGTAAAGCCTATATACTAATAAAAGAGAATAATGGGGGCTTCCCTGGTGGCACAGTCGTTGATAGTCCGCCTGCTGATGCAGGGAACGTGGGTTCGTGCCCCAGTCCGGGAGGATCCCACATGCCACGGAGCGGCTAGGCCCATGAGCCATGGCCACTGAGCCTGTGCGTCTGGAGCCTGTGCTCTGCAATGGGAGAGGCCACAGTAGTGAGAGGCCCACGTACTGCAAAAAAAAAAAAAAAAGAGAGAGAGAGAGTATAATGGAACCAAGTAAGTAGCCATCTTGAGTGCTTCCCACCATTAAAAAAAAAAAAAAAACTCCATGATTGGAAGGAGTCTGCCATCTGTTGTCATGGCCTCTAGATTTAAAATATCTATCTTCTGTCCCCATTTTCCAGGCATTACTCTATACATTTAGAAAAAAACAAACAAAAAATAATCTCAGCATATACAGAAGTAGAGAAAATTTTATAATAAAATTACACATATCCACCATCTCTCTTCCACAATTGTCCAACATTTGCCAAGCTGTTCATTTGTTTATTCCTCTTTCTCCATCATGCATTTGGTGTTGTTGAAGCATTTTAAGGAAAATCCTAGACATAATGTAATTGTACCCATGATTTAATATGCATCTCTATCTAATAAAGATAACTTCTTTATCTCCAATTCAATTAACAAGAGTATAAATGAAATATTACAATGCATTTTATGCAATTTAAATGTGCTAAATAGACTTTCATCTATGAAAATCTCATACCAAAATCTAGAAAATAGCTCTTTGCATGGCCACATTTATTCAAATGTTCCCATTTTAATCTCCACAATATGTCCAGAAAGCAAGTACTGGAACATTTTTATTTTACTTTTGTTAGAAATAGGAAGAGGGTATGTGATCTTAGGCTTAAATTCCTGTTCCTAACTGGTGTTTTCTCCATTATTCTTTCTAAAGTCTGACTCAAACATTCACATTTTTCAAAAAAAACCCTAATATTTGTCTTTTATAAATGTTTTCCAGATGTCATCTCACAAAAACCAATATATTAATGCATGTGCTTAATTATCTGTTTATAAAATCTTATCATATATTATTATATTTAATCACAAACATCAGTCTGTGACATAGGTATTGGTTCTTCATTTCATAAATGGTGAAAGCTAAGACTAGGAGTTCCACTTCTGGGATGTCAGCATAAGGATTTCCACAGACACACTGCCCTGCAAAACAAGTAAAGTTAGTACAAAATATTTTTTAAAAAAAGAAATAAAATCAACCATTTTAAGGATATGCAGCAAATAAAAAAACACATTCAAAAAAATCTACTGAAACTCAGTAAAGAAACAAGATTCTTTGGCATTTTAGCCATGACCCTGTCCTCCTGCTACAAACAACTCAGACTGGCAGAAACTGCACCCATGCTCTGGGTGGGCATGGCCAAAGGGCCACTCACTGTCATCCCCCCTCAGCTAAGGCTTACTCTATATCAGCAGAAGAAGCAAAATACCAGTACTTATCATCTCCTCCAACTCCAATATGAAGAGGTTAAATCCCTGGTGAGTACAGTTGAGAGCTGGAAGCTTCTTTCTACCTCCCAGCCCTGACGTACAAGATTGAGGCGCTACCCCAGGTGAAGCCAACTGAGAAAAATGAGGCCTTGATAATGTTCATCTCACAGAGTGGAGGTTTCACCCAAGACTGAGAAGACCAGAGGATTTTGCCCTTCCCAGCGCTCAAAGTATTATTCAAGGTATTACTTCAAAAATTATTCCAGAGGTCATGTGGTAGGTGGATGCTGGGGGCAGTGAGAGGACCTGAGCTCACACACTCTCCCGAGATGCACTGGGGTCTCTTTCCTGCTGTGGGCTCTGCGTTGGAACCAGCCGCATTCACAACGTCAGGGTCAGTCCCAGATCTTAAAAAAAAAAAAAAAAAAAAAAAAATTCCAGGAACAGAGGAAGTCCATAAGAAATAGAGCTCCAATACTCTCCCCAAAGGAATTAATTTTGTTAGAACCAGTGTGAGGAAGGTGGAGACTAACAGCATTCTCAAAAACAATAGTTCATCTTAATTAAGAGCAATAAACTAAACCATAATTTGGCTAGTGAACCAGAGAGACAGCAATGAAGAAACAGGCTGGAGTCAGAAAAAAATTATCAGAGACTGCCCTCAATAACTGCCTTCACCCAAATTTGGTTGGATCAGAGTGCTGAGAAATTTGTGCTCCAGGACATTGTGAAAAACAATAGAGTATTAGGCTGATAATTAGTGGAGCCTCACATGTGGGGTGTAATACAATGGAGAGGTCCAGGAGAAAGATAATCAGACCTCTACTGAAACCACTATTACCCCAAGGTGACTGTGTACATACTCAAGGCTGAGACTTCTGATGAGCGAGACCAAAGTCTTCACTATGTGGGTAAAATACACTTCACTAAAATGTGACTTTTACCACAATAAAATAAATAAAAACATTAAAAATAATAGTCAAGTCACCAAACAGGTAAACGAACAAACAATACCAAAAACAAAAGGATAGGGGATTTAGTATCCAGAGCCTCTATAAGATATTAGTTAAATGTCCAGTTTTCAATTAAATAGTGAGACATGCAAAGAAACAGGAACATGTGACCCATACATAGGATAAACATACAGACAATAAAAACTGACTGTGAGAGGAACTAGCTGTCAGGTTTAAAAAGTAACCATTATAAATTTGGTCAAATACAGCTAAAGAAGTAAAAATGTATAATCAAATAAAGACTATCAGTGAAGATACAGCATTTATGAAAAAGAACCAGATGTAAATTCTAGAGTTGACAGGTGTAATAAATGAAATTAAAACTCCACTTGAAGTGTTCAAGAGTAGTTTCTAACTGTTAGAATAAAGAATCTGAAATTTAATAGAAAACTAATATACCATATTGTTTTGTGCTCCTTCTCTTTATTTGATTACATGTTCTTTGAAGACTAGACCATGTCTTCTTTATTTGGATTTGCTTGTTTTTAAGGGTTTTCAAAGTAAAACTTCAAGGTAATCTTCCCTAATATATGGTACACTAATATACAAACAGGTATACTCATACATGTATATTATCTTTTATTTTCCCAGTGCTTTAATATACATTATCTTTGCAATACATATATACTATGGCAAAGGAAGAAAGATAATATACTTACTTCACAGGTAAGGGAACAGAGGTTCACTGACTTAGGAGTAGCCTCACTAAAGTCACCTAGGAAGAAAACCAAGGCAATAACAAAAGCAATGAGTCAAGCCAGGTCACAAACCTGATCTCTAATCAAAGATTGGTTGGAATGACTCATTAGATTCAGTTCATGTTTGCTCCATTTTACTACTGAATAGGCAAACATGCAGACTGGATAAGGAAACAGATGAGTGAACAAAATGCTCTGATGTCTCCATAGGTCTTCATGAAGGTGTACCCAGGTCTGTTGGCAAATATAGTTTAATACCAATTAAACAACTCACATGAAAGAAAAGCTCAGAACTGAGGCCTTTGACATTTAAATCATTATTCTAGGGTAGTTGCTAAATCATACTCAAGTTTCTACTTTAATACGGTATGAAGGATTACTTGTTCTATCTTGTTACATAATATTGGGTTCTGTTTTTCTGGATTATCAAATCAAAAGGCCTAGCTATAGCCTATTCATCAAGTTACAGTCCTAGTGTGATGTTATTTCAATTATACTGTTTACATCTATAGAAGCAATTTTTTTAAACCAAGTGAATCAAAAATTTAAATTAGTGTCTATCAATTCTATGTTTTATTTTTTAACTGTAACTTCCATTGAACACTACTTGTTTTTCCTAAGTAGTTTTTCTGCATGTAACTAATTGTTCACTCTTGACTTGCAATCTTTAAATTACTAAGAAAAGTAGCTTAAAACAGCAGTGTGACTTAGAAATTTCAACTGCACATAAATTTAGAGTTTTACTCCATTTCCAGATTTGGAAGATACTTCAGTAGGAGAGACTAATTTTTTTTTTCTTTTTTGGAGACTTAGTATCCCATTAAGCTAAGTGAGCATATTTGGTAATTTTATAAATAAGTCACTGTGCTTCATTAATAAGGGACACTTGCAATCTTTGTGGTTCCTATGTGGCACTCTAAGGCATCCCTGTAGGAGAGTCACAGTGTTCCTAAGAAAAGCTGTAAGTAAGTGTGTTGGGTCAGCGTGGTATCATTTTAAATGATGTGTATACTTCTTATGTGTACAATATGTGCACTTGTTATGGTTTAGGTAAAGAAATCTGGCACACAACAGGTGAAAGTAAATTTCCTTTACTTGGATGTTGCTGAAGTTACAGGGCAGTGAAGGAGAGAAAATATGAGTAAATATCTGAAATAATAAAAGAAAGTCATAAAGACCTCCCTAACTTTTCTAGGTTTCATTGTTATTGTCTATGACTTATATCTAAAACAAAATGGCTTCAACTAGCTGCATCTGATTAACCCAATCTTCCTTTAGCAAGGTGCATTAAATAACCTCTGCTAAATTTTTTGTGAAATTCCCTAAAATATATATAATTAAGAAGACATTTTGTGTTTCAAATTCTTCTTCCAGTTTATTGAGTCAATCTTTCAGTAGTACTTTTGAACACCTATTATGACCAGATTTGATATTAGGAACACAATAATGAAAAAAGAAGGAAAGAGTACATGGTGTCATATGTCAGACCTTGAACCCTGTGCTTCCTGTGTGAGATGTAAATCTTCCTGTTCCACTATGCATGCTGAGTGTACTTAATAAGATATAGTCCCTTCTTGTGATAAGATTAACATCTCCTGTGACTGTGAAGTATAATAATAACTCAACTGCAAAGCTTAAACACACAAAGATATCTGTAGAAATATTTTTCATGTCTTGTTATATTTCTTTGCCTAATTTTTTGAATCACATCTCCTTCCTCCATCTTTCTTTTTCTTATTTTGTATCTTCTCAGTTTCTAGATATAATAACATTAAGGGTCATCACAAATTGAAAACTAGGAACAAAAATCTCAAATTCTATATATTTGATTTTATGTGAAAGGGAGGATTTTCTAGTACAATGTAGCCAAGAACATACAAATAGTTTAATGAAATTATTTTGAAACTTACTGTTCAGCTGGCCTGGAATAAAGGCCTGAGGGGCTCAGCCAGTAAATAGTCTGGTGTCTCTGAGCAAGATTGCGATCTATAAATGATAATTGCCGCATGACTGGTACTACTTCATTTTTTTAAATGCAAGTTTCTTGTTTGCAAATGAAGGGTACATGCTGAGAGAAAGCTGTGGAAACGCTTGGAATGCTTTAGGAGTTGTTGCAAGCATCTAAACAAATAAAGAGAGGAGAAAGAGAACAGTAAGAGAAAGGCATGTGTATGAGATGAATCATGAGAATCTGTTCAGAGAAAGAAATGTTGAAGGAACAATAGCAGGAAGAACAGAACCTAAACCTCATCACTCCCTCCTGCTTCCCACACATTCACTCTGGCCTAGCTCAAGCCAGAGACATGATGAGCACTTTTGATATGAAATTTTAGGGAAAAAAATGAAAGGAAGGAGACTATCAATAACTTAATAATATGTAGAACTGGAGGGAAAAGTTTAAAAAATGGCAATACTTATTTTGGCTTCACCTACCACAAAGGCTATTATAAATGAGAAATTCTGAAGAAAGAGACCTCTTAAAATGGAAAAGAATGAGAGAAAGGACCCTAATTTTGAGTACCATCTGTGGAGTACAGAGTTCACATGCATTATATTATTAATTTTCACATTAATAATACATTTATTTTTCTTCCTATTTTTATATAGGAAAAGTGAGGCTCAAGAGATTTAATTTTGTTTATCCTAGGTCATACAATTCACTGAATTTCAACTGTGTTTATTTGTCTAATGATGAAGTTAGTACTATCACTCAGTAAAATCCTGTAGTATTCTTCTCAGAGTAGTTGGGAGAAACATATTTAATGTTCAACTTGATTCATTTTATCTAGCCTCTCTACATCCACCCCCACATAAATGTTTAAAAAATAGCACAGGGTCATGAATATTGAACTCTATAAGTTGTTTGCTGAGCGCTCCATATGTTATTGCAGGCTAAGCTTGGGAGAGGCTGGAATACATATTATATGGATGAGTAACATGGATAGCTAAAAACCTGGAGGGGACCTGAGTGAGTCCTAGTATAACTTAAAAGGAAACTGATGAGTCACGTAAGTCTTAAATTACATGACCAGGCCACATGAATGGCAGCTAGACTACAATTCCACATTTATTTTAAAAACCAAGAAATTAAGATTTACCAGAGCTAATAAAGTGGTACAGCTTTTCCTACAACATAATTGAGACATTAGTTCAATCATTCATAAATTAAACTTTTATTGAGTACCTTCTGCATGACAAATCAATGTTAGCCAACTGGAGTATAATCATGATTAAGGACTGAGAATGACTATTCTAGCCATCAAGGGACGTGCTATCTAGTGAGAGAGAAAGGCACATAAACTTAACTATTATGATGTGTTAAACATAATGTTAAGAATATGAGACCATCAAGGAGAAGCATTAACTCATTTGTAGGAAGTTAGGGACAGTTTATCAGAAAGGATATATATGGATACAGATATAAGTATGTAGATATTTATTTATATATTTCATAGAGAGATTAAATTTTAGTCAAATTAAGATGATGGGGAAGAACATTCTAGATAAAGAGGACTTTAAGGAGGAAATTGGGGAATTCTTGGGTGAAAAATGCAAATACGATTTGAATGTTTACTCTGCCACTGAGTAACTTTGAGACCTTGGTTAGTTTCTTGACTTCTCCAAACTTCAATTTCCTCATCTATTAGAAGATTATACACAGGGAAATCTGCTCAATATTATGTAACAACATAAAGAGGAAAATAATTTGAAAAAGAATTTTAAAAAATCATCTGCGAGGCTTCCCTGGTGGCATAGTGGTTGAGAGTCCGCCTGTCAATGCAAGGGACATGCGTTCATGCCCCAGTCCGGGAAGATCCCATATGCATGCGGAGCGGCTGGGTCCGTGAGCCATGGCCGGTGAGCCTGCGCATCCGGAGACTGTGCTCCACAACGGGAGAGGCCACAACAGTGAGAGGACCGCATACGGCAAAAAAATAAAAAATAAAAAATCATCTGTGGTGTTGACATTGTCACACATTACTCTTTTATATGAACAGGTCTGTTTTTTGGATCTCCACTACGTTTTAATCATGAATGTGTCTATCCCTTAAATGGTACTATAGTGTCTCAATTGATATAATGTTATAAAAAGTATTGAAAGCAAAAAAAAAAAAAAGATTACAATAAAACTCTCTACAGAAAATGGTTTGTGAGACATAACCAGTGTAACTCATTAGGAAGTTCAGACTACTATAGCTAAAACTTGATGATGATGTTTCTCCATACATGTTGCTTCCATACATCTGTTGTCCTGAGAGTCTACCTTCAGTATTGCTTGAGGAAGGGCAAACCTAAAGGTATTTAAAAATTCTGTTAGTTACTCACTGCTATGCTGGATGGACCATAGTTCTGATTTAGCATGATAATTCCTTTTCATTTAGGCCTGTCCTTCTAAATCCCTTAGATTCAAGCAGTAGCCTGGGTGAATATTTTGCATGTCATGTAGTACAAATAACCACATCACACACCTTGTTTAACTTTAGAATCCCTATATTAAGAGTTGCCACAACACACCTACTTTGCTTCAGGAAGTGGTGTTGTGACAGCTGAGATACATAAATTCTGAAGCAAAGTAAGGAGCTTAGGGGACTCATTTGCATGTCAAAACCCAAATTTTGCTTCTTCCTCATTTTCGTTGACAATGAATGTGTCTAGCTAATGGGAGCAACCTGACAGAGTTAAGCATTTCAATGAGTTCTCTAAATGCTTTGCTATAGTAGAGTCTTCAAATTAAAATAAAACTTTAATCATGTAGCCACCTCCAAGTTTTAGAGTAAAAATAACGATTAAGGACCTTAGTCTGCTTCTCTGTGCTACAAAATACTTGACATCCATAGGGGTGAAAAAACCGAAAAACTTCTTTCATTTCTTTTTGGCAGTTTTTATTGAAATCTTAGAATCCTGGGGAAATCTGCCCACTTTCCTTATAGTCAGAGAGTACACTTTAAATTTCATCATCCTCATGTGCATGTTTTTCTTGAGAAAAACATCTTTATAAACTACCTATGAACAGTGCTTCATTTATCATGCATGTTAATTTTTGCAATGTGCATCTTCATTCTAAAGTAAGGGGCTATACCATATTTATAGTATGTCAAAACAAAAAAAATGCTTAAAAAATGAGTTTTGAGACAATTAGCTCAATATCCAACTTCAGGATACAAGGTGGGATTAAAGGGACCTTCTCCACTCCCAAATGATCAGCCCTGAAGTGAAGCACTGAAATGTGTTCTTATTCCCCTTGATTTGGATTGCCAAATGGCATTTACATGAGTTTTGAAAATAGAAATCAGCTACTCACGTGCCACATATTTACATTAAGACTTTAACTTTCAGCTATAGACACTAACATAATTTTATTATTCCACCATCTCTAACAACCTGACTCAACTATTTCAGGAAACTCTTCTAAGAAAGATAAACAATTGTCAATGACTTCACTGTCCATTACACGATACCCACTCCAACTCCCCTAGCCACCCTTGCAAAGACTCTCTCTTTGACCAAAGTTGAGTCCAGCTCCTCTTAGCCCTCTTGGGCCTCTACTAGCCTTGGGTTCTGTCCTTTGCCCAGTTAGTCCAGTCTTAGCAAGAATCCTGATGAGTTGAGATGATTTAACAAAAATCCCCCACCCTTGCTATCTCATTACCCTCCTCATCTGATCAAATTCCTTATCCCTGGATATCTTAGCACACTGGCCTTCCTTCAACAAGGATGCTATAAAGTTGGTTTAGCCAGAATCCTCTGTACTCCTGATGTTTCCTCTTAGTAATTTTCCATCCACAGACCCCCATCCTGTTCTTTGTCTATAAATTCTCACTTGTCCTTGTTGTATGCAGAGTTAAGTTTAATCTCCCTCTCCTTCTACAAACCCCTCATTGCAATAGTCGCTCTTTAATAAAGTCATTCTTACTGCTTTTAACAAGTGTCATGAAAAAGTTTTCTTTAACAACTTCTTGCTAAAATTTTTAAGTCAACAGCAAACTTCAGTCTCTATGGTATAGACAGCATTAAACGGCTGTTTATTCCCAAGCCTCTTAAAAACCCTTGCCTTAAAATCCTTCTCTTTCTGTGTTCACCAGCCCCAACCAATTCTCTCATGATCCTTTCTCAATGGTAATCAAATCTTCATGTTGGAATATCCACTTTACAATAGAATTGAAAACCATGTAAATATTCCAAATTTGCCCAACCTTGCCTCAGACACTAAGAATCTATCAAGACAGTTATCTCCCTTACTGCACTAAAAATAAGCTCATAATTACATTGTTGACAAATCATTTTGGTGGTATTTTGTGGGAGCCAATCTTTGACAGTCTCAGTTCCCATAAAAATCTAATTGAAACCTTATCAAAGCTATGGCCCAAGACCCTGTCTGGGAAATAGTACACTCCTCAGAGGCCCCTTGAGCCTCCCACCTGGGAGACTCTATGGCTGTGCCAGTGACATAAGTCTCCTGTTGGATCCAAGCTCTGAATTATTTCTTCCTTCCTTTTTCTCTTTCTAATTATCATAAATATTTTTAGCTCTTATATGGGAGATCTGGACAAGCCACTGAGGTTCTTGCTCAATGCATGATAATTATTAGAAAGCAGAAGCTCACTATAGTCTCACTCTTGACTCATCTTGCATAAGGCAGTACCCTCAAACACCAAATTACTAGATGCATCTGCTAACTTGGTTTTAGGTTTTTGGGTTTTTTTTGTTGTTTGTTTATTTTTTAAGATTGATATTTTCTCTGCTGTTTACTGAAAGTAACATCATGTTTCTCTATAAATAAGCTTACCTCCAATGAAATTCTGTTACAATTTCTCATACATTTCCATTCATTATTGTAATATTTAAAGCCCAGAATCTCTTCTTCCATTATCTGATAAAGAGAAAACTCATAACTGTCTAGCCTCTGCCTGCAAGCTATTCCTGCCATAAATAATTTTATTAGAAACTCCTTTCAGTTACCTAGATTTAACGTGTTTGTTCATGGGTCATATGTGAGGACTGAAACAGGAAAATATTAAGCAGGACATGTTGTAATAGATCTCACTTTATCAGAATAATATTCTTTACCACAGGCAAATAGTCCCAGATAATTCATTGCACTCACCACAAACTGGCTAGTGTATCAGTCTGAGTCCAATCATGAAAAAGAAACCACATAGTGAGCTAAATGTGAATTTTAATGAAAAGAATTCTTAAACTTTGATTGGAAAGGAGCTATAATGTAAAGAGAACTTTAAGGATTTCATAGTGCTGAGAGAGAGTACTCATGAAGAGTTAGACTTGGAAGTGGAACCACACAAAAACAGGCCACTGTCAGATTTGGCAAGTGGGTTGCAGTTTGCTGACTTCTGACCTAAGTATGATATTTACACTGGCTTTAACGACAATAAGATCAATTCCTCTGTGCATAACTTTTCCTTTATGAGTTAGCATATGGTTGACACATCAAGAGATATTTCCTATTCTCAGCTCGACACTATTGCACACAGACGTGGGCAAATACTGAAATAATATCATGCAACATATATAGTCTAATTAATAAGAGGTATGATCAGTTTTTCCTAAATTACCAAACACTGTGTTCTCAGTAAGAAACAGCAGTGAAAAACAGCTCTTGAATTTTGAAGGAGAGGATCCTATCAAACATTAACAATTAGTACAATAGTGATATTTTAATGAACTAATCCTTGGATTTATATATCTCAATTAAAATAAATATATTATTCTCACAGAATCACAGGAAGTTGATCCCTACCAGAGACCTCAAACTGAACATTATTAGGACTTCTCCAGCTATAGATACTTTTTGAAAGGAGATAGCTTCTATCCAAGACTCTAGATTAATTACACAACTACAGTAGATGTAGGAATCTCCCACCCAAGATCCATGGAACACTAACACAGATAGTGACAGTTTAATATGCATTAATTTATTCTTTCTGCTGTATTTTCTTATACTTCTCTTGTCTAACGCTACCTTTAACTATCTTACTTTTAAGACCTAAATACTAAATAATCTTTTCTGTTTCCTTAATCTCTCCTTGGTTTGAATACAATATCTGGTTCAAATTTGCTCATAAATCATTCAAAACATACAACCAAACTCATGATATTTTACACATTTCTTATAGGAGTTCTGTATCTTCCCTTAGTAACAGTTTTTCTTTATTTGCTTCTGTTATTTTTTTGTTAATGAATTAGTGTTTTTGCTTTATTTGCTTCTGTTATTTTTTTATTAATGAATTAGTTGTTTCCTGGGTAGTAAGATTCAATTGTTCGATGATATGTTATTTTATTATTATTGGGTTTTTTTGCTGGTTCTGTATGATTTTCTTTTTCTTTTTTTTCATTGAAGTATAGTTGATTTACAGTGTTGTGCCAATCTCTTCTGTACAACAAAGTGCCTCAGTTATACACATATATACATTTTTATATTAATTTCCATTATGGTTTCTCACAGGATATTGAATATAGTTCCCTGTGATATACATTAGGACCTTGTTGTTTATCCATTCTAAATGTAATAGTTTGCATCTATGCACCCAAAACTCCCAGTCCCTCTCTCTCCCTCCTCTCCTCCCCCTTGGCAACCACAAGTCTGTTCTCTATGTCTATGAGTCTGTTTCTGTTTTGTAGATAGGTTCATTGGTGCCATATTGTAGATTCTACATATAAGTGATGCAGTATGATATTTGTCTTTCTCTTTCTGACCTACTCCACTTAGTATGATACTCTCTGGTTGAATCCATGTTGCTGCAAATGGCATTATTTTGTTCTTTTTTATGGCTGAGTAGTATTCCATTTTATATATGTACCACATCTTCCTTTTCCATTCATCTGTCAGTGGACATTTAGGTTGTTTCCATGTCTTGGCTATCATGAATAGTGCTGCTATGAAAATAGGGGCGCATTTATCTTTTTGAATTATAGTTTTGTCTAGGTATATTCCCAGGAGTGGGATTGCTGGATCATAAGGTCACTCTATTTTTACTTTTCTGAGGAACCTCCATACTGTTTTCCATTGGCTGAACCAACTTACATTCCCACCAACAGTGTAAGAGGGTTCCCTTTTCTCCACACCCTCTCCAGCATTTGTTATTTGTATAATACTTTTTAATGTTGGCTATTCTGACTGGTGTGAGGTGGTACCTCATTGTAGTTTTGATTTGTATTTCTCTAATAATTAGTGATGTTGTGAATCTTTTCATGTGCCTACTGGCCATCTGCATGTCTTCTTTGGAGAAATGTCTATTAAGGTCTTCTGCTTTTTCTATTGGGTTGTTTTGTTGTTGAGGTGTATGAGCTGTTTGTATATTTTGGAGATTAAGACCTTGGCTGTAACCTCATATGCAAATATTTTCATCCATTCCATAGGTTGTCTTTTTTTTTTTCCGGCTTTATTTGCTGTGCAAAAGCATGTAAGTTTGATTAGGTCATTTTTTTTTTTTTTATTCCTATTGCCTTGGGAGACTGACCTAAGAAAACATTGGTAAGATTTATGTCAGAATGTTTTGCCTGTGCTCTCTTCTAGGAGTTTTATGATGTCACGTCTTATGTTTAAGTCTTTAATCCATTTTGAGTTTATTTTTTTTGTGCCTGATGTGAGGGTGTGTTCTAACTTCATTGATTTACATCCAGCTGTCCAACTTTCCCAGCACCACTTGCTGAAGAGACTCTCTTTTACCCATTTGATATTCTTGCCTCCTTTGTTGATTAATTGACCGTAGGTGTGTAGGTTTATTTCTGGGCTCTCTGTTGTGTTCCATTGATTCATATACCTGTTTTTGTACAAATACCACACTGTTTTGATTACTGTAGCTTTGTACTATTGTCTGAAGTCTGGGTAGAGTTATGCTTCCTGCTTTGATTTTTTCCCCTCAGGATTGCTCTAGCAATTCTGGGCCTTTTAGGGTTCATGTAAATTTTTGGATTATTTGTTCTAGTTCTATGAAAATGTCATGGGTAATTTGATAGGGATCACATTAAATCTTTAGCTTGCCTTGTGTAGTATTGCCATTTTAACAATATTAATTCTTCTGATCCAAAAGCATGGAATATCTTTCCATTTCTTTGAATCCTCCTTTATTTCCTTTATTAATGTTTTATAGTTCTCACCATATAAGTCTTTCACCTCCTTGGTCAGGTTTATTCCTAGGTATTTTATTTTTTTGGTGCAATTTTAAAAGGTACTTTTTTTACATTTTCTTTCTGATAGTTCTTTGTTAGTATAAAGGAATACAACCTATTTCTGAATTTTAATCTTGTATCCTGCTACTTTGTTGAACTCATTTATTAGCTCTAGTAGTTTCTGTGTGGAGTCCTTAGGGTTTTCTATATATAGTTAGATGATATTTTTGATGGTAAACATTACAGTTAGTCAGGAGAGCCAGAAATATAAAACTGGCTCTCATTTCATTCCTAGAAAACGAAGCTCCTTTCTCTTCTGAATTAATGTTCAGGGACCTTTTGTGGAAACTCTTCATTGTAATAGAACTTTCACAGAAACAGTAATTGAAAGAGAACTAAGAAAGGCTTTTGTTTGTACTTTCATACATTTGAAAGCTGTTGTAATTTCGTACATCTTAAAAGTAAGATGTACTACTTTTCTTTTGTTTTAAATATACCAAGTGACCTCAATAGCACAAATTTTATTTCCTGTCACTGGACCATTCTTAAAAAATTAGAGGTGTCAAAGAATTACAAAAGTAGATTGTCAATGGTCCCCAGTGACTGGTATGCATTTGTAGCAAAAAAGCCTATTGGCTACTACCGGAAACCTGGACAAGTTCATATTCACACTGTAAACTGATTGCTGATTTCATGATAGTACCTGACCTGACATCACCCAGAATCCATTCTGGTTTATTATTTCCTCTGTGAAAAGAAAGTTGTTAGACAAATTAATTGAAGAAGAAAAACAGAGGAAGGAAAAACTAAATTTGAGAACCAAAACCCTAACCACTCAAGATGAATTTGAATTCTTTTTTCAATCTTCAAGACATTTTACTTCATGCTTTATAAGAGGCTCAGAAAGTAGGAAAACTCTTATATGCACGAAAGTATATTAAAGAATAGCAATATAGCTAGACAATGCCTCCAGGGCTGCTGAACTCCTCAAACATGAAGTTCATGAAATCAGGCAGGTGGTGTTTGAAACTAGAGCCATTTTAGATACACAATTCACCTTAAGAGAGGGACCTTGCTGGATATTGGTAACAGATACTATTTTCTCTATAAAGTTAAAAGTGAGGTAATTGATAAAATTAAGGGGGCATGATGGTAGGATAGGGAGATCAAAGAGAGCAGAGATATTTTGAAATAGAAAATTTGTTGAGCAGAAGAAAATACTAATTAGGGACATTTTGGAACATACCAAAAGGCATTGGAAAACCATGTGTGTTTGGAGGCCATAAATTTTCAGCATTGTAATTAGTTGTATGATATCTCTCCTGTGCTGTTCAACTTATTATCTAAGGTATAATGTATAGGAATCAAGTAGAGGGGCAGAGTGAAAAATAATCGTGCCTGTTTTTAGTAACTGATTATGCTGTATGTCCATTTAATGTTAAACATGTCTTATTATATTAATGTTACTTAAACTATTTAAGTCAGATGGGCTGCCTATAGGAATTCTAAGTCTTTAAACATAGGGGATTTTAGTCAACAGTACCCTATAAAATTTTAATTGGGCCTGAACTTTAATGTTATTATAACTTTTAAAAATGTAGTATTAACAATTTTAATTTAATTTATTGAAGAAAATTCGAGAGGGCTTGAATCCTGAAGAATTTAGGAAACTCTGCTTAGTCTTCAAAATAGATCATCAATAAAAAAGCTTCCAGTTCAGTTATTATCATTTATTAATGATTTATTAATGAAATCTGAAAACTTAAAAAAGTCAGACTTAAATCATTTTTGTTATACTCACTTCCTTCCAAATACTAAAGTTTTTAAATATGAGGAAACAGATGTGCCCCTTCAGCAAGAGTTCACTAATGCACACACTCATACAAACAAATACACACATAAATGTTCATTTTAATGGGGTCAAAAAGAAATTTTGAGAAATGAATACAAAAGAGTCATTATGAAAGTTATATGGGTGTGAGAGGTCTACATATATGAGCTTATAATCATTAGATTGCTTTGGTTTCTAAGATATTGTTTTTAGTGAGCTTCTTTCAAGTGCTTAAAGAGGAGTCTCAAAATTAAGCATTTGTCTACCATTAGTTGTGATTTACTTTTTTTTACTTACATGTTTTACAGGATATACTACAAGATTTACAACTTTACTTTCTACTCCATTCGTTTATGAATTTTTGAAGGAGGGAAAAGCTTTCTTCATAATTACATAATCAGTGCTTAGCATATGGCTAGTACAATCAGACATTCAATAAATGTTTCTATTTAGGAGTTAGATTAAGGAAAGAAAATTACAGGGATCAAATTATAGGTGGACATTTTTCTAATAAAGATGCAGTTTGTATGCAAAGCTAACTAGGCATAGCACCTGTCAGCTTCTACTTACTGGATGGGAAAGGATTGAATGAGAAAGGGTTGAAACATTTCCAAGAGGGTTGACAAGTAAATTGTAAAACATTTTTGTTATCACCAAACCATGTGGAGTTGTTTACTGGGAAAGTACTGTTGACATTACAACAAGATTGAACAATTATTATTATTATTTTTAACATTTTTATTGGAGTATAGTTGCTTTACAATGTTTTGCTAGTGTCTGTTGTATAACAAAGTGAATCAGCTATATGTATACATATATCCCCATATCTCCTCCCTCTTGTGTCTTCCTCCCACCCTCCCTATCCCACACCTCTAGGTGGTCACAAAACACCCAGTTGATCTCCCCTGTATAATGCAGCTGCTTCCCACTAGCTATCTCTTATACATTCAGTAGTGTATATATGTCAATGCTAATCTCTCACTTCGCCCCAGCTTACCCTTCCCCCTCTCCGTGTTCTCAAGTCCATTAAGACAGAGCAATTATTTTAAAAAAATACAAACTACAAAAGGAGAAAGAGATAACATCTTACTATTACAAGCAGTTGGTATACCAAAAATTATGTCTTGATCATGATGTTAACTGGGAAACCTGGAGATGAATTTTGAAAATTGGTAATTTTAATCATAATAACACTGACAGAGATCACAATAGACACTTTTGATTTAAATTTTATTTTTATTTATATAGACATAGTTAAACACACATAAATTGGAATTATTATGTATCAATTAGCTTTTTACTGTGGAAATGATTGATTAGCTTTTATGATTAGGCAAGAATAAGAAATCATTTTTAAATGGTAAGCCTGTAAAGCTCAGTACCCAATTGAAGCCCCTTATAGAGGGGCACAGTGAAAAATAATCTTGCCTGTTTTTAGTAACTGATTATGCTATATGTCCATTTAATGTTATTATTTAATGTTTAATTATTTAGTGTTATTATTTAATGTTATTCAGGCTAATTGTCCTCCTGAACACCGCAGATATTTTGTGATTGCAGAAACATTATTTTATTTATTATTATTATTATTTTTGCAGTACGCGGGCCTCTCACTGTTGTGGTCTCTCTCGTTGCGGAGCACTGGCTCTGGATGTGCAGGCTCAGTGGCCATGGCTCACAGGCCTAGCCACTCCACGGCATGTGGGATCTTCCTGGACCAGGGAACAAACCCGTGTCCCCTGCATCGGCAGGCAGACTCTCAACCACTGTGCCGCCAGGGAAGCCCAGAAATGTTATTTTTAACAAATATTTATTGAGCATGAACGTTTGAAGTGCCACATAGAACAAAATTATGGTTGCTGTCTTCATAATATCTCAGATTTATTCTTCTAAAGTAGACATTATTCAGTTATGCAGATGTATAAACTTTATGCTTAGGATTCAAATGTATGTGAGTCTTTGTTACTAAGTAAACTAACTTCTTTCACAATAACTCCCAGAGAGTTTTAAGGAAATTGCATATTTTCAAATAAAAGTGTTATGAGTTTTATTTGTTTTGTGTTCTCCCTTATAAGCTTTACTCTATCACCTGAATTGTATTATGGCATCCCAGATATAAAATAAATTCATGTAGTTGAGATTCAACAAATGAGAAATGTATTGACATTAAAACTGGTTTTAGTTATATTTCCAAGTTTTACAGCAAACCACTGAATAAGCAAAGTAATTTCTTTTTTAATAATCTGTATTAAGTCAGGTCTCCTCACATTTCAAAACTGTTTTTCTTAATTTGAAAAGCTTATATAGATGTGAAAATTATGGTTAAGACCAAGTGGGTGAGATATATTGAGAAATTGGAATTCTGCCTAAAAATTAGAATAATGCAAGTATTGCAAAATTGGAAATGCAAACCTTTCATATATTTTGATGTTTCATTTTTTTTTCTTTTTCTTTATTCTTTTTTATTTTAATTTTTAAAATTTTTATTGGAGTACAGTTGATTTACAATGTTGTGTTAGTTTTAGATGAACAGCAAAGTGAATCAGTTATACATGTACCTATATTTACTCTTTTTTAGATTCTTTTCACATATAAGCCATTACAGAGTAGAGTTCACTGTGCTGTACAGTAGGTCCTTATTAGTTATCCATTTTATATATAGTAGTGTGTATCTGTCAATCCCCATCCCCCAATTTATCCCTCCTTCCCCCTTTCCCCCTAAGATAAGTTTTTATTTTCTACATCTGTGACTCTATGTCTGTCTCATAAATAAGTCCATTTGTACCATTTTTTTCCATTCCACATATAAGTGATACCATATGATATTTGCCCTTCTCTGTCTGACTTACTTCCCTCAGTATGACAGTCTCTAGGTCCATCCATGTTGCTGCAAATGACATTATTTCATTCCTTTTAATGGCTGAGTAATATTCCATTTTATATATGTACAACATCTTCTTTATTCATTCACCTCTTGAGGAACATTTAGGTTGCTTCCATGTCCTGGCCATTGTAAATAGTGCTGCAGTGAACATTGGGGTGCATGTCTCTTTTTGAATTACAGTTTTCCCCAGGTATATGCCCAGGGGTGGGGATGTTGAATCATATGGGAGCTCTATCTTTAGTTTTTGAAGGAAACTCCATAATGGCAGAACCAGTTTACATTCCCACCAACAGTATAGGAGGGTTCCCTTTTCTCCCACAACGTCTCCAGCATTTATAGTTTGTAGATTTTTCGATAATGGCCATTCTGACTGGTGTGAGGTAGTACCTCTTTGTAATTTTGATTTGCATTTCTCTAATAATTAGTGATGTAGAGCATCTTTTCATGTGCTTTTTGGCCATCTGTATGTCTTCTGTGAAGAAATGTCTGTTTAGATCTTCCACCCAGTTTTTTGATTGCATTGCTGTTTGTTTGTTTGTTTTTACATTGAGCTGCATGAGCTATTTGTATATTTTGGAGATTAATCCTTTGTTGGTCAACTTGTTTTCAAATATTTTCTCCCATTCGGAAGATTGTCTTTTTATTTTATGTATGGTTTCCTTTGCTGTGTAAAAGCTTTTAAGTTTAATTAGGTCCCATTTCCTTATTTTTGTTTTTATTTTCATTACTCTCAGAGGTGGATCCAAAAAGACCTTACTGTGATTTATGTAAATTTTCCAATTTGTATGCAAACACAAAAGACCCTGAATAGCCAAAGAAATCTTGAGAAAGAAAAATGGAGCTGGAGGAATCAGGCTCCCTGACTTCCGACTATTCTACAAAGCTATAGTAATCAAGACAATATGGTACTGGCACAGAAACAGAAATGTAGATCAGTAGAACAGGATAGAAAGCCCAGAGATAAATCCATGCACCTGTGGTCAACTAATCTATGACAAAGGAGTCAAGGATATACAATGGAGAAAAGAGAGCCTTTTAAATATGTGGTGCTGGGAAAACTGGACAGATATATGTAAAAGAATGGAATCAGAACACTCCCTAACACCAAACACAAAAATAAACTCAAAATGGATTAAAGACCTAAACATAAGGCCGGATACTATAAAAGTCTTAGAGGAAAACATAGGCAGAATACTCTCTGATATTTGGATATTTCTAAAAGACATTATGAAGATATGTTCATCATAAGCAGATACTGAGCCTGACCCATGGCAGGGTATATCATGATAGCAGTGTCTGAAACTTATATAGTATTATATATTTTGAAAATTATTTCACTTAATCATAGGTTGAGTAATGTTCAATTACCAAATAAAGAGAGCATTTTCTAATTTCTAATATTTCTGATATTCAAAATATATTAGGTTGTTAAAACCTAGCTGTAGTTGAAAAACATAAAGTTCAATCAAAGGTACAGGATCTCCCACTTATTTTGTAATATATAGACTTTATTTTTAGAATAGTTTTAGGCTCACAGCAAAACTGACTGGAAAGCACAGTGTTCCTATACCCCACCTTCCCCTGTGTATGTACAATTTTCCACTGACATTAACAACCCCACCAGAGTGGTGCATTTATTACAATTCATGAACCTACATTGATACATCATTATCATCTAAAGTCCATAGAATGCATTAGGATTCTTCGTTGGTTGTAGTACATTCTGTGGCTTTTAACAAAACTATAAGGACACATTTCCATCATTATAGTCATATAGAATATGCTCACTGCCCTAAAAATCCCCTGTACTTCAACTATTCATCTTTTCCTCTCTCCTTGGGCATTTTGTTTTACACTTAATTAATTGGCTACACCAATTTACATTCTCACCAACTGTGTAGGAGGGTTCACTTTTCTTTACACCATCTCCAGAATTTATTATTTGTCAACTTTTTGATGATAGCCATTCTGACTGGTGGGAGGTGATGTCTCATTTTGGTTTTGATTTGTATTTCTCTAATATTTGGGAATGTTAAATATATTTTCATGTGCTTATTGGCCATCTGTGAGTCTTCTTTGGAGAAATGTCTATTTAGATCTTCTGCCCATGTTTTGACTGGGTTTTTTGTTTTTTTATATTGAGTTGTATGAACTGTTTGTATATTTTGGATATTAACTCCTTGTAAGTTGCATCATTTACAAATATTTTCTCCCATTCCATAGGTTGTCTGTTTTGTTGATGGTTTCCTTTGCTATGTAAAAGCTTTTAAATTTAATTAGGTCCCACTTGTTTATTTTGTTTTTATTTCTTTTGCCTTGGGAGACTGATCTAAGAAAATATTGCTATGGCTTATGTCAGGAAATCTTTTGCGTATATTCTTTTCTAGGTCTTTTATAGTGTCACTACTTATATCTAGGTGTTTAAACCATTTTGAGTTTATTTTCATATATGGTGTGAGAGAGTGTTCTAATGTCATTGATTTACATATAGCTGTCTAGCTTTCCCAACACCACTTGTTGAAGAGACTCTCTATTCTCTATTGTATATTCTTGCCTCCTTTGTAACAAGGCACTAGGTTTTCAGTATGGCCATTAAACTCTGAGAAGCATTGCTCTAGAAGATGGGCAAATAGTTATATGAAGCAGTGCTGTCAGGTCTATGATATTTGAAGTGTGTTTCTCTAAGAGGTGAGACAGAAAATTTCTGATGTATATAATAGATACCAGTTTTCAGATATATCTAAGCATAGAGAGATACTAAAGTCCCTTGAAAGAATTTCTTAACCAGAGAGAGATGGTCACAAAGGCTTGACAGAAGATGATTTTCTTAGTTTCTCTTCAGGAATATATGTGAAAACTAAGCAAAGTGAACAAGATGGAGTAGGATCAAGGATGGAGGAGGTTCATACAGTTGAGGTGGTTGATGTGACAGATGTTAAATATAAAGGCCTATGGATTTTATATCAATACTCAGTATATGTGGAAATATACTCTATATGTGTATACTAAATATATATAGATATTTATATATCTATATCCATACCAATGAGGGTATGTATACTGACATACATATATATACATACTGTATTAGTGAGTATATGTGTATATGGTTATATATATTGTTGCACAGGTTAACTAATGAATGCACACACACACAATGTATGTAAGTATTCATATTGTGGTTTGGGACTTAAAATTCATGGTAGTTAGTGTTTGTGTCTAATAATGCTATTATGGTGGCATGTATACAAATCCTTTATTATTTATAATTAGATTCTTGAAGATAAACATGCAATATATCTTACTGAATGAGGATTAATAAATTATATCACCATCATTTTAATTAATGCTCTTGCTCCTAATGATTACACCAGAGAATATATTGATGCTTTGGATTGTCTTCACCATGTTAAGAGAAATTATAAACCTCTTAGGCAATTTTAATTTTGTCTCTAATTGAAAATTATATTATATCACATAGAATTCATCACAAATTACACTGGGGCCTAAAAAGAAATGTAGATTCCTTCTATTATTAATGAACTCACAAATGAATAATGTGAATGAATTTATAAAGGTGGGAAATAATATTGTTACATTCACTTGATATACCAAATATAAGGGTCACATAGTTGAGAAAGAAAATGCTTTATTCAAGTATTGCTATTATAACTATATTTCCTCTTAGTCAGTGTTTTAATACTTGACATGTAATGAAAACTATTACACAAGTTAACTAAATAAGAGGATGAATGAAAGATTATTCTACTCAAAGCATAACTAAAAATTTGGAATTAAAATTAGGATATATTGTAAGAGAGGTATAGTGGCAAATTGCTTTTGATTTTAAATATTTGTATTTCAAGTAGACATGTTTTCATGAGTAGGGAAATAGAAACAATTTTTTTAAATTATAAAGTTAATATAACTGTTCTAAATTAAGATTTTGAATATCATAATTGAAACTCTTCTCTAAATAAAGGGATATGCTAGATACAATGTAAAAAAATAATATTAAATATATACTGGTGTTAAAAAATGTCCTTATGGAGCAGAAATATAAAATATAAAATGCATAGCTCTATAGAGAGTTACTTATGAGGTGCTCAGGCCAGGACAGGATCCTACTGCATATAAGAAGATGGGGTCAAATTCATTCTTTACTTGATAAGAGACATTGCATTCTACATATACAACTTAGATAGAGGGCTAGGAAGACAGCATAATAATTGTTATTAGAATACCTTACCTGGTTTCTGAGTTTGTAGCTGAAAAAAAAATCTGCCTGTGACTGAGGGCAGAAGCATGGCCATGCATACATGGTTGAGGAATTGGTTTTTCCTCACATGTTTAAAGCCCCAGGGTAACATATCTCTGTTGGTTGAGAAATCAAATTTGATTCACTAATGTAAACTTGGTTTATGTTATATACATTAATGGTCTTTGAAATCATTTCCCAGGGACAACATACATATGAGGAAAAAATATCTTTAAATTAGAAACTCACAAATAAGAACTACAAGGTACAAGAGAAAACTAACAATTTTGACGAATAATCATTGGTCAAAATAAAATATAGGACCAATATAACAATTTGAAGGTATTTTATATAGTTGTGTTTAAATTTAAAAAGAGGTAAAGGGGGAATTAACATAGTGATTAAAAAATAGAAGCTAATTAAATAAAACCTGTTTGTTTTAAAAACTGAGGACTACTTAAACAACTACCAACAATGTAATGAATACATAACTTGTGATGTATTTGGAATATTTTCATTATGGAATCCTGTACAATAATAAGGTATTATGCAATGCCTAAAATGAAGAAAAGGGAGCTTTTGCGATCCTGATAATACTGTTTCTTGATTTGGGTACAGATTATGAGCTTTTATTCTGGGCAAATTCATCAATCTTTACAAATAAAATATGTGAACATTTTTAGAATTATATTAAACTTCATTAGTTTTTTTAAAAAATTATGTATTTAATTAATATATTTTTGGCTGCATAGGGTCTTCATTGCTGTGTGTGGGCTTTCTCTAGTTGTGGCTAGTGGGGGCTACTCTTTGTTGCAGTGCACGGGATTCTCATTGTGGTGGCTTGTCTTGTTGTGGAGCATGGGCTCTCGGCGTGTGGGCTTCAGTAGTTGTGGCACGTGGGCTAAATAGTTGTGGCTTGTGGGCTCTAGAGTGCAGGCTCAGTATTTATGGTGCACGGGCTTAGTTGCTCCATGGCATGTGGGATCTTCCCAGACCAGGGCTTGAACCCATGTCCCCTGCATTGGCAGGCAGATTCTTAACCACTGTACCACCAGGGAGGCCCCTTCAATAATGTTTTTAAATATTTAAAACATGTAGTTATTTAGAATAATAATAACATATTGGAAATGCAAAATGGAATCCCTAAAGCTATAAAGTCGTAGATTGTCTAGTTGACAGACCTGAGACAGCTAAATAGGGAATTAGCAGATTAGCAGTAGACATTGCCTACTCTGTGCCAGGCAATGCTCTAAGCACATTATACATGAACATCACAACAAATTTCTATTATCCCGCTTTTTGCAAATAAAGAAATTAAAGGACACAATGTATCCAGAAACACTTGGTATATTTTTAACAGAGAGGTGGAAGCTAAATTCTCTTCAAGGTATTCTGGTACCAGAGTCCATTCTTTTAACCATAAATCTGTAATTAGTGCTCTAGTTATAAGACTATAACTTGGGAATTCACCAAGAACACAGTGAGACATTATGCATTATGATTTTTTTCATTCAACTGATATGCACTAAGTACCTGCAGTGTGCCTACAACTATCCTAGAAACTTGGGATGAATTAGTGATTAAAAAAAAAAACAAGTATATTTGGTCTCAGGGAGCTTATATAATTTGATAGAAAATATGAAAGATACATTAAAAAAACAGGAATTGAATAATTTCGTGTTGGGCGAGAAATCAAAACTCAGATACTCCAACAATAGTCTAATAGCATTTTCAGAAAAAGATAATGAGAACAGTGTAAAGGGAAGCAAAATTTTAAAATATATGGACTAAGAATTTTCTAGAACTGAAGAAAATGTTGAATTGATCATTATTAATACCAAAATTTATGATAACTTATTAATGACAAATATCAGTGAAAGTTTTAGTTTCTAATTATCATTTTATACTTTTTCCCATAACATTCTTGCAAATATTGGATAGATTTGCTTCTATGTAACTTTTACTTTACCAATATCAGTGAGCTTACAGCATGTTTACTTATAGAAGTAACATGATTTCAGGTATTACATTCCAGTCTTTAATCCATTTTGAATTTATTTTTGAGCATGGTGTGAGGGAGTAGTCCCATTTGATTCTTTTGCATGTAGCTGTCTCATTTTCCCAACACTGTTTATTGAAGAGCCTATATTTTCCCCACTGTATACTGTTGCCTCCTTGTTGTAGGTTAATTGCCCATGTAAGTGTGGGTTCACTACTAGGCTCTCAATTAATTCCATTGATCTGTGTATCTGTTTTGTGCCAGTACCATACTGTTTTGATTACTGTAGCTTTGTAGTATACTTTGAACTCAGAGAGCATGATACTACCAGCTTTGTTTTTTTTTTCAAGATTATTTTGTCTATTCAGGGTCTTTTGTGATTCCATAAACTTTTTTGAAATATTTGTTATATTTCTGTGAAAAATGCCATTGGTATTTTGATAGGGATCGCATGGAATCTGTAGGTTGGGTACTATGGTCATTTTAACAATATTAATTATTTCAATCCATTAACATGATGTACCTTTCCATCTCTTTATGTTGTCTTAAATTTCTTTCATCAGTGTCTTATAGTTTTCTGAGTACAGGTCTTTTACCTCCCTAGGTAGGTTTAGTCCTAGGTATTTGATTCTTTTTGATGTGATTGTAAATGAAATTGTTTTCTTTGTTGTTACAGTACAGAAATGCAATAGATTGTTGTATATTAATTTTGTATCCTGCAACTGTACCAAATTCATTGATGAGCTCTAGTAGTTGTGGTTTTCTTTTGGGGGGTCTTTAGGGTTTTCTATTTATAGTATTTAGTCATCTGCAAACAGTGATAGTTTTACTTACCTCTTTCCAATATGGATGCCTCATTTCTTTTTCTTGTCTGATTGCTGTGGCTAGGACTTCCAATATCATAGTAAATAAAAATGGCAAGAGTTAGCATCCTTGTCTTGTTCCTGATTTTAAAAGAAATGCTTTCAGTTTTCTACCATTGAGTGTGATGACAGCTGTGAGCTTGTCATATAAGACCTTTATTATGTTGAGATATGTTCCTCCTATACTCACTTTGTTTAGAGGTTTTTTTTTTCATAAATGGATAATAAATTTTGTCAAAAGCTAATTATTAAAGAAATGGATGTCAAAATCACAATGAGGTTTTGTGAGTCAAACCTCATACCTGACAGAATGGCTACCAGCAAAAAGTACAAAAATGACAAATGTTGGTGCGGATGTGGAGAAAAGGAAACCCTCATACACTGTTGGTGTGAATGTAGACCATTGCAGCCACCAGTGACTATGTTTCCAGGGTGATCTCCAGTTGCTGCCTGCCTCTCCAGGGGGTGGTCTCCAAAATTAAGCAGGTGTGTCTTACCCAGGCTCTTTTCTGTCCTAGGTCTTGGATCATGTGGTATTTTGTGTACACCCTTTAAGAGTGAAGTCTCTATATTCTAGAACATTCTGGATTTCCTGATGGTAAGCCCCAGTGGCCTTCAAAGTCAAGTATTCTGGGTGCTCATCTTCCAGTACAGACCCCCAGGCTGAGGAGCCCAAAGTGAAGGTCAAACCCCTTGCTTCTTGTGGAGAACCTCTACAGTGTCATTATCCTCCCATCTGTGGGTCACCCACCCAGGAATATGGGTCTTGACCATACCTAGTCTCCACCCATCCTACCCATCTTGTGGTGTTTAGCTGTAGGAGATCTTTTCTGCTAGTCTTCTAGTCTTTCTCTTAAAGAATTGCTCTTTAAGTATTTACAGTTTTTGTGTTCGCATGGGAGGAAAGGAGCTCATGCTTTTCCTACTCTGCCATCTTGGCCACTCCTTAGGCATTTGTAATTTTTCATAACAGAGTTCTATTATAAAAAAGCAAGCTGTTCTATTCCTCAAAATACAGCCATCATAGAGTTAAATTATTGGAGCCCAAATTGTTGCTACATTAAAAACCAGAATTTGTTTCTTTCAATTGCACATTCTATATTTCTATTATATAGAGAGTATATGCCCCTATTTTATTAAATAGCTCCTAAATTGGGGAGGGGAGAAACCACATTATTTTAAGTAGTTGATGTAAGAGATCATATTGAAATATTTAAAAATATTTAACACATTATTTAGGAAACATTTCTCAGTAACTAAAATATTTACAGTGCTTAATGGGCTTCACAGTTAATCTGAATATATTACTGTGGTAAAATGTTAAGTTTGGTAAGAAAAAACATGAATAATAAAAATATTTTTCCAGATTTCTTGGAATATTCATTTTGCTGTGATGAAGCAAATTTTTGTTTTGATTTCTTTCTTTATTTGGATTGACAAACTTGTACTACAATACAAGAACTCACTTAAATTATTACCACCAGTATATTCAAATTTATTTATGTAGTAATAAAAAAAGAAAAATAAAGATTTTGTCTTATCTACTCATTTCTGTTTAGGATTTATCTAATCTTCCACATTTCTCTACATCTTCCATGACTAAAATTATTTACTTACAAAAAAAGTGAGGGAAATATAGCTATTAAGATAAATATACAATTTTTTTAACCTAGGATTGGAAATATTGAGTCATAGAGTAGGAAAATATTTGGCTTTTTGTATAGGGCCCAGCAATTTTCCAAAGGCATAGGGACTTACACTCTCTTCAGCAATATGTTAGTGAGGTCATCCAGTTTAACAACATTTGCTATTATCAGTTTTTGTTTTCCTTTTAGCTATTGTGCTAGAGGTATAGTGGTTATAATTTGCATTTCTTTGAAAATTAGCAATGTTATAAATATTACATATGGTTTATATCTTATTTGCCATTTGGATAGTCTCTGGTTTAATTTGTTTCCAAAATTAAGCAGGTGTATCTTACCCAGGCTCTTTTCTGTCCTAGGTCTTGGATCATGTGGTATTTGTGTACACCCTTTAAGAGTGAAGTCTCTATATTCTAGAACATTCTGGATTTCTGCATTTATGTTTTTATTTGTTTGCTATTCATTTGAAAGTATGAATAACTTATTTATTATTGCTTTTATTAATCTTTATGTATGTCTATATATGTGCTCTTTATCATATATGTAACAAATATATCATATTCATCTATTGATATATCTATGTCTCTATCCAAATATCCATCCATATCACATACTTTCTGTTTCCTGTCTGTAGCTTGACTACTCACTTTATTAGTGGTGTGTTTTGATGGCTAAACTTTTTCCTTTTAATATAATACAACAAAATTTATTTATTTTTTCTTTTATTGTTAGCACATTTTGTGTTAAATGTAAGAAAGTCTTGCCTACCCCAGGATCATGAAGATATTCTATTGTGAATTGTTCTGGAAACTTGTTTGTTTCAGAGTCTATACTGTGGTTTTCAGAGTTTTTTAGTATACTGTGAGCTAAGAGACACAGTTCAGTTTTTCATGTAAATATATGTTACCCAGAACAATTTATAGAGGAAAAAAAACCTCCATCATTTTTAAGTGATGTCTTTGTAAAAAATCAAGTGTGGGGGTCGTTTTTTATTCTTTTTTTTGACTCAGTCTGAATGTTTTTTTCTTTTCTTGTTCTAGTAACCACACTGTCTTTTTTTTTTTTTTTTTTTTTTTTTTTTTTTTTTTGCGGTATGCGGGCCTCTCACTGTTGTGGCCTCCCCCGCTGCGGAGCACAGGCTCCGGACGCGCAGGCTCCGGACGCGCAGGCTCAGCGGCCATGGCTCACGGGCCCAGCCGCTCCGTGGCATATGGGATCCTCCCAGACCGGGGCACGAACCCGTATCCCCTGCATCGGCAGGCGGACTCTCAACCACTTGCGCCACCAGGGAGGCCCCACACTGTCTTTTAATTATTATATCTATATTCTACATTTTTATATCTGGTAGTGAATAAGTTTGTCATTCCCAAAGTCTGCTGAGACTTGGATTGGGATTACATTAAATCTTTAGAAAATCTTAGAAAACTTGTTAATTTAATTTTGAGTCTTCCAATCTAAGGGCAGAGTCAGATATTTGCAGTTATTTGTCTTTGTTAATTATTTGAAAAAATGTTTGAGCCATAGTTTTAAGCATTGAGGTTTGAACATATTTTATTTCTCATGACGTTTACATGAAATGTTTCTGTAAGTGGTATTTTAATTTTTCTATTTAATATTGTTTGCTAGCATACAGAAATAAAAGAAGTTTTATATATGAATTATATCCAATGAGTTTGTTAAATTAAATTATTATTTGTAATTGTTTTTTATATATTTTTTATTTTTTTATTTTTTGCTTTATAACAAATTTAATCAGTTATACATATACATATGTTCCCAATCCCCTCCCTTTTGCATCTCCCTCCCACCCTCCCTATCCCACCCTTCCAGGCGGTCACAAAGCACCGAGCTGATCTCCCTGTGCTATGCGGCTGCTTCCCACTAGCTATCTACCTTACGTTTGGTAGTGTATATATGTCCATGCCATTCTTTCACTTTGTCACAGCTTACCCTTCCCCCTCCCCATATCCTCAAGTCTATTCTCTAGTAGGTCTGTGTCTTTATTCCTGTCTTAACCCTATGTTCTTCAGGACATTTTTTTTCTTAAATTCCATATATATGTGTCAGCATACAGTATTTGTCTTTCTCTTTCTGACTTACTTCACTCTGTATGACAGACTCTAGGTCTATCCACCTCATTACAAATAGCTCAATTTCATTTATTTTTATGGCTGAGTAATATTCCATTGTATATATGTGCCATATCTTCTTTACCCATTCATCCGATGATGGACACTTAGGTTGTTTCCATCTCTGGGCTATTGTAATAGGGCTGTTATGAACATTTTGGTACATGTCTCTTTCTGAATTATGGATTTCTCAGGGTATATGCCCAGTAGTGGGATTGCTGGGTCATATGGTAGTTCTACTTGTAGTTTTTTAGGGAACCTCCATACCGTTCTCCATAGTGGCTGTACCAATTCACATTCCCACCAGCAGTGCAAGAGTGTTCCCTTTTTTCCACACCCTCTCCAGCATTTATTGTTTCTAGATTTTTTGATGATGGCCATTCTGACTGGTGTGAGAGGATATCTCATTGTAGTTTTGATTTGCATTTCTCTAATGAGTAAAGATGTTGAGCATCCTTTCATGTGTTTGTTGACAGTCTGTATATCTTCTGTGGAGAAATGTCTATTTAGGTCTTCTGCCCATTTTTGGATTGGGTTGTTTGTTTTTTTGTTATTGAGCTGCATGAGCTGCTTATAAATTTTGGAGATTAAGCCTTTGTCAGTTGCTTCATTTGCAAATATTTTCTCCCATTCTGAGGGTTGTCTTTTGGTCTTGTTTATGGTTTCATTGGCTGTGCAAAAGCTTTGAAGTTTCATTAGGTCCCATGTGTTTATTTTTGTCTTTATTTCCATTTCTCTAGGAGGTGGGTCAAAAAGGATCTTGCTGTGATTTATGTCATAGAGTGTTCTGCCTATGTTTTTTTCTAAGAGTTTGATAGTGTCTGGCCTTACATTTCGGTCTTTAATCCATTTTGAGCTTATTTTTGTGTATGGTGTTAGGAAGTGACCTAATCACATACTTCTA
Organism: Mesoplodon densirostris; assembly: GCF_025265405.1. Lineage (NCBI taxonomy): Eukaryota > Metazoa > Chordata > Mammalia > Artiodactyla > Ziphiidae > Mesoplodon > Mesoplodon densirostris. Next base: position 90,564,901 of record NC_082667.1, read on the forward strand.
CATGTCCCTGTCCAGTTTTCCCAGCACCACTTATTGAAGAGACTGTCCTTTCTCCACTGTACATTCCTGCCTCCTTTATCAAAAATAAGGTGACCATATGTCCGTGGGCTTATCTCTGGGCTTTCTATCCTCTTCCATTGATCTATGTTACTGTTTTTGTGCCAGTACCATACTGTCTTGATTACTGTAGCTTTGTAGTATAGTCTGAAGTCAGGGAGCCTGATTCCTCCAGCTCCATTTTTCGTTCTCAAGATTGCTTTGGCTATTCGGGGTCTTTTGTGTTTCCATACAAATTGTGAAATTTTTTGTTCTAGTTCTGTGAAAAATGCCAGTGGTAGTTTGATAGGGATTGCATTGAATCTGTAGATTGCTTTGGGTAGTAGAGTCATTTTCACAATGTTAATTCTTCCAATCCAAGAACATGGTACATCTCTCCATCTATTTGTATCATCTTTAATTTATTTCATCAGTGTCTTATAATTTTCTGCATACAGGTCTTTTGTCTCCTTAGGTAGGTTTATTCCCAGGTGTTTTATTCTTTTTGTTGCAATGGTAAATGGGAGTGTTTCCTTGATTTCACTTTCAGATTTTTCATCATTAGTATATAGGAATGCCAGAGATTTCTGTGCATTAATTTTGTATCCTGCTACTATACCGAATTCATTGATTAGTTCTAGTAGTTTTCTGGTAGCATCTTTAGGATTCTCTATGTATAGTATCATATCATCTGCAAACAGTGACAGCTTTACTTCTTCTTTTCCCATTTGGATTCCTTTTATTTCCTTTTCTTCTCTGATTGCTGTGGCTAAAACTTCCAAAACTATGTTGAATAAGAGTGGTGAGAGTGGGCAACCTTGTCTTGTTCCTGATCTTAGTGAGAATGGTTTCAGTTTTTCACCATTGAGGACAATGTTGACTGTGGGTTTGTCATATATGGCCTTTACTATGTTGAGGAAAGTTCCCTCTATGCCTACTTTCTGCAGGGTTTTTATCATAAATGGATGTTGAATTTTGTCGAAAGCTTTCTCTGCATCTATTGAGATGATCATATGTTTTTTCTCCTCCAATTTGTTAATATGGTGTATCACGTTGATTGATTTGCATATATTGAAGAATCCTTGCATTCCTGGAATAAACCCCACTTGATCATGGTGTATGATCCTTTTCATGTGCTGTTGGATTCTGTTTGCTAATATTTTGTTGAGGATTTTTGCATCTATGTTCATCAGTGATATTGGCCTGTAGTTTTCTTTCTTTGTGACATCCTTGTCTGGTTTTGGTATCAAGGTGATGGTGGCCTTGTAGAATGAGTTTGGGAGTGTTCCTCCCTCTGCTATATTTTGGAAGAGTTTCAGAAGGATAGGTGTTAGCTCTTCTCTAAATGCTTGATAGAATTCGCCTGTGAAGCCATCTGGTCCTGGGCTTTTGTTTGTTGGAGGAATTTTTATCACAGTTTCAATTTCAGTGCTTGTGATTGGTCTGTTCATATTTTCTATTTCTTCCTGATTCAGTCTTGGCAGATTGTGCATTTCTAAGAATTTGTCCATTTCTTCCAGGTTGTCCATTTTATTGGCATAGAGTTGCTTATAGTAATCTCTCATGATCTTTTGTATTTCTGCAGTGTCATTTGCTACTTCTTTTTCATTTCTAATTCTATTGATTTGAGTCTTCTCCCTTGTTTTCTTGATGAGTCTGGCTAATGGTTTATCAATTTTGTTTATCTTCTCAAAGAACCAGCTTTTAGTTTTATTGATCTTTGTTATCATTTCCTTCATTTCTTTTTCACTTATTTCTGATCTGATTTTTATTATTTCTTTCCTTCTATTAACTTTGGGATATTTTTGTTCTTCTTTCTCAAATTGCTTTAGGTGCAAGGTAAGGCTGTTTATTCGAGATGTTTCCTGTTTCTTAAGGTGGGATTGTATTGCTATAAACTTCCCTCTTAGAACTGCTTTTGCTGCATCCCATAGGTTTTGGGTCATCGTGTCTCCATTGTCATTTGTTTCTAGGTATTTTTTAATTTCCTCTTTGATTTCTTCAGTGATCACTTCGTTATTAAGTAGTGTATTGTTTAGCCTCCATGTGTTTGTATTTTTTACAGCTCTTTTCCTGTAATTGATATCTAGTCTCATAGCATTGTGGTCGGAAAAGATACTTGATACAACTTTAATTTTCTTCAATTTACCAAGGCTTGATTTGTGACCCAAGATATGATCTATCCTGGAGAATGTTCCATGAGAACTTGAGAAAAATGTGTTTTCTGTTGTTTTCGGATGGAATGTCCTATAACTATCAATTAAGTCCATCTTGTTTAATGTATCATTTAAAGCTTCTGTTTCCTTATTTATTTTCATTTTGGATGATCTGTCCATTGGTGAAAGTGGGCTGTTAAAGTCCCCTACTATGCTTGTGTTACTGTCGATTTCTCCTTTTATGGCTCTTAGTATTTGCCTTATGTATTGAGGTGCTCCTATGTTTGGTGCATAAATATTTACAATTGTTATATCTTCTTCTTGGATCGATCCCTTGATCATTATGTACTGTCCTTCTTTGTCTCTTCTAGTAGTCTTTATTTTAAAGTCTATTTTGTCTGATATGAGAATTGCTACTCCAGCTTTCTTTTGGTTTCCATTTGCATGGAATATCTTTTTCCATCCCCTTACTTTCAGTCTGTATGTGTCTCTAGGTCTGAAGTGGGTCTCTTGTAGACAGCATATATATGGGTCTTGTTTTTGTATCCATTCAGCCAATCTGTGTCTTTTGGTTGGAGCATTTAGTCCATTTACATTTAAGGTAATTATCGATATGTATGTTCCTATTCCCATTTTCTTAATTGTTTTGGGTTCATTATTGTAGGTCTTTTCTTTCTGTTGTGTTTCTTGCCTAGAGAAGTTCCTTTAGCATTTGTTGTAAAGCTGGTTTAGTGGTGCTGAACTCTCTCAGCTTTTGCTTGTCTGTAAACGTTTTAATTTCTCCATCAAATCTGAATGAGATCCTTGCTGGGTAGAGTAATCTTGGTTGCAGGTTTTTCTCCTTCATCACTGTCCTCTGTTCTTTTCATTCTTTTTTCTTTATTTTGCTGTGCAGCAGTTATTTCCACTATTTAATCTCCACTTCACTTATCCGTTCTTCTGCCTCAGTTATTCTGCTATTGATCCCATCTAGAGTATTTTTTATTTCATTTATTGTGTTTTTAATCGATGCTTGATTCATCTTTAGTTCTTCTAGGTCCTTGTTAACTGTTTCTTGCATTTTGTCTATTCTATTTCCAAGATTTTGGATCTTGGAAATAGAATCTTGGATCATCTTTACCATCATTATTCTGAATTCTTTTTCATGTAGACTGCCTATTACCTCTTCATTTGTTAGGTCTGGTGGGTTTTTATCTTGCTCCTTCTCCTGCTGTGTGTTTTTCTGTCTTCTCATTTTGCTTATGTTACTTTGTTTGTGGTCTCCTTTTTGCAGGCTGCAGGTTCGTAGTTCCCGTTGTTTTTGGTGTCTGTCCCCAGTGGCTAAGGTTGGTTTAGTGGGTTGTGTAGGCTTCCTGGTGGAGGGGACTAGTGCCTGTGTTCTGGTGGATGAGGCTGGATCTTGTCTTTCTGGTGGGCAGGTCCACGTCTGGTGGTGTGTTTTGGAGTGTCTGCGGACTTTTTATGATTTTAGGCCACCTTTCTGTTAATGGGTGGCGTTGTGTTCCTGTCTTGCTAGTTGTTTGGCATAGGGTGTCCAGCACTGTAGCTTGCTGGTCGTTGAGTGAAGCTGGGTGCTTGTGTTGAGATGGAGATCTCTGGAAGATTTTCGCCGTTTGATATTATGTGGAGCTGGGAGGTCTCTTGCGGACCAGTGTCCTGAAGTTGGCTCTCCCACCTCAGAGGCACAGCACTGACTCCTGGCTCCTCAATTTGGGATGATTTGTTGTCTATTCATGTATTACACAGATGCAGGGTACATGAAGTTGATTGTGGAGCTTTAATCCGCTACTTCTGAGGCTGCTGTGAGAGTTTTCCCTTTCTCTTCTTTGTTCTCACAGCTCCTGTGTCTCAGCTTTAGATTTGGCCCCGCCTCTGCGTGTTGGTTGCTGGAAGGTGTCTGTTCTTGGCTCAGACAGGACAGGGTTAAAGGAGCAGCCTCTTTGTGGACTCTGGCTCACTCAGGCCGGGTGGGAGGGATGGGCACGGAGTGCGGGGTGAGCCTGCAGCGGCAGAGGTCGGCGTGACGTTGCACCAGCCCGAGGTGCGCCGTGAGTTCTCCCAGGGAAGCCGCCCCTGCATCCCGTGACCTCGGTAGTGGCGGGCTGCACAGGTTCCCAGAAGGGCGGTATGGACAGTGACCTGCGCTCGCACACAGGCTTCTTGTCGGTGGCAGCAGCAGCCCCAGGGTCCCACGCCCATCACTGGGCTCCACGCTTTCAGTCGTGACTCACGGCCGTCTGTGGAGCCCCTTTAGGCAGCGCTCTTAATCCCCTCTCCTCGCATACCAGGAAACTAAGAGGGAAGGAAAAGTCTCTTGCCTCTTCAGCAGCTCCAGAGTTTTCCCGGACTCCCTCTTGGCTAGCTGTGGCACATTAGCCCCCTTCAGGCTGAGTTCTTGCCACCAGCTCCAGTCCTCTCTCTGTGCTGTGACCGAAGCCCGAGCCTCTGCTTCCAATGCCGCCCGCCCCCGGCGGGCGCGCAGGCAAGCCTCTCGGGCTGGTGAGTGCCGCTCGGCACTGCTCCTCTGTGTGGGGATCTCTCCGCTTTGCCCTACCCAGGTATGTGGGTAGTTTCTTGCCTTTTGGGAGGTCTAGGGTCTTCTGCCAGCATTCAGTAGGTGTTCTGTAGGAGTTGTTCCACGTGTAGCTGTATTTCTGGTGTATCCGTGGGGAGGAAGGTGATCTCCACGTCTTGTTGTAATTGTTTTTGGTAGATTCCTTTGCATTTGCTCCATATACAAATATGCCATCTGGGAAAAAAAGTTAGTTTATTTTTCCATTCCAATATGTATGTCTTTTATTTATTTTCCTTTTATAGAGCCAGGTGGAATCTGCAGTACAATGCTGAATAGAAATGGTGAGAGTAGACATCTTTCACTTTTTCCTAAACTCAGGGGAAAAGCTTTTAAAAAAGTATTTTATTGAATAGGGAAAAAGCTTTTAAAATTTCACTATTAATTATTATGTTAGCCATTCTTTGTTTTCATAACTACACTTCATCAGATTCAGCTAGAGTTCTATTTTTCTCACAATATATAGTATATTTTCTCTAAAGCTGATATGAAAATATTTCAAGAGAGACAATGAATGATAATTATAATTACAAAAAATATTCTGTGTTACTCTAACTCACCAGTTGATAATATACTACTTACCATTTTCTATTTTTTGAAAAGTATAAAAACATGACTTAGGGAATTTTAATACAAAGTATTTCATCTCATTTATGAAACCTGGTCCACATTTGGTTCTGCCTTAAGACCTTGCAACAAGATCCATTAAACTGCACCCTGAAATGTCATTGTCCCTACTGTTTTTTGCCTTCAAGTATGCCCTTCTTATGTCGTAATGTGTCAATAGAGCCAAGGGGATGTTCTCACCGTATCTTACCAGTTGGTAGAATTAGTGTTATCTAGATAAGTCAAAGCCTGTAAGGTCTCGGTTTGGTTAATATCTTGGGCAATCTATTCATTTTATCCAAAATCTGACATATTTTCATTCTGATCTTATTCTCCAAGACTCAAAATCTTGTCCTCTAAAGGTTACACTCACAAGATTTGTTTGGCTTTTCCCTCCCTAATTCCAATAATATTTGACCTGCTAGCTGGCTGATATTTGCATTAATTATATATAAGTTTTCACTGAAGTTAGGCTAATGTCAGACCTTAAATTTCCCTTCTGATGTCCTTGTTATTTTTTGGAGACCTTTGGTCTATTTGTAAAAAGTTAGGATAATACACCCATGGGTTCCTTACTGATCTATGGACATTAATATGTTGTATCATTTTTTTTGTTCTATATGCAATAGAATAGTTATGTATGGTGAGTTACCATGGCATTCTTTGACATTAATTTTATTTCCAATATTTTCCTATTACTCTGTGGTACTCTTCTGATTGTTCTTTCTTTTTAGATTTCAATAAGTCTCTTCTGATAGGGTATCTTCTGCCTGTTATAACTATCTCCATAGTCTAGTTTGTTTACAACTTCATTTGTTCCATAAGCAAATATACTTGGGAGTTTGACTTTGAATCTACTTAAATGTATGTCACCACTTAATTCAAGTTTCTCTAGAAAAATATATCTAATTATCCATTTTAAGGTTTCTTATATATAATGTGGGTATGGCAAAATTAAAAGAGATAATAGTTGAGAGTATCCTAGATTTGAAGACAAGCATGAGTTCTGAGAGTAAAGGAGCACATCAACTAATTAACTGGACTAAACACAATTCCATACACAATGTTTTGAAACTAAAAAATATAAATATATCTTTACAACAACAATCATTAAATAGTATATTACAATCAAAATAATAATAATGTTTCTAACATCAGACTTCTCACCAGACTCAACGGTGTCCATAAAACTGTTAACTAATACCTTCAACCAATATGTTGAAAGTAAAAAACAACTGTCAAACACAGAAAAAAAAATCAATATTTAAAAAAATAAAATCAGTGTATTACAACAAGGAGGAAACTAAATTCATAAGAAAAGATTGGGTAGTTATCAGTGAGGGTGAGCAAAGAAATTGGTAAACATGTTAATAACTCAGTATGATGGTTGACTCTTGTTACTATTAATAATAATTTAATTATTATGTTGAGTGATTTTGGAGCTAGAGGAATGAGGCTCCCTGACTTCAGACTACACTATAAGGCTACAGTAATCAAGACAGTATGGTATTGGCACAAAAACAGAACAGATCAATGGTACAGGAGAGAAAGCCCAGAGATAAACCCATGCAACTTTGGTCACCTAATATATGACAAAAAGACCAGAATACACAATGGAGGAAAGACAGTGTCTTCAATAAATGGTGCTGGGGAAACTGGACAGCTACAAGTATGAAATTAGAACACTTTCTAACACCAGACACAAAAATAAACTCAACATGGGTTAAAGACCTAAATGTAAGGCCAGACACTATAAAATTTTAGAGGAAAACATAGGCAGAACATTCTTTGACATAAATCACAGCAAGATCTTTTTTGACCCATCTTCTAGATTAATGAGAATAAAAACAAAAATAAACAAATGGGAGCTAATTAAACTTAAAAACTTCTGCACAGCACAGGAAACCATAAACAAGACAAAAAGACAACCCTCAGAGTGGGAGAAAATATTTTCAAATGAAGCAACTGACAAACGATTAATCTCCAAAATATACAAACAGCTCATGCAGCTTAATATCAAAAAAACCAACCCAATCAAAAAATGGGCAGAATACCTAAATAGACATTTCTCCAAAGAAGATATACAGATGACAAACAAACACATGAAAAGATGCTCAACATCACTAATTATTAGAGAAATGCAAATCAAAACTACAATGAGATATCAGCTCATACTAGTCAGAATGGCCATCATCAAAAAATCTACAAGTAATAAATGGTAGAGAGGGTGTGGGAGAAAAGGGAACCCTCTTGCACTGTTGGTGGGAAAGTAAATTGATACAGCCACTATGGAGATCAGTATGGAGGTTCCCTAAAAAACTAAAAATAGAACTACCATATGACCCAGAAATCCCATTACTGGGCATATACCCTGGGAAAACCATAATTCAAGAAAAGACATGTACCCCAATGTTCATTGCAGCACTATTTACAATAGCCAGGATTTGGAAGCAACCCAAATGTCCATCAACAGCAGAATGGATAAAGAAGATGTGGTACATATATACAATGGAATATTACTCAGCCATAAAAAGGAACGAATTTGGGTCATTTATAGAGATGGGGATGGACCTAGAGACTGTCATATAGAGTGAAATAAGTCAGAAAGTAAAAAACAAATATTGAATATCAATACATATATGTGGAATCTGAAAAAATTTGTATAGCTGATCTTTTTTACAAAGCAGAAATAGAGACAGATGTAGAGAACAAACATATGGATACTAAGGGGGAAAGGAGATGTGGGATGAATTGGGAGATTTGGATTGACATATATGCACTATTGATACTATGTATAAAATAGATAACTACTGAGAACCTACTGTATAGCACAGGGAACTCTACTCAATGCTCTGTGGTGACCTAAATGGGAAGGAAATCCAAAAAAGAGGGGATATATGTATACATATTTTTGATTCAACTTTGCTGTACAGTAGAAACTAAACAGCATTGTAAAGCAACTATACTGCAATAAAAATTTTTCAAAAAAAGTTAATGAGGAATAAACGTCAAAACTATGGGAAAAAAAAGGAAAGAAAACAGCTTAGTTTTTTTTTATTTTGTTTTGTTTTTTTTCTTTTCCTGAAAGGGTGAGGATTACATGTTAAGAACTGACATTGGAACAATGTGATTAATACAGAGCTTTCTGAAACCTACCTTAGGATAAAATGCAGAATGTGCTCAGTAACTTGAATAATAAAGTATGAGGATTGTACTCTGGATTCATAATAAAATAAAATCTTCCAAAAAGATAAGAAGCCTGTAGTGTATTCAAAATAATAGAAAAGCATATTTGATATTTTCTTTGGTTTGGATGTGGTGTGAGGGTAAAAGAGCTGAGAAATCAGATAAGTTGTAGCTTAGAGTAGGATACATAGCACATACACATTCAATCTACACTTCAGTGGGTGGATGAAGAAATTAATATCAATATAATTTTTGAAATATAAAGTTGTAGATTTATGATAGGATCTAGGCCAAATGTGCTGAAATAGAAATATCCTTTTCCTCTAGAACTATTAAACTACCACCAAGACTGGTGCTAGCCTTCCCACTTTGTCCTCTACTCTGCATTGATCTTGTCCTTGAGAAATAAACTTTATAAAATGAAAACTCACAAATTTCCATTTGATTTTTGGATAGCTTTGTATAATAAATGTGGTTTGTTTTGCTTACATAGTTATCCATCTGCCAGATATTTAACAAAACTTTTATCTGATACTCTGTGTCAAAAGAAGTTCCAAAGAATCTGTTGGATATTACCATCTGAAGTCTCTGAAAAAATGGTCAAGCACAGATATAAGGAATCAAATCTCTAAAAGCTTTAGAGTCTAAGCCCTAAGGTGTTCAATAAAGCACAGTCGTATGCACATTTCCTTGTCAATTTACCTAATCTATAATGCATTCAATGAAATGATTCAGTATGTTTGGTTTCTTAACTCTGTCTCATGGAATTATTTATATTATTATTATTATAGTCTTCTTAAAATTATTTTCTTTTACCTCCATCAAAGTGATTTCTTGATACATTTCAAATCTATATTAGTTATTCCCTTCCATTTTGTTAGAGGTTTAAAAAGAAATGGTACTTGGCTGGGTGTAGAGTTGAGACTATTTTTTTATTAGTAGGAGTATTTGGAGGGGCTCAAATTAATAACCTTGTTTTCCCACTCTGGTTAAAAGTGAAAGAAAACAAATGAAAAAAAAATCATATTGATTATCCAATAAATATTTTATGACAACTTTGATTCTATAATACCTGGAATTCTATTTGGCACCACCAATATTTTCCAGAGTAAAAACTGTTATGTTTTATACTGGCATAAGTAAAAATGTATCTTCCCCTTAGTTTCTGTCTGCCACTCTTTCATAGTTAATTGAAAGTGATCTAATGTTGGATTCTTGAATGTTCCTTGTGAGGAAGACAAGTAATGCAAGGCACCATGAGGAACAACATGAATCTGTGGGTAAAGGTGAGTGTTTCTATAACATCAGCCGGTGTTTTAAAAAATATATTGCCACCTGCTATGGGTATATAATTAGTTGTGACTGCAAACCCATGCAGGTATATTCATTTCTCTTTGCCAATTGTTTAATATTATTTTGGCATTTTATTTATAGGAAATGCAGGGGATGATCAATCAATCCAATGAATGAGAAAAAGCAGTTTGTAATGCAAGCATAGTTATTGTGAGGAATCCTAGATTTAAAAAAGATACTTTAGCAAAAAAAATTATTTTCACTAACAGAATGATGTAAGAGATTCTAACATAGCTAGCTTCTCATACTTGAGGACCAGGGAAGACTGACAAATTAAATACAGGTAGTGATTTTCCTTCCTGTAATGCCATAGGTATTTACGTGTTTCCACTTTAAACACATATGCTTCAGAAGACAAATGTAAAAAAAAGAAGAAGAAAAAGACTAGGCAACATTAAAGTTTTATAACATAATTGTAACTCTAGTAATGAAGTGAATCGCTGAAAATTTTCTTTTTGGGTGTATATGTCTCCAGTATTTAATACAAAAATAGCATTCTGACAACTGGAAAATTATCCTACTGTACCACTATCATTCCATGTTTTTTTTCTTCAAACATTATATAAACATTCTTAGAGGGGTCCAATTTATAGCCATTTTGAAATGGTGGCATTTCAAAATCATAGAGCTTTGTTGTTCTGGGTTAGATATCATCCTCTAAATAATAGAATTCCACTGAGCTGGAAAAATCTCCTACAGTGAATGTTTTAGCAAACAGACTTTTCCCTGAAGCACAGATGGAATTTCATCCAACTGTCAAAATGATCGACAGATTATATCTAAGGGTATGTATTGTCCAAGGATCTGCATTGTCTACACTCAGGTAGAAGGTCAACAGATATCATTCTTAATATTTTCTGGTTGTTATTTGGACCTCCTTTCTCTAGTTGGAAAAGTAGAAATTCAGTAATGAGTTTGTTAGATTTGAGTTTAGTCTGCTACCCAAATATACACTTTAATTGAATAATTCCTGGATTTAGTAATCTGATCTTGAATAACAATATGCTACTGGGTTTCCTCTGGATACTGAATTTCCTGAAATTAAAAATGTTTAACCACAGAACAGGTGACCATTTAAAGAGATGCTATAATTAAGGGGCAAGTATTTGACCTATAACTAAATGAAATTTAAAGATTTTTTCAAAACTAAAATCTGTCTCTATTTGGAATATTACTCAACTGCTCCATGAAACAGAAACTTAGAGAGACAAAGAGAGAACTGGTCTCAAATAACATTGCCTTATTTATTTATTTTTTTAAAAAATATTTATTGAGCTCCTGCTATGTATCAGGCATTGTATAAGACACTGGGGTCCTACCTGTGAATATTGTCCCTGACTTTGTGTAACTTAGAATCTAATGAAGAATATTGACTGAAAAATATGATTTCATGTTCAATTATTGATCATACTTGTGATAATTCAAATGCTTGGAATTGTGTCTATGAGTATGTTATAAGCGGAACTGAGTTTGTTTCTTAGAAATTGAGGAAGGATTTTCTTGGTTAAATAATGCTTCATCTGAGTACTGAAATAGGAGTTAAGAGGTGTCCAGGTACAGATGAGGGCAATGATCAATACGAGGAGGCTAAAGTGACCAAAGAAAGTGTTTTGGCAAGGCAGGAAGGGAATACATTGATTTGGACTAGGGTGGGAAACTTACAGATGTAGATACTAAAGGAAAATGATAACTCTCTCACAGGTATTCCATATGTCTCATTATCATTGGTGGAATAAGAAATATAGCATCATATAAAGAAAAATAGCTTTTAAATGAGACAGGTATTTATTTGAATGTTACCTATTATTCTTACTAACTTTGTTACCTAAGGAAACAGCTATCTTCTCTCACTCTTAAGAAGTTTAAAATGGACTGTTTGCATGGTTGTTGTGAGGATTAGAAATAATTTGAGTAAGGTTCTTTGACAAAAAGTGTTCAGAAAGAGCTTGGTATCATTAATGGTACTATTATTAATACTATTATTTAGTATCAAGATGTCACTTTACTTTAGAACACTCCAAGAAACTGAAAGTTGGAGACAGTTTGCTGTTCCTCTATTTTCAGGAACTTTGAACAGAGTCTTTTGCATACTTGAAATCATTTTCCCACATGACCTTTACATAAATATAATAGTTTCATGTTTTTCTGTACTCCCATTTTTTTCTGTTGTTACTGTAGGAATTACTCTAACCTGGATAAGGAATGTATTCCTAGTCCTTGACAGATATATAGATAGAAGGAAGGCAGAAAACATACTGGGTGTTCCAAATCATGAATGATTTTGTAAAACTCAATCCTCTTATCCAGCTGTTGTTCAGTGATATGTTTTGGAAAATGCAAGTTTGCTTTTCATAGTACACGTATGTAGTGAACCACTAAAGGCCATTAGACACCTCAGTAAATAAACAGATCTGCATATCAATTAGTACCTTAATTGACATGCAAAAATTTGTGATGACAGCTGGAGCAAATGAATTTTTCAGTGAGGGTTACAAATTTGTAAGAAGGAAAATATAATACTGTGCACTCTTTTATATGTTTAAAAGTTTATATGGAAACAACTTTATAATATAATTTGGTAAAGGATTATAAAACAGTTTCAAAATATGAATTGATGATAGATACAATTTTTCTTATGAGGCATTGAGAGGTAATGTGACTTCCTTGTACTCATAAAGTTAAAATGAATAATACAACTGTATTTAACCTTAAACTACTAGGCCATGTGGCAAAGAGTTTGTAAGACTATAACAGATAGTTATAAGAAAAATACATAAAATAAGTAATAGGAAAGGTGAGCTTTTTTACAAAACTATCTTTTGTTGTTTGAATTTTGTCTGTTAAAACGAGTTGTTCCCACTAAAATAAGAATGTGTGTGAACATGTTACATGTGCAAATGAATGCAAAAATTAGTTCTAAATCTTTGACAACTTTTGAGTTCTAACTTTAAATTTGTCTGAAGGGTTACTTGTAACTAGTTGATTTCAAAGCTTTAAATTAAATATATGCTTCTATGGTGGTGATTATATTTTCAACATGAAATGGCATTGTGTTGACAATTGAATGCTCCACAAAGGCTAGCAGAGAAATATATTGATAAAGGAAATCTGAATTCATTAAATTTACCACATCAAGGGAGAACATACCTTGATAATAGTGTCTCAGAAGTAGGCTGGAGAAGGATATTTATAGAGTTTTGGTGTCTAGGCTCTGGTGTTTTAAGGTAAGTCTTTTAAGGTGGGATGCTAATAGGGATTGGATAAAAATAACATAATATTTGTGGAAAAGGTATTAAAAAAAAAAACTGTTGTCTGGTAAGTGGGCTGTTTCCATGTGAGCAATCTGTTGTTGCAATATGAGAGAAGCTTGTCCTCATGAACAAACTATTTGGCTAGACAAATTGGTTTGTAAGAATTTCTTTAAGAAAACAGTAAAATTTCTTATTTACGTACCATCCTATTTTCCCCAATAAAAATTTCCTGTAACAGAGTCGTGTTAACAGAGATGTTGTCAATTGAGTACTATTGATGCTGGTTATATCAATTGTCAGTAACCTACTATGTGTCATTCTCTGCCCTAAGCTGGAAGATGTGTGGAGATGATCATTTCAGATGTGCATCTTTATATGAGACCACCAGCATCCGCTTGTCAGATTCTTTTCACTGATATTTTATTATTTTTATGTCATATATTAATGAGAAGGATTGATCTGTAGTTTTATGTACAGTATTGTATTTGCTTTACAAAGGCCTGGGAAGTGTCTCTACCTTTTTAATGCTTAGGATAACTTATACAACATTTGGACTATGTGATCATTCATTATCTGGCAGAATTTTCTTGTGAAGTCTTTTATTTCTGCTGATTTTTTTTTTGGGGGGGCGATATTTTCCTAATAACTATCACAATTTCTTTGAGTTCCTTTTGGAATATGTAAGCTAACTCATGAGATCAATGTTGATAGTCTACATTTTTCTAGGAAATTATTGATTTCATATAAGGTTTCATATTTTCACAGGGATCTACATATTAGTCTCTTACAATTTTTTAAGTCACTTGTGTTTCAATGGTTATTTCTCCCATTGCATTTCCTATTTTTTGTGTGTGTGCTTTTTTCTTTTTTCTTTGAACAAATTAGCTAACAGTCTCTGAATGTTGACCTATTAACTATATATTTTTTGTATTCTCTAGCTCATATTTTGCCATTATTATCTTCCTTTGATTTCCACATACAGCTTTACTTTGTTTTCATTTATCTAGTCTTCTAAACTATAAAGAGTAACTCATTAATTTTCATTCTTTCTATATTACTGGTAAAATTTTTAGTGATATGAATTTTGTCTATTAATAAATTGAATGTACCATGTATTCTGATGTGAATTGGTTTCTTTGTGATTAACTTTTTAAGTCTGTAATTTCAGTGCATAGATTTGTTTGATAAAAGGTTAAAAAATTTCTAGGTATAAAAGACCTGTCTGTTTTTCTATTTGTCTTCTCTTTGTTTTTGTTAGTAATTTCTAGGTTTTTTTTTTTGTATTTGATGAGAAAATATTGTTTGCAATATTTCTAATTTCTAAAAATTAATCATGTTTCTTTTAAACCTATTATAAATTTTTTGGTAAATATCTCATGGACACTTGGAAAAAAGATGTATTCTCTCTTATCAAGGGGTTGAGTGTGAAATATATCTCTGAGTCTACATTTTTTATTGTGTTTAAATATTTTATATTCCTATTTTTTTTGTCCACTTGATTCACTTTGTACTGAGAATGACATATTAACATTTCTTATTATTAGTGTGACTCTATTAATATGTCCTTGCATCCTCTGCAGTTTTTGCTTCAGGCAGATACTATGTTCTTTGGTTCATATATTGTAATATATATTATGTGCTCATTGTGAATTGTGGCTTTTAGCATTAATAAAGTGTTCTTTGTCAGGGTTAATGTTTGGAGTTTATATTCTACATATATATTCTACATATTAACACATTCACTCCTGCTTTTTTTCATTTTTTTTACCTGATGTACTTTAATTGAAGTATAGTTGATTTACAGTATTGTGTTAATTTTAGGTATACAGCAGAGTGATTCAGTTATATATAGAGACATATATGTATATGTACATGTGTATATGTATATGCACATGTATATATGTATATATATATATATATTCTATTTCAGATTCTTTTCCCTTATAGGTTATTACAAACGATTGAGTATGGTTCCCTTGTGTTATACAGTGGGTCTTGGTTATCTATTTTATATATAGTAGTGTGTATATGTTAATCCCCAAACTCCTAATTTATCCTTTCCCCTTCTCCCTTTGGTAACCATAATACGTTTGTCCACTCTTTATTTGTAGTGTTTCTGAATTGGTTTTAGGTGTGCCTCAAAGTAGAGCATAGTTAGATTTTGATTTGTGAGACAAATTGATAAAATATTTTTAATTACTTGAGTTAATTCAATTGACATTTATTGATACTTATGTGACTGTCTTCAGTATAAGCTCAGTCACAATTTTTATAATTATGTATAATTTGCTTTATGTGCTATTTGTTTCTTTGCAAGATGTGATTTTTTTTTTGCACATAAGAAAAGGTTTGTACTTTTTAAAGAACTTTTATTATTTAATTGTAGTTGTTACTCTTGTACATGTACACTTCTATTGTCTTTAGTCTTCTAGTTTTTTAATATTTTACCAATTTTCCACTTTCTTTTATATCATTTAGTGCCACCTATTGACAATACTAAAAAGGTTTACAATAATTTCCCATTTTCCTTTCCTTCTCCTCCTACTTTATTGTTGTATTATTTCTGTTTTATCAAAACTTAATTTTAAAATTATTTTTCCATCCTCATCTATTGTTTTGCTTTGGCCTTAGGTGTACATTTAGTCATTTTAAAATACTCACCATGGGCCTCCCTGGTGGCGCAAGTGGTTGAGAGTCCGCCTGCCAATGCAGGGGATACGGGTTCGTGCCCCGGTCTGGGAGGATCCCATATGCCGCGGAGCGGCTGGGCCCGTGAGCCATGGCCCGTGAGCCATGGCCGCTGAGCCTGCGCGTCTGGAGCCTGCGCGTCCGGAGCCTGTGCTCCGCAACGGGGGAGGCCACAACAGTGAGAGGCCCGCATACCGCAAAAAAAAAAAAAATAATAAAAATAAAAAAATAAAAAAATAAAATACTCACCATTAGGACTTTTGCTGAGTTGTTTTCAGGCAACATTTTTTTGAAGGAAGGTCACCTCTGGTATATTACTCAAGAAGTGCTGATGGATGCAGAAATTTCTAAGCTAATGTTGAGAAGATTTTCTTTATAATATTGATATTTTAATGACAGCATGGCTAGATATAAAATTCTTTACCTTTGTTCATTGGATTAGAAAAAAAAAAAAACCCTGCTTCATTGCTATTTGCTTTGTATGTTGATTTTGAAATTCCTGATGCCAGCCTAATTTTTTTGCCTTTGAAATTTATCAGACCTTTGCCTTGAAGACTTCATCTTTACTTTTGAAAGCTAAACATTTTATTTGGCTATTTCTCAGAATGGATCATTCTTCCTCCTCTCTCCCCACTCTGAAGTACTCAATGAGTCCTTTCAACTTTCAGATTATTTTTCTGAAAATATTTATTGGATTATACTTTTAAATGTTAGGTCTGTTCTATTGGTTTCTTTTACTTTTTAAAAGATTTTGATAATATGTTGCTCTTTCTTTGTCTTCAATTTCTGTTTTCTTTTTGCCTTTTTTACTTCTTTCTTGATATTACTTTCTTTCTCTTATTGATTGCTCTCCTGTCTTTGTCCTTTACTTTCTTTTACTCTTTTCCCTTTTATGCATGATACAATTTATTTTCCACTTCTGAGATAACTATGTCTTTCACTTGAGTTCAATTAACTCTACATTTTTATTCCTATTTTTTGCACATTTCTGTTTTTAAATTCTGGATTTAGTGTTTCTAGTTGTCTTTCATACCCTCACATACTTATTTTTATATATTTGATTCTCTTTGGAGTACTTACAAAGTTTTCTTCTGGTTCGTGGTTTTATTCAGGGGTAAATTATTTTCTTCAATTGATGTGTATGAAATTTTTCTCTTGTTTATTTTATGGTTTGGGGGTTATAATATTCTAGTTTAATGGTACATGCAGATCTAATTATATTGAAGTCATTCAGCAGGTTATATTTCTTTGGTTTTCATGGGAAGGGAGTTGTGAGTGTTCCAAATTTATGGTTTTCTTTTGTCTTGCACAACTGTACTTTTCTCATTTTTCTTCTATCTTCCTCACATGTGAATTGCTAAAGGGTGCTTCTTCCTTCTTTTTATCTTTCTCTCAGAGCCAATATGATTCTAAGACTTCCTTTTTGTTTTACTCCTGCACCTCTAACTTTTCCTACCCTTTAATCATGGCTGTTCTTTTAAATTATGCAAATGTTATGGTTTATTCTATATAGTCTGTACTTTTGTCCAGACACTTGAATTTTGGAATTTCAAGATTTAGTGTGGACTCAATCTTTCTGACTGACTTTTAATATCAGTATTAGACCCTTTAACTATAGTTCTCCTTTGTCTCTTGACCACATTTACTGGTTTGTTTTTGTTTTCTGTTTTGTTTAGTTTGTTTCTTGCCTTTGCTTAACATAAAGTCATTGTGAAGTGGATGTGGGATAGCTAAACTAGTGACTGAGCATGGGGATTTGGTTATTATTTTCTTGTTACTCATAGTTATTTTTGATTCTACACATTCTCTGCCTTTATGTTTTTGAGAGCATGGCTCTGGTATAGATTCCCTTTCCCTTTTTGTTGTTTATATTATTTTGGAGGAAATTTTAAGAGAAACAAACTTGGCTATGGTGTTGTCTTTGGCTAAAGTAACTTTCTTCACTATCTTTTTTAAGAGACAAAGTGTCTGAGTTTCATGCTGAAACCAATAGGTGGCATTTTGTGGGGTTCTGAGGAGCCCCAGTTCTTTATGTCTCAGTGCTGAAAGAATTCAGTGAGAGGCAAAGTGACAGATAAGAAGTGATTTATTAGAATAGGACTTGTGACACAAGTGAGCAAGGAAGAAGTTACCATGCCAAGAATTTAGTGGGCTACAGTTGTATTACCAAAAGAAAAGTAGGGAAGGGGAAAAGACCACCTTCTTCTTCATTCTTGAGTAGGCACTATGCTTCCATGATCAGTTCCTCCTCTATGTTGGGCGGGGGAGTTATCTTGTCCCTACATGGTCAAACTGGGACTGTCATGGCACTATGGAAAAATTATTTCAGGTCTCAGCACAATGAGGATCTTTCACTTTGAAATGTTACCTTTCCATGAATTATTGTTTTTTATGTGTGCAGAGAGCATGTCCTAGAAGTCATTAATTTACTGAGTTCAATGGACCAGATATGGGTCTCATGCTACCATTGTTTTATTATTTTGGGGCATGTATCATGCTCTGTTGCATGGTTTTGTTGCTAAGCAAGCCTGCTTTGTTTTGTGATAAGCAAACCTGCTTTCTTGAGTGATCATTAGTTTACAGGAGTCTACCATATTTTTTCTTTACTTAAAATCCCTTAGTGGGATTAACTATTTAATTACCTACTTTGTTCCTCTACTCTGTTCCTATCAATTTCATGAATAGTCTACTTTAGAGAATAAGAAGGATAGGCAGCTTATATAGTTTGCAATAATTCTGTGTGTATTACGTGAATCCTCTGTAGTATTCTTCTCCACCAGAAGCAAAGTCTGAAATCAGGGAAAAACACACAAATACACAGAAAACGTGTTAAAACTTCATCTGATGAGATTTGAGGAATACTAAAGGGTTTGGGTCTCATGGACCTGAGGACCAGGGGTAATATATTTAAGCAGGAAATCTGTGAATGTCAGAGAGTTTGGCCAGTTTTATTTTTTTTGAATGCCATCAGTTTTGTATTTCTTTCTGATTGAGACTGATGGCAACAATACATTTTCCAAGTAAATGATAGGATTTTCAAAGTTTCTTAATAACAGTGCCACTAAAAATGGGTGCCACTGTAAGTGGAGGTTGGAATACCCAGGTTGAGTATATGAAAATCAAGAAATTTTGTTGCTACTGTCAGAACTGTATTTCTCTGGCTTAAAGGACTTCAAATCATCCTAAGGATAAGAAACACAAATGACAAAGAAAAACTCAATTCCATTTGTAAGTTTTAAAGAGACTGAAGCTTGGGTTGCTGTCAACATACAAACTTTAAAATTCTATTGTGATAATGCTGGTGACAGGTAAAAACTGTAACAGAGATACTCTCAGCAATTTTAGTAAAGATATCTAAACTGTGTTTACCTCTGTTGCAATAACATAAATATTGTAGACATGAAACAAGTTATTTTTATCTAATTTACAACCAGATTTTCTGTACCTTACTGATTTCCTCTTTACTTTTTCTATAAATAGAAAAAGGTGCTTTATTCTGTTTATTTATTTATGCCTTTTATTGTGGATTTCTCTATTTTTTCTTGCAATTCTATTTATTTTTTCTCATGTACTCCAAGTTTATTAGAAATGTAGTTCCTGTTGGTGAATTTGCCCCTTTAACATTATTAAATAATCTTTTTATTATCAGTAATATTCTTTTCTCTGGAATATATTTTTTTTCTGATGTTAATATTACCCCTTCAGCTTTTTGTGATTAGTGTTAACATGAATTATCATTGCCCATTCTTTTGCTATTAATCTAATTATGCCTTAAAATTAAAATGGATTTCATAGGCATCCTATGGTTGAATCTTGCTTTTTAATACACACTACTAACCTCTCCCTTTTAATTGAAGTCTTTAGACCATTTACATTTAAAACAATTTTTAATAAGTTTGGGCTTAAATCTATCATTTTTCTATTTGTTTTCTACTTGTATTATCTGTTTATTTAATTCTTCCTCTTTTACTTGCTGCCTTAGGATTAATTGAATATTTCTGTGATTCCATTTTATCATTTTTTTTGTTTTTCTCTATAGTTTCTATATTATCATTTTAGTAGTTTCTTTTAAGAATATATTTTTCGCCCCACGGATACACCAGAAATACAGCTACACGTGGAACAACTCCTATAGAACACCTACTGAACGCTGGCAGAAGACCCCAGACCTCCCAAAAGGCAAGAAACTCCCCAAATACCTGGGTAGGGCAAAGCGGAGAGATTCCCGCACAGAGGAGCGGTGCCGAGCGGCACTCACCAGCCCGAGAGGATTGTCTGCTCGCCCCCCAGGGCAGGCGGTGCTGGAGCTGAGGCTCGGGCTTCGGTCAGAGCGCAGGGAGAGGACTGGGGCTGGCGGTGAGAACTCAGCCTGAAGGGGGCTAATGTGCCACAGCTAGCCGGGAGGGAATCCGGGAAAACTCTGGAGCTGCCGAAGAGGCAGGAGACTTTTTCTTCCCTCTTGGTTTCCTGGGGCGCGAGGAGAGGGGATTAAGAGCGCCACGTAAAGGAGCTCCAGAGACGGGCGCGAGTCGCGGCTGAAAGCACGGAGCCCAGAGACGGGCGTGGGACGCTGGGGCTGCTGCTGCTGCCGCCAAGAAACCTGTGTGCGAGCACAGGTTACTGTCCACACCGCCCTTCCGGGAGCCTGTGCAGCCCGCCACTGCCGGGGTCCCAGGATCCAGGGGCGGCTTCCCTGGGAGAAAGCACGGCGCGCCTCGGGCTGGTGCAACGTCACGCCGACCTCTGCCGCTGCAGGCTCGCCCCGCACTCCGTGCCCCTCCCTCCCGCCCGGCCTGAGTGAGCCAGAGTCCCCGAAGAGGCTGCTCCTTTAACCCTGTCCTGTCTGAGTGAAGAACAGACGCCCTCCGGCGACCTACATGCAGAGGCGGGGCCAAATCCAAAGCTGAGACCCAGGAGCTGTGAGAACAAAGAAGAGAAAGGGAAACCTCTCCCAGCAGCCTCAGAAGCAGTGGATTAAACCTCCACAATCAACTTGATGTACCCTGCATCTGTGGAATACAGAAATAGACAACAAATCATCCCAAATTGAGGAGCCAGGAGTCAGTGCTGTGCCTCTGAGGTGGGAGAGCCAACTTCAGGACACTGGTCCACAAGAGACCTCCCAGCTCCACACAATATCAAATGACGAAAATCTTCCAGAGAGCTCCATCTCAACACCAGCACCCAGCTTCACTCAACGACCAGCAAGCTATAGTGCTGGACACCCTATGCCAAACAACTAGCAAGACAGGAACACAACGCCACCCATTAGCAGAGAGGTGGCCTAAAATCATAAAAAGTCCGCAGACACTCCAAAACACACCACCAGACGTGGACCTGCCCACCAGAAAGACAAGATCCAGCCTCATCCACCAGAACACAGGCAGTAGTCCCCTCCACCAAGAAGCCTACACAACCCACTAAACCAACCTTAGCCACTGGGGACAGACACCAAAAACAACGGGAACTACGAACCTGCAGCCTGCAAAAAGGAGACCCCAAACACAGTAACATAAGCAAAATGAGAAGACAGAAAAACACACAGCAGGAGAAGGAGCAAGAAAAAAACTTACCAGACCTAACAAATGAAGAGGTAATAGGCAGTCTATCTGAAAAAGAATTCAGAATACTGATGGTAAAGATGATCCAAAATCTTGGAAATAGAATAGACAAAATGCAAGAAACAGTTAACAAGGACCTGGAAGAACTAAAGATGAATCAAGCATCGATTAAAAACACAATACATGAAATAAAAAATACTCTAGATGGGATCAATAGCAGAATAACTGAGGCAGAAGAACGGATAAGTGAGGTGGAAGATAAAATAGTGGAAATAACTGATGCAGAGCAAAATAAAGAAAAAAGAATGAAAAGAACAGAGGACCGTCTCAGAGACCTCTGGGACAACATTAAACGCACCAACATTCGAATTATAGGGGTTCCAGAAGAAGAAGAGAAAAAGAAAGGGACTGAGAAAATATTTGAAGACATTATAGTTGAAAACTTCCCTAATATGGGAAAGGAAATAGTTAATCAAGTCCAGGAGGCACAGAGAGTCCCATACAGAATAAATCCAAGGAGAAATACACCAAGACACATATTAATCAAACTGTCAAAAATTAAACACAAAGAAAGCATATTAAAAGCAGCAAGGGAAAAACAACAAATAACACACAAGGGAATCCCCATCAGGATAACAGCTGATCTCTCAGCAGAAACTCTACAAGCCAGAAGGGAGTGGCAGGACATAATTAAAGTGATGAAGGAGAAAAACCTGCAACCAAGATTACTCTACCCAGCAAGGATCTCATTCAGATTTGATGGAGAAATTAAAACGTTTACGGACAAGCAAAAGCTGAGAGAGTTCAGCACCACCAAACCAGCTTTACAACAAATGCTAAAGGAACTTCTCTAGGCAAGAAACACAACAGAAGGAAAAGAACTACAATAACGAACCCAAAACAATTAAGAAAATGGGAATAGGAACATACATATCAATAATTACCTTAAATGTAAACGGACTAAATGCTCCCACCAAAAGACACAGACTGGCTGAATGGATACAAAAACAAGACCCATATATATGCTGTCTACAAGAGACCCACTTCAGACCTAGAGACACATACAGACTGAAAGTAAGGGGATGGAAAAAGATATTCCATGCAAATGGAAACCAAAAGAAAGCTGGAGTAGCAATTCTCATATCAGACAAAATAGACTTTAAAATAAAGACTACTAGAAGAGACAAAGAAGGACACTACATAATGATGAAGGGATCAATCCAAGAAGAAGATATAACAATTGTAAATATTTATGCACCAAACATAGGAGCACCTCAATACATAAGGGAAATATTAACAGCCATAAAAGGAGAAATCGACAGTAACACAATCATAGTAGGGGACTTTAACACCCCACTTTCACCAATGGACAGGTCATCCAAAATGAAAATAAATAAGGAAACACAAGCTTTAAATGATACATTAAACAAGATGGACTTAATTGATATTTATAGGACATTTCATCCAAAAACAACAGAATACACATTTTTCTCAAGTGCTCATGGAACATTCTCCAGGATAGATCATATCTTGGGTCACGAATCAAGCCTTGGTAAATTTAAGAAAATTGAAATTGTATCAAGTATCTTTTCCGACCACAATGCTATGAGACTAGATATCAATTACAGGAAAAGAGCTGTAAAACATACAAACACATGGAGGCTAAACAATACACTACTTAATAACGAAGTGATCACTGAAGAAATCAAAGAGGAAATTAAAAAATACCTAGAAACAAATGACAATGGAGACACGACGACCCAAAACCTATGGGATGCAGCAAAAGCAGTTCTAAGAGGGAAGTTTATGGCAATACAATCCCACCTTAAGAAACAGGACACATCTCGAATAAACAACCTAACCTTGCACCTAAAGCAATTAGAGAAAGAAGAACAAAAACATCCCAAAGTTAGCAGAAGGAAAGAAATAATAAAAATCAGATCAGAAATAAATGAAAAAGAAATGAAGGAAACGATAGCAAAGATCAATAAAACTAAAAGCTGGTTCTTTGAGAAGATAAACAAAATTGATAAACCATTAGCCAGACTCATCAAGAAAAAAAGGGAGAAGACTCAAATCAATAGAATTAGAAATGAAAAAGGAGAAGTAACAACTGACACTGCAGAAATACAAAAGATCATGAGAGATTACTATAAGCAACTCTATGCCAATAAAATGGACAACCTGGAAGAAATGGACAAATTCTTAGAAATGCACAACCTGCCAAGACTGAATCAGGAAGAAATAGAAAATATGAACAGACCAATCACAAGCACTGAAATTGAAACTGTGATCAAAATCTTCCAACAAACAAAAGCCCAGGACCAGATGGCTTCACAGGTGAATTCTATCAAGCATTTAGAGAAGAGCTAAGACCTATCCTTCTCAAACTCTTCCAAAATATAGCAGAGGGAGGAACACTCCCAAACTCATTCTACGAGGCCACCATCACCTTGATACCAAAACCAGACAAGGATGTCACAAAGAAAGAAAACTACAGGCCAATATCACTGATGAACATAGATGCAAAAATCCTCAACAAAATACTAGCAAACAGAATCCAACAGCACATTAAAAGGATCATACACCATGATCAAGTGGGGTTTATTCCAGGAATGCAAGGATTCTTCAATATACGCAAATCAATCAACGTGATACACCATATTAACAAACTGAAGGAGAAAAACCATATGATCATCTCAATAGATGCAGAGAAAGCTTTTGACAAAATTCAACACCCATTTATGATAAAAACCCTGCAGAAAGTAGGCATAGAGGGAACTTTCCTCAACATAATAAAGGCCATATATGACAAACCCACAGCCAGCATCGTCCTCAATGGTGAAAAATTGAAACCATTTCCACTAAGATCAGGAACAAGACAAGGTTGCCCACTCTCACCACTCTTATTCAACATAGTTTTGGAAGTTTTAGCCACAGCGATCAGAGAAGAAAAGGAAATAAAAGGAATCCAAATGGGAAAAGAAGAAGTAAAGCTGTCACTGTTTGCAGATGACATGATACTATACATAGAGAATCCTAAAGATGCTACCAGAAAACTACTAGAGTTAATCAATGAATTTGGTAAAGTTGCAGGATACAAAATTAATGCACAGAAATCTCTGGCATTCCTATATACTAATGATGAAAAATCTGAAAGTGAAATCAAGGAAACACTCCCATTTACCATTGCAACAAAAAGAATAAAATATCTAGGAATAAACCTACCTAAGGAGACAAAAGACCTGTATGCAGAAAATTATAAGACACTGATGAAATAAATTAAAGATGATACAAATAGATGGAGAGATGTACCATGTTCTTGGATTGGAAGAATCAACATTGTGAAAATAACTCTACTACCCAAAGCAATCTACAGATTCAATGCAATCCCTATCAAACTACCACTGGCATTTTTCACAGAACTAGAACAAAAAATTTCACAATTTGTATGGAAACACAAAAGACCCCGAATAGCCAAAGCAATCTTGAGAACGAAAAATGGAGCTGGAGGAATCAGGCTCCCTGACTTCAGACTATACTACAAAGCTACAGTAATCAAGACAGTATGGTACTGGCACAAAAACAGAAAGATAGATCAATGGAACAGGATAGAAAGCCCAGAGTTAAACCCACGGACATATGGTCACCTTATCTTTGATAAAGGAGGCAGGAATGTACAGTGGAGAAAGGACAGTCTCTTCAATAAGTGGTGCTGGGAAAACTGGACAGGGACATGTAAAAGTATGAGATTAGATCACTCCCTAACACCATACACAAAAATAAGCTCAAAATGGATTAAAGACCTAAATGTAAGGCCAGACACTATCAAACTCCTAGAGGAAAACATAGGCAGAACACTCTATGACATAAATCACAGCAAGATCCTTTTGGACACACCTCCTAGAGAAATGGAAATAAAGACAAAAATAAACACATGGGACCTAATGAAACTTCAAAGCTTTTGCACAGCAAAGGAAACCATAAACAAGACGAAAAGACAACCCTCAGAATGGGAGAAAATATTTGCAAATGAAGCAACTGACAAAGGATTAATCTCCAAAATTTATAAGCAGCTCATGCAGCTCAATAGCAAAAAAACAAACAACCCAATCCAAAAATGGGCAGAAGACCTAAATAGACATTTCTCCACAGAAGATATACAGACAGCCAACAAACACATGAAAGGATGCTCAACATCTTTACTCATTAGAGAAATGCAAATCAAAACTACAATGAGATATCATCTCACACCAGTCAGAATGGCCATCATCAAAAAATCTAGAAACAATAAATGCTGGAGAGGGTGTGGAAAAAAGGGAACACTCTTGCACTGCTGGTGGGAATGTGAATTGGTACAGCCACTATGGAGAACGGTATGGAGGTTCCTTAAAAAACTACAAATAGAACTACCATATGACCCAGCAATCCCACTACTGGGCATATACCCTGAGAAAACCATAATTCAAAAAGAGACATGTACCAAAATGTTCATAGCAGCCCTATTTACAATAGCCCGGAGATGGAAACAACCTAAGTGTCCATCATCGGATCAATGGATAAAGAAGATGTGGCACATATATACAATGGAATATTACTCAGCCATAAAAAGAAATGAAATTGAGCTATTTGTAATGAGGTGGATGGACCTAGAGTCTGTCATACAGAGTGAAGTAAGTCAGAAAGAGAAAGACAAATACTGTATGCTGACACATATATATGGAATTTAAGAAAAAAAAAATGTCATCAAGAACATAGGGTTAAGACAGGAATAAAGACACAGACCTACTAGAGAATGGACTTGAGGATATGGGGAGGGGGAAGGGTAAGCTGTGACAAAGTGAAAGAGCGGCATGGACATATATACACTACAAAACATAAGGTAGATAGCTAGTGGGAAGCAGCCGCATAGCACAGGGAGATCAGCTCGGTTCTTTGTGACTGCCTGGAGGGGTGGGATAGGGAGGGTGGGAGGGAGACGCAAAAGGGAGGGGATATGGGAACATATGTATATGTATAACTGATTAAATTTGAAAAAAAAAAAGAATATATTTTTCATCTTAAATTTAGTATAGTCTATCTTCAAGTGATATTATATGACTTCATGCATAGTGTAAGAATCTTCAAATGTTCTAATTCTTTCCTTGATGGTTACACTACTGTTAAACATCTGACTACTGAATATGTCATAAACTTGACAATACATTGTCATTATTTTTGCTTTAATCAATTATTGTTTTAAATACAAAAAAGTTACATTTTCCAGTTTTCTTTGTTTCTTCTTTTATTTAGATTTCCTTCTGGTCTAATTTTTCTTCTGCCTGAAAGATTTCCTTCTAAAATTATTTTAATGGAGGTCTGCTAGTGATGAATCAGCTTCTGTTTGTCTGAAAGTATTTTTTATTTATTTTTCATTTTTAAAATATATTTTCAAGAAATATAGATTTCTAATTTGACACCTTTTATTTTTACAGCACTTCAAAAAAATTTAAAATGTCTCCTGCTTTATTAAATGAAGAGAAATCTGCTATCAATCTGATCTTTTATCCCCCATCCCCTGGTTGCTTTAAACATTTTTCTCTATCACTGGTTTTCAGCAATTTGGTCATGATATAATATGTTGTACTTTTCTTCATATTTATTCTGTCTGGGTTTTACTGAGCTTCTTTGATATGTGAGCTTATATTACTAATCAAATTTGGAAATGTTTTAGCCATTATTTCTTCAAATAGATCTTCTCCTCTCCATTACCATCCCAATTAAGGAATGTATATAAAGTCATTTGGAGTTTTCCAGAGATCATTAATGCTGTTCATTTTTAAAAATCTTTATTCTCATTGTGCTTAATTTTGGGTAGATTCTAGTGCTGTGTCTTCAGGTTTACTAACCTTGTTTTCTTCAATGTCTGACATGCCATTAATCCCATCCAGTTGTATATTTTTTTTCATTTTATCCTTGTAGCTTCCATTTCTAAAACTTTAACTTGGGTCTTTTTAAAAATGTGTTTTGTTCCTACTTAATATTTTTAGCCTTTTCTATAGCATGTTGGACAATTGTAAGTTACAATACTTGTTTTTTATATTCTTTGTGTACTAATTCTATCATCTGTGTAAGATCTCGGTTGACTAAATTTTCTCTTCATAATTGGTTCTGTTTTCCTGATTTTTATACTTTATATTGTTGGGTGCTTGATATTTTTGCATTCCTAGTTATGTTTTGTGTTTAATTCTGGTACATAGTTAAGTTACTTGGAAACAGCTGGGTTCTTTGTAGTATTTATTTTAGGCATTATTTGGTAAGACTAGAGGACTATTAGTCTAGGGCTAATTTTGAACCACTGCTGGCAAAATTCCTCTTAATATTTTTCAATATCTTGTTATTTATGAGGATTTTGGTTATTTATGGTAGGAACCAAATCTATTCTTAACCCTGCATTACCTAAGGATATTATTCTCTCTAATTGTTTTGGGGCATATCTTTTCCTAACAATGGATAGCTTCATTACATACTTGCACTGATTATTGCTCAGCTAAAAATTTCAGGGTGATCCTCTTCAGATCTCTGGAGCCCCCTCTATGTGGATCTCTTTCCTCTCTGGCACTCCACCTTATGCAATTATAAAGTGGCTTGTGTTTTTCCCCAGACTGTTTCCTTTATCATTTGCTACAACAGGCTATTCTCATATCTAAATTTATAAACTTCATTATCCTACTTTTTAATTTTTATTTTATTTTACTTTTTTTTAAGGAATGATTTTTATTTTTTGTGCTGCATGGAATGTGGGATTTTAGTTCCCAGATCAGGGATCAAACTCAGGCCCCTTGCAGTGGAAGCATGGGGTCTTAACCACTGGACCTCCAGGGAAGTCCCCCTGCTTTTTAAAATTAAAGTGAAATTTAATTCAAGTCTATAGACATAGATATACATATACATATGCATTAACATATACATATATAGAGATTATTGTTTCTTTGTGAATAAAACATTATGAGAACTTATATATGAAGAAAGGATGTCCTATCTTATAATCAAATAATATCCACCTTCCAAGTTGCAAATCTAGTAAAGCCTCAGTCAATCACTTCCATTGTCCTGCAAATGAATATTTTCTGTTTTCTGAATTCTAGTAGTTCCTGTAACTATTGCAGAGTAAATCATTTATTTCTTCCTCATGTAAACAAAATGATAATTTTACCTCTCCAAGTATTTATGTGTATATATCAGCAACCTCTCTCTAGTGTGTGTTATATAGTGGAGCCTGGAAATCTGAACTCATATTTACTAGACTTCCTTTGAAGTTAGAATTCTGCCTGATTATATGCTCTTAATTTCTAAATTGAGTTGACTTGGGAAAGATAAATGTAATGAGGAATCAATTTGATGGTATGATTCTGAGTAGATGGGGAAAGACCCTGGTGGTTTTCAATTTTAGCACTATTCTTATGTTTTATCTTTTGAATCACAACAAGACAATAGTTCCCTTGGCAACTTCATTTATGTGTTTTATTTTTTGAGAATTTTTCTGGAGTGCTCACTCTAGTTTCCATTTCCTTAGTCCTTCCAATGATTATTTAAATTATTAATCTGTAATTCCCAAAATTAAGTCACTTCTAAGAATAAATATCTTTAAACTTTAACTGTGAAATTGAACTTGCACTGATACTTTTCCCTGCAACATAGACATGTATTGGAATTCTGCAAGGAGAAAAGTTTATTATTTTTATTTTAACAATGTCTCCAGCTATATGCCAGATAGGTGGATGTGGGAAAAAAATGACTTAATTTTATTTAGCTCTTTATATTTTCCTGTATATAAAAATATAATCCTTTCATCAGGATGTTTATTTGATTATGTGTACTAACATGTGAGAAATTTCCTGAATTACATGGCATATAGAAGTCACACAAAAATGATCTATGTCTTTGCCAAAAGCATTAAAGAAATGCTTCCTAACTGAGCTGATTTTATAAATTGAATCTTTTGTAATGTTAAAGCCAAGAGCATTTCCAGTATAGACAAAATGAAGTACAGTAGTTTCCCCTTATTTGTGGTTTTGCTTTCCATGTTTCCAGTTATTCACGTTCAACCATTTCTGAAAATATTAAATGGAAAATACTAGAAATAAACAATTAACTTTAAACTTTGTGCCATTCTGAATGGCTTGCTGAAATCTTGCGCCATTCTGTTCAATCTTGTCCAAGATGTGAATCATCCTTCTGTCCAGTGTATCCTGTCCATTAGTCACTTAGTAACCATCTGGTTATCAGATGAATATCGTGGTATCACAGTGTTTGTCTTCAAGTAACACTTATTTTACTCTCTAATAGCCCCAAAGTGCAAAAGTAGTGATGCTGGCAATTTGCATCAGCTATAAAGTACTTATTTTAAGTGAAAAATGGAAAGTTCTTGACTTAATATAAATGAAAGAAAAAAATGTATACTGAGGTTTCTAAGTTCTACAGTAAAAATCATTCTTCTATTTGTGAAATTGTGAAGAAGGAAAAAGAAATTCATGCTAGTTTTGCTGTTGCACCTCAAACTGCAAAAGTTATTGATACAGTGAGTGATAAGTGTTTAGTAAAGATGAAAAAGTCACAGAACTTTTATTACTGTATATTGTTATAATTGCTCTATTTTGTTACTAATTATGGTTGATAATTTCTTACTGTGCTTAATTTATAAATTAAACTTTATCATAGAGATGTATGTATGGAAAAAATAAAAACGTGTGCATAGAGTTCAGTACTATTCCTGGTTTTAGGTGTCTACTGGGGGTCTTGGAACTTTCCTACCCTGGGTAAAGGGGGACTACTATAGATTCATTATCTCTGCTCCTCCCCACTAAGTACAGTATGAAACCTGAAAATAATACAAGTGACAACCAAAAATAAAAGTTTTTTTGAAAGATGGTAAGAAGAAGGTGAAATGCTCTGCAAAAAAACAAAAGAAACAATGGGATACCTTATGTCCCCATTCAACAGGAAATGGTAATTCAGGTTTGGTATTTCCTGACTTCCAACTTAGCAACAGGAGGCAGCCCAGGAACCATAATTTTTCCCCAGATTGAGTAAAGGTCCTGTAATAATACTAGGCAGGAATCTGCATGCTAAACCTAAATAGAGTGATTGCCTGTTAAACAACAGAACCCAGAGTCTTCTAACATTGTGGACTAAATGTCCAAGATACAATTTTAAAAATTCACATATCATAGCAAAAATCAGGAATCACAACTTGAATGAGAAAAGAGAATCAACTGACACCAACAATGAGATAGATCAAATGTTTGGATTATCTGAAAGGGATTTTAAAGTAGGCATTAAACAATTCTTTAGTTACAAATTGTTTCTAAACATCAACAAAAAAAGAAACATCAAAGAATGGAGCTATGGAAAAAAAAACTTATAAAAGAGAAAAATGCAATATCTTATATTTAAGAATGTGTTGGATGGGCTCAGTAGAGTGGCAATAAAAGTGGATAGAATAAATAACTTGAGGAGAAATCAACAGAATTTAAACAATCTGAATGACAGAGAAAGTGGAATTTAGAACAATAAATAAATGGAGCTTTGGGAACCTGTCGAACTGTAACAAAAATCATTTATAATATGAGAATCCCAGAAAGAGAGTAGATAATGGTTTGTAAAGAGTATTCAATTAAGTAATAGTTGAAAAAAATTCAAATTTGGCAAAAGACACAAATCTACAGAGTCAAGAAGCTGATCAAAACCCAAACAAGAAGAAAAACATCAAAGAAATCCATGCCAAGACATGTCAAACTTAAACTTTTGAAAACCAAAGACAGGAAAAAAAATCTTGAAAGTTTCCACAAAGAAAGGATGCACTACCTATTGAGGGGGACATATTGAATGACAACAGATTTTCCACTCAAAACCATGGAGGCCAAAACAAAGCCCAACAATATTTGTCAAGTTCTGAAAGAAAATACATTTCCACCCAGCATCCTATATCCAGAAGAAGTATATTTAAGGAACAAGAAGTAAGTAAATACATTCTCAGACAAATGAAAAATAGAGGAATTTGCTTAAAGGACACCTGCCATTAAAGATCATGGATGAATTTCTTTAAACATAAGAATATAAATTTTTAAAAAGGAAACTAGACTTCCACTTCTGGTTCAACATATAAGGATCTTAGAAGTCACCACTACTTCCTAACAGCAAGTAAAATGCCAAAATGAAAAAGACACAGCAACGACAATAAAACTCTTCTTAAGTTCATCAGAAAAATGATGCCACAGTGCAAATTGATTCTCTCTGATTTGGGGGAAGATACAGAGAACAGAGAATCACAACTTACCAGAGTAGAAACTGATCAGCAGATACCTTCACATGAACCAGTGCCAGGGCAAAACAGAAAACAAAAAACAAAAACACAGAAGTATAATTGAAAAATTGCAGAAGCTCAGTGTGGACAAACTGAGAGTTTAAAAGTCTTTACCTTATCCTCACAAGTAAAAAGCTGAACAGAGTGAAAAAATAATTCTTCTAATATCCTTATGAGAGGTGAGGGCACAGGACTCCACAGCCGCCAAGACTGGAGAGACAGACAGTAGATATTCGGAGCCATTACTTACTAGAACAGAGACTCATGAGTGGAAACTGTCCTGGGAACAATTACCAGGGTAAAGAAAGCTAAACATTAAATGACAAGTTGTTAGAGGCTCAGAGTGGAAGTCTCAAAGAGTTAGAATCTCCAGGGGGACTCCATCTAGGGACTCCCACAATATTGTGAGATTTACCACCAGGAGCTTGAATAGATTCTCACAATAAATATTGGAGAAAATTCCTTTCAAAATTAGGCAGTGGGAGGTGAAAAGGGGCCATTTTGAAATACAGCAGAACACACTGTTCTTTGTAAGACTTACCTTCAGAGGAAACTATTTAGCCAGAGCCTAACTTACCGGGGTATTTATTATCAGAGCCTAACTGACCTGGGAGGAAGGAAATATCCAACTCTACAGCACTCTAGTTATTATTTCATACTTAAAGGGGGTGAAAAAACTGAGAAACACTCATGAAAATGGCACAGACTCACAAAAAAACTGAGAACTAATCAGAGTACTATAGAATTCTTCCCCTTTCTATATGACTCACAACCAAATTACTAAAGGCCTATATACAGCAGTTCCTTTTGCCTGAATCATCATGTCTTGCTATCAAGAAAATAATTACAAGGCATGACAACAACAACAAGAAAAACATACTTTAAGACATTGAACAGGTATCAGAACCAGAGTCAGATATGGAAGAAATTCTAGAATTATTGGACAAAGAATTTTTATTTAAACTATGGTTAATACACTAAGGGCTTTAATTAAAAAAAAATAGACAACCTTCAATAACAGATGTAAGCAGAGAGATGGAAATTCTAATAAATAATAATAATAAATGCTTGAGAGAAAAAGAAAACATTGTAACAAAAAGAATGCCTTTGGTGCATTAATAGAGTGGATATGGCTGAGGAATGAATCTCAGGGCTTGAGACTATCTTATTAGAAACTTCCAAAACAGAAAAGCAAAGAGAAAAATAACTGAAAACATGTAACAGGATATCCAACGATTGTGAAACAATTACAAAAGGGATAGAATATGCATAATGGAAATAACAGTAGGAATAGAAAGAGAAAAAGTAACAGAGCAATAATTAAAGCAATAGTGACTGAAAGTTTCCCATGTAATTGACAGACAACAAACCACAAATTCAGGAAGCTCAGAGAACACCGAGCAGGATAACTGTCAAAAAAATCTACACCTACTCATATTGTATTCAAACCTCAAAAAAATCAAATTTAAGGAAATAAAAATACTGAAAGTATCCAAAGGGCAGAAAATCATCTTATTTATAGAGAAGTAAGGGCAATAATTATTTCTGACATCTCTTCAAAAACCATGCAATCAAGAAGAGAGTAGTACAAAATACTTAAAATGTTGGGATTAAAACAAAAAACCTAACCTAGATTTTTGTACCATGTGAAATTATCCTTCAGAATTGAAGGAGAAATAAAGATTTCCTAAGACAAACTAAAACTGGGGGAATTTGTTGCCAATAGATCTTTCTTGCAAGCATTTTTTTTTTTTTTTTTTTTTTTTTTGCGGTATGCGGGCCTCTCACTGTTGTGGCCTCCCCCGTTGCGGAGCACAGGCTCCGGACACGCAGGCTCCGGACGCGCAGGCTCAGCGGCCATGGCTCACGGGCCCAGCCGCTCCGCGGCATATGGGATCCTCCCAGACCGGGGCACGAACCCGTATCCCCTGCATTGGCAGGCGGACTCTCAACCACTTGCGCCACCAGGGAGGCCCTGCAAGCATTTTTTTAAATAAAGTTTTTTAGAGAGAAAAAAAAGGGTCATAAACTTGAAAATATTAAATAAGTAAAACAACTTATTTTTTACATTGTAAACTGATCTAATGTATGTATGCTTATATATGTGAAATGAATGACAGTAGTGACATGAGGGACAGGAGAGAAATTAAGTTTTAAAAAATATATTATTGTAAGGTACTTGTACTACATGCAAAGGAGTGAAGTGTTATTTGAGAGTGGACTTGGATTAGTATTAGGTGTACAAATTCTATGTCAACCACAAAAAAAATTTTAAAAAGGTATATACTATGATAAGAAAATTACAAAAAACAATCATTTGAACTGCACAATTAAATCATAAATGACAGAAAAAGAGTAGAGAACAAAAATAAAAAATGGGCAACAAAAATAAAACAGTAACATGTATGTTAGATACAAATTCAACTATATCAATAATCAGTTAAACCATCAATGGTATTTATACACAAATTAAAAGACAGGTTATCAAAGTGAGTCACAAAGCAAGAGCTAATCATATGTAATTTAAAGAAACTCATTTTATACATAATGGCATATATAGATTAAAAGTAACAGTATAGATAAAGATATACCATACTAACACTAACCAAAAGAAAGAGGGAGTAGTATATTAATTTTTATCAGAGAAGACTTCAGAGCAAAGTAAGTTATCAGGGATAAAATGTGGCATTACATAATGATAAAGGGATCAATATTTCAAATAACATAGCAATCTTTATTGTCATGTGCTTAACAAAAGAGCATCAAAGTGTATGAGGTAAAAGCTGACAGAATTGCAAGAAGAAATAGATGAATCCACTATGAACCAAGATGAAATAGTTGATCAGAATCATCCTATAACAATTAAAGTAATTGAATTTATAATTAAAACACTCACAAAAAACAAATTTCCAGGTGCAGATGGTTTCACTGGAAAATTAACAGTTTAAGAAAACTGAACTTCAATTTTACAAAATCTCTTCCAGAAAATAGAAAAATAGAAAACACAACCTGACAAATTTTATGAGAATACAATTACCCTGTTGCCAAAATCAGATAGTACACACACACAAAAAAAACTACAGATGCACATATCTCATGAATTTATAAAAATATTCCTTGTACACTTATATACAAAAAAACCCACAAAATATTAGGAAACAAAATTCAATAGTGAATAAAAATTTTATACCATGACCAAGTGAGGTTTATTACAGAGAAGCAATGTTTGATCAAAATGTGAATATCAATCAATGCAATCCACTATATTAACAGATTAAAAAGAAAAAAATTACATTATCATGTGGATTGATGCAGAAAAATAATTATTTGAGATAATTCAATATCTATTAATGATAAACCTCTTGACAAACTCAGAGTAGAGGGGAATAATTTACAATTTGATCATGTGCATCTTTAAAGATCCCTGTAACTAATAGTATCATTCTGTGGATAATTACTAGTTGTTTCCCCCTGCAGATCAGGAACAAGTCTAGTATGTCCATTCACATTCAACATAATAGTGGACATTCTAGCCACTGCAATAAGCCAAGGAAAAACATACATATTGGTAATAAAAATGTCCCTATCCATACATGTCATGATAATCTATGAAGGAAGTCCATAGGAATCTACATTTGAAAAAAATCAAAAACCTGCTAAAGATAATAAGTGAATTCAACAATGTCATAAGATACACAATCAACCCATAAAAATCATTATTATTTATAATTCTGTATACTAACAATGAAAATTCAGAACCAAAATTAAAACCACAATAAAATTTACAGTCACTCCAAAGAAGGTGAAGTACATAAATCCTAAAAAGCATATACTTAATAAAACACATAGAAGGCCTTTTATGCTGAAAATATTAATGAAACAAATCAAATACCAAATAAATACAATCTGTCCATTGATTGGAAGACTAAATATAATAAAGATGTCAATTCTCCCCCAAACTGATCTATAAAAAAATAAAATTCATATTAAATTCCCAGAAGGATTTTTATGGACATAGACAGGTTAAAGTTATATAGAATGACATAAGACCTAGAATAGATTTTTAAAATCTCGACAAAGAAGAATAAAGTGGTAGGAATTCCTTTACCCTTCATTCAGGTTTATTAAATACCTCCAATAATCAAGAATGCATGAATTTGGTGGAAGTAGAGATACATAATTCAATGGAAAAGAATAGAGCTCAGAAATAGAGCCACACAAATATGTTTGAATGATTTTTTACAGAGGTGTGAAAGGAACTCAATGGAGAAAGGTTAGTTTTTTCAACAAATTGTGCTGGAACAATTCAAAATGCATGGGCAAAAATAAAACCATTACCTAAACCTCACACCTTATACAAAAATTAACTCAAATGGATCCTAGATTAAATATAAAACATAAAAGTATAAAACTTCTAGAATAAAACACAATTATTTTGTATTTAGAACTAGGAAAGCGTTTTCTGATGACATCAAAAACATGATCCATAAAAGAAATAATTGATGAATTAGACCTCAATAATTTGTTTTTTAATTTAAAACGTTTGCACTGTGTAAGACCAGTTGAGAGATATGAAAAGACAAAATGCATTTAGAAATGGAGGACAAATAAATTGTTGCTAGGTATTAGAGAATTGTGTACAGGAGAAAGTGGGAGAGGTAGGAGAGGAAAATGTGTTTATAAAAGGGTAACATGAAGGATGTTTTTGGTAATGGAGCTGTATATATTTCAACTATGATGGTAGATACACAAACTGACACAGGTAATAAAATATGTACAGTTAAACACACATGCACACAAATACACAGGAGAACAAGCAAAACTGGGGAAATTACAACATTAATAAAAACATGTATTAGTGTCATATCATGGTTGTGATACTGCATTATATTTTCTAAATTGTTACCATTTATGGAAACTGGAAAGGTTTTTCTCACTGTATATTATATTTTACAATCACATGTGAATACACAATTATTATAATAAAATTAAAATAATTGTATAGAAACAAATTATTAATACAATGCAAAGATTCTTCTGTGTCCAGCAAAATGCAATACTATGAACTGTTCTAGTATAAAACACAATGAAATGCCTAGTAATATATAACAAACTATCTTTCTAACATCATAACTTTGGTCAAAAAAAGGAAGAAACAATCCTTAGGAACAAAAATTGATGCAGGATAATAAGATATTATGCTGGCAATGCTAAGCAAATTTATAAATTTCTGAAACATATAGAAGTGTTTTTTAGCAGCCATGAAAGGAAAAGGAGTAAAAGGAAGAAAAGTGGAACTCTAACATAAAACTAGGAACCACAGATACATTTACCCTCATTATAAACATGGACTAAAATAAATCAGTCCTCAAGAAAAAAAAAAGCAAAATTAGAAAATTAGTTTATGCACCTTGGTTCTGGCCTTCCCTCATGTGCACTTGTGGTTAAATATGTACTCCTTACCTGATCCAGGGGACCTCAAGCTACTCCCAGCTCGATTAGCTGGAATTTCTTCTGGTTTGGTAGAACTCAGGTATATATTTTAATATTCTATGCCTCAGCATCATAATGACAGACCATAAAAATTTTAAAGAGAAGACATTAAGATAATCAAAAGAAGGAAAGCCTGCTTACAATGATACAATATTAAAACATAAAGTAAACTTCACAATGGTATCCAGAAAAGCCAGAAGAAAATAAAACAATATCTTCAAGGTGGTAAGAAGAAAAGCAATTTTTTAAAAAATTGTATAGTCATATACTATTATCTTAGACATACAAAAATTAGATAAAACTATATAAACATTAAACATTTTCCTCCCCAAATAAAAATGGTAAAT
Source organism: Mesoplodon densirostris (assembly GCF_025265405.1). NCBI lineage: Eukaryota > Metazoa > Chordata > Mammalia > Artiodactyla > Ziphiidae > Mesoplodon > Mesoplodon densirostris. The sequence continues at coordinate 90,602,495 of NC_082667.1, forward strand.
CATCAACTAAGAATCAGATCTTTGTCAAACATACAAAAATTACTAATATCAAGTATTTAAAAACACAAACCATTAAGAAAAAGAAAAGACAAAAGCAATTTCATAAAATTTAGTAAATAAGATGTTAATATCCTGGAATTAGTAATTTCCCTCCAAATTATTTAGCCTAGAAAATCTCATATGCGCAAAAATGTCTCATTTGTGTCTGAAAGGGAATCAAGATTGTAGAGTAAGAAGACCCTGAGCTTACCTCTCCCCTCAAACATCAAAACTGTGACTACATAGAGAGCAACTCTTGCTGAGAATTACCTGAAGATGAGCATAATTAGAATGGCTTTCCTGAAACCAAGGCTATAAAGAAAGAATAAAAACGAGTGTGGTGAGGGAGAGGTAAAGCAATATAGTCAGGACCCATGTCCCTAACAGGTGACCCAGAGAGGAAGGGATACCACAGGTTCTGGGATTCTCCCTAAAAAAGCAAGGGGTATGAGCCCCATATTAGGCATCTAGACCTGAGGCCTGGCACTGGGAAGACAAGCCCCCTTAATTGGTTTGAAAACCAGTGGGGTTTACCAGAGGATTGGAAGAAATCAAGATTCTGCTCTTGAGGAACATGCAGACTACCTGCTCCCAGTCTCAGCACAGAGACAGCAGGTTAAGAACTGCCTGGTGTTCTGGCCAGCCTGCCAGGACCACCACAGTGTACCCCCAGCCTGCTACTGCTCTCTACTAAGGTGGAGACTGCCATTTCATGTACCAGGAAAAAAAACAGCTCAGAAGTACAGCTCCAGCCCCTTGGGCCCCAACTCCACCCCTAACCAAGGAGGAAACTTCAACCTAATCACCATCACATGCATGTACCAGGGAGAATTAGAACCAGTTCAGAGGTGGGGCTCTAAATATTCAGGACCTGGTCCTGTTTCCAACCAAAGTGGAAACTGCTGTTATTACAGGAAGAAACCCAACTCCCTCAGGGCTCCTGATCCAGCCCCTCAGGCCCTGGCCCTAACCCCTAACAGGGCAGCAACCATCAGTGAGCCTGAGAGGAGCTCCAGCTCATACCTGCCCCCAGGATAGAGCTGTCTCCAGCCCATCTCTCACCAAGACAGTGTTTGCCAGTGCACCTAGGGGGAAGACATGGCTTTTGCTCTCTTCAGATCCAGCTCTCCAACCAAAGCCACTGAGCACACATAGACTGCATAGGGATGCTCCCACACAATAATGGGATAGGTAACTGTTCTGCCTAACTTCATAGAGACAAACAGAGAAAGTCTAATAAAATGAAAAGACAGAGGAATATATTCCAAATGAAAGAGCAAGATAAAACCCCAGGAAAACCTTAAGGAAACAGAGATAAATAATTTACCTGATAAAGAGTGCAAAGTGATAGTAATAAAAACTCTCACTGAACTTTGGAAAAGAATGAAGGAACACAGTGAAAACTTCAAAAAAGAACTAGAATATATGAAAAAAGAACCAATTAGAGCTGAAGAATACAGCAACTGAAATGAAAACTACACTAGAAGGAATTGACAACAAATGAGGTGATAAAGAAGAACACATGTGACTTAGAATAGTGAAAATCACCCAATCAGAGCAGAAAAAAGAAAAAAGTGAAGATAGTTTAAAGGACCTGTGGGACAGGAAGCACACTAACATTTGCATTATAGGGGTCCCAGAAGAAGAGAGAGAAAGAAAGGGACAGAATGTGTATTTGATAAAATTATAGCTGAAAACATACCCAAACTGAAGAAGGAAACAGATATCCAGGCACAGGAATTACAGAGTCCCATTACCTTGATACCAAAATCAGAGAAAGACACTACAACAATGGAAAATTACTGGCCAATAAACATAGATACACATTCCTCAACAAAATATTAGTAATATGAATTCAACAATGCATAGAAAGGATCATACACCAAGATCAAGGGGCATTTATTCCAGGGATGCAAGGATGGTTTAAAATTTGAAAATTGATGTGATATACCACATTAACAAAATGGAGGATAAAAATCATATGATCATCTCAATAAATGCAGAAAAAACTTTGACAAAGTTAAACATTTATTCATGATAAAAATCCTCATCAAAGTTTGTATTGAGGGAATATCTCTCAATATAATAATGGCCATTTATGAGAAACCCACAGGTAACATCCTAAGATCCAAAACAAGACAAGAATGCCCACTCTTGACACTTCTATTTAACATAGTCCAGGAATTCCTAGCCACAGATATCAGACCAAAAAAAAAGAAATAAAAGGCATACAAATTGGAAGGGAAGAAGTAAAACTGCCACTATCTGCAGATGACATGATAATATGTATACAACATTCTAGAGATGTTATATAACTAATAACTAAACTTAATAACTAAAAGTTATTACAACAAATAAATTAATCCAGTAAAGCTATGGGATACAAAATTTAATATACAGAAATCTGTGCTTCTATACACTAATAATAAAATATCAGAAAGAAAAAAATCCCTTTTACAACTGCTTCAAAAAGAATAAAATATTTAGGAATAAATTTAACCAAGGATGTAAAATGCCTATACTCTGAAAACTAAGAAACATTGATGAAGAAAATTGAAGATTATACAAACAAATGACTATTCCATGTTCTTAAGTTGGAAGAATTAATATTGTAAAAAGACACATACAATCCAAAGCTATCTACATAATTAATGTAATCCCTTTCAAAATACCCATGAAATTTTTCACAGAAATAGAACCAATAATCCTCAAATTTGTATGGAACCACAAAAAAACCTAAATAGCCAAAGCTATTTGAGAAAAAGGACAACAAATCTGGAGGTATCATGCTGTCTGACTTCAGTCTATACTTCAAAGCTACTGTAATCAAAACAGTATTGTACTGGCACAAAAACAAACACATAGATCAATGGAACAGAATGGATAATCCTGAAATAAACCTGGACATATATGGTCAATTAATCTATGACATTTGAGGGAAGAATATACAATGGGGAAAAGACAATATCCAATAAGTGTTGTTGGGAAAACTGGACAGCTAAAGTAAAAATAAAATTAGAACATTTCCTTACACCATAAAGAGAAATAAATTCAAAATGGATTAAAGATCTAAACATAAGACCTGAAACCATAAATTTCCCAGGAGAAAACATAACCAGTATAACCAGTATGCTCTCTGATATTTGTTTTTTAAATATATTTGTTTGATCTATCTCCTCAATCAAGGGAAACAAAAGCAAAAATAAGAAAATGGGACCTAATCAAACTTAAAAACTTTTGCACAGGGAAGTAAATCATCAATGAAATGAAAAGTCAAGCTACTAAAAGGCAGAATATATTTTCAAATAATATGTCTGATAAAGGGTTAGTATCAAAATATATAAAGTATGCATACAAATTAATATCCCCAAACCCCCAAAAGCCTGATTAAAAATTGGGCAGAGGACCTGAATAGGCATTTTTTCAAAGAAGACATACAAATGGCCAACAGGCATATGAAAAACTGTTCAACATCACTAATTATTCAGGAAATCCAAATCAAAAGTGCAATGAGATATAACCCTTAAAAAAATAAAAATAGAACCTCCATATGATCCATCAATTTGTCTTCTGGGTACTTACCCAAAGAAAATAAAAAAATAATAATTTGAAAAGATATATGTGCCCCAATGCTCATGGCTGTATTATTTACAATAGCCAAGATATGGGAGCAACCTAAGTGTCCATCAACATTTGAGTGGATAAAGAAGATGTGGTATACATATGCAATGGAATATTACTCAGCCACAAAAATAAAATTTTGCCATTTGTGACAAGGATGGACTTGGAGGGTATCACACTTAATGAAACAAGTGAGACAGAGAAAGACAAATAGTGTATGTTTTCTCTAATATAAGCAATTAAAAAATAAAAGAAATGAAAAACATAAACAGAAACAGACTTACAGATATACAGAGAACAAACTAGTTTTTACCAGAGGGGAAAGTGGTAGTGGGAGGGCCAAAGTAGAGGAAGTGGATTAAGAGGTACAAACTACTAGTTATAAAATAAATAAGTTACTAAGATATAATGTATGGCACAGGGAATATAGCCAATATTTTATAATAAATTTATATGGAGTATTATCTACAAAAATATTGATTCACCATGTTGTACATCTGAAACTAATATTACAGTGTAAGTTAACTGAAGTAAAGATTAATACCAAACAGAGAAATCAAATTACTGGTTTATGTAATTCATAGTTGATTGCTCTGGAAGACTTGGAAAGGACTGCCAGTGTCAGTTCATATAATTGCTACAAGTCATGGAGGTAAAAGAAAACTGCTACTCCAAAATTTGGAGAGAGAGAGGTACATACAAGAAAGCAGACAGATATTTTTATCTGGAGCAAAAGTCCCTGGAGCTGTTAACTGGTAGGAATGCTAGAATTGCTGGAGAGTATGAATGAGGATGGACTAGCATGAGAGTGAGAAACTCCAGGGGTGGCACACTTCCATGGGTTCTAATTCTAGGAATCTAGCAAGTTTTCACAGTGAGGAGTCACTAAAGATCCCCTCAGGATTAGATGAAAGTAACCATTTTGAAATACCTTCAAGAGATTTTCTATAATAAAGACTTACTTTCTAAGAGATAAGACTTTAGGAGAGCCTTATCTCACCTGGAGGGAAGGGCAAGTACCCAATGACAGCTATGCTAGATATTTCTATCTCTTATAAAAGACAGAGGGGGAGAAAATAAACACTTTTGAAGGGGTCATTATATAGCCCAAGGACAAACACCCACCAAAAATTTCAGTTTAATTATAAGATTATAAAATCTTCCCCTCCTCCACACCTTACTAAGACATCACCATAGCTCCAGTAAAATAATTGTAAATTGCAGATGAAAGCTCTATAAGACAAGCTCTCTGTTTTAAGAAGAGTTCTTAGGGAAGGACACAAATAAAAGGAGAGGGAAAATCATGGACCCTAGAGCTACAGCTACAGTAAACATTGTAGCCCAACTCCTAGCAACATATTAACCTCAATTAACCTTAAATGACCACCTCAATTATCCTTACACCTTAAATACGAGTTCACAAAAAGTTGATAATAGAAGGCTGGAAAAAGATATACTATAAAAATACCATTTATAAGGAGGCTGGTATTGTATATTGAAATAAGAAGCCATAAACTTTGGGACAATAAATATTAGTTAAGATAAAAAGGAATCATAATTATAAAAAAGGATCAATTTAAAACTAAGACAAAGCAGTATTAAATATGCATGTATCTTATGACATGGCTTTAAGATATAGAGAGTAAAAACTGAGAAAAATTAGCTGAATGAATTTAACTAATCTAAAATTACACTTGAAATTTTTAACAAATGTTCCTTAGTAACAAGTATAGAAAACTATCTTTTGGAATATAGAAAACTTAAACCATGAAATTAACAAGAGTGACATATAGAACATAGCAGCAGATAACTGTAGAAAGAGTTCCTTTCATCTAAGGGTGGCAAGATTCTGGGCTGTGGCCTTCACAGTTCCACACAGTTGCCTTTGTGACCAAAGGAATATACCAGTATCTTAATGATGACACAAATACACACCACCACAGCAAGATGATAAGAAACTCTGGCTTAGAGTAAGACCATGGAAGTAGGTGACTGAGGTGAATTGTGTTAGCATGAGGTAAAGAAAGTGAGAGGATAGGGTGTTCGATGGAAATATGGGAATTGGTACTCTAAATAGTGATGGCAATGAAAATAGTAAGGAAGGTGTTAATATCTTCAATTAAAACTGGGAATTAACCATGGATTTGATAGCTTAGAGAGTATGGGACATTCTGTAGATGTGCATTCTTTTTAAGTGACTGTGGAACAATTACCAAAAATTTGCTCAACTAATTTCAAAGTTTTATACTGATACTGAATATGTAGTCTGATTATACTAGAATTAAACAGGGAATCAATAAGAATAATTCAAAAACTCAGAATATTTGGAAATTAAGTAATGTGTCTTACCTAATTCATGGGTCAAAAATGAGTCATAGAGAAATTTATTAAATGTTTTGAACTGAATATAAATGAAAACAATATATATCCAAGCTTGTGACAATAAGGCTTATACAGGGAAGGAATGTTATGTGTTAAAGATAGTGCTGAAAAAATAATCTATATAAATAAAAGAAAGGAAAATTAACATCAAATCAATACTAATAGAAAAAATGAAAAGTTAATTTTTTTATTTTAAAGATTAATACAAATGATACATTCATAGACTAATCAAGCTGGGATACACATATTATCAATATAAAGAATATAAAAAGGTACATCACCATAGAGAGAAAAGAACAAAACCAAAAGGAGAGTAACTTCATGTTAACAAAGAAAATGTCATATAAAGTGAAAATTAATCCAGGAGAATATAACTTATAAAACCTGATACAAGAATAAATAGGAATATCTGAAAAATCCTGTGTCTATTTACAAAAATTAGGCTATTACTAAGAACCTTTCCTCAAAACTATAGCACAAGATGACTTCACTAATGAAAACAATTGAAGTAGGGAAAACACCAGTCTTCCATATCTAGATCAATTGAATATCTACATGGAAAAATCGAATACAGTATGCAATATTCAGAAATAAATTCCACATGGATTATGGACATAAATGGAAGAGGTAAAGCAGTTCCTTGATTGGTACCATACGAGAACATCTTTATTACCTTGCAGAGGTGGATGTAACATGTCTCTGACAGGATACAGAAAGCACTAACAATAAAGGAAAAAAATAAATAAATAGACCTTTATAAAATTAAATGCATAATCATCAAAGCACACCAATAAAGGAATATAAGGTCAGTTAAATAAAGGGAAAATATATTGCAATACATATATCAGAGAGAGGGCTCATATGTAGAATATGTAAGGAACTTCCAAAAATTAATAAGAAGATAGAGTCACCTCAAAAAATGGCAAAAATATTGGACAAGTCTTTACAAAAAGAGGATATTTAAAAATCTGATAAACATATAGGAGAAATGCAAATGAAGACCATAATAATATATGACTAGACGTAAAAGAGGCTTCTGCATTGTCAGTAATACTCTACATTGATCTGACGATGTAGAGAGATATCATTTCTATCCTCATTTTTCAAATAAAATAAAACTAAAATCACAGCCACTAGGTTAATTACCTGAGTAATAGAATCAGTGAATGAAGAATACAGAGGATGTAAAATCTGATTTTCTTATATTAACCATTGACATCTGGAAATATAGCCTAGAGGCATCTGTGGAAGGGGTGGGAATCTGAAAGACTGATTTGGAGAATGGAAGAAGTAGTAGAGCATAAGAATATCTGATTAACTGGAACATTCCACTCCTGAGATCATGCTGATAGCAGATTTTTCTTTACCAATGTAAAGTGATGAAAACATGTAATTTGGTATTCAGCGGTTTCCAAGTCATAGAGTCTCAGAAGCAGCTATATATTACCTTTCAGTAATGTGGGAAAACTGAAGGAGCCAGTGAGAATAGCTTATATCATTACTAAGGGGTCCAGGAAGGAAAATCTTGCAAGCCACTGCCCTACAAACATATTTCCCTGTCTCAGAGAAAACAGTGTTTTCCTAATAAGGGTTGACACTGAGTCAAGTATACTTTTTTTTTTTTTTTTTTTTTTTTTTTCGGTACGCAGGCCTCTCACTGTTGTGTCCTCTCCCGTTGAGGAGCACAGGCTCCGGACGCGCAGGCTCAGTGGCCATTGCTCTCGGGCCCAGCTGCTCCGCGGCATGTGGGATCTTGCCAGACTGGGGCATGAACCTGTGTCCCCTGCATCAGCAGGAAGACTCTCAACCACTGTGCCACCAGGGAAGCCCCAAGTATACTTGTTTTATAATGTCAACGTTAGCTCTGATTTTAGATCCCTGCAGATGTTTTGAATTGAGAATATACAACTCCTAGAAAAATCTATATTGCAAAAGGAAACACTAAGAAAAAGTATTCTATTTTTTTTCTTGCAGCTCATATTGTACCTCTATTTATTTTCACATTAAAGTTTTCGACTTAAGTTCTTGTTATAGTTGATCACATATAACAATGATAATCTGAATACTACTTGTTTTAAACAAAAAGAGACATAATAACAAATGAAATATAATGTTTTTATTCTTAAGAGAAAAAGCCCTTCTATTGAGTACAAAGTTCATCTTTTGAGATTTAAATTTGCAATTCTTTTTCTTTAATATCTGTGCATTTCACTTCCACATTTGTGTTTATGGCATGGTAAACCAGTTTCATCTAAGTTTTTATTTTGTCATTAATTTTTTTGTGATTGAATAGAGAATTAAAAGAAAAATGTAATTTTGGATCATTACTCAAGTTCAAATATGCATGCTCCTTCCTCTGTGAAGCCATCCACAACTCTTCTAAGTAGTGTTATTAATGCTCTATTATTGAAGTGAACTGAACACAATAGCATTCAACATTTAGATACAGTAATGTAATTAAATGTTTATATATCTTCCTAACTAGTTTTTTTTTTCTTCAGGTACTGTTTAATTTTTCTGTATTTCTACTTCCTATAAAAGTACCTGATTGGCACAAAAATTCATTTCAAATTTGTTGAGTGCATGAATGAAAATCTATTTCCCTCAAAACTCTCACCGGGGAAAGGACAATCATATACTGGAAAGAGATTAATAGTTGATATACAAAGAATCAGTCACTGAATGTTTCAAAAGAGATAGCTGAAGATTAGAGGATTAAGTCATATGTTAAAAGGAGACAGAACCCTGACTGGTACCAATGCAATGCTACTTAAATTTACATTTTGACATATACATTTCCAATATTTTTTCCTGAAAAGTTACAGACTCCTTTCTCTATTGTTCCTTAACCAAGTTCTTTTAACATAATATTTTCTAAGTTTTTTTTAATATAGTTTTACCTTAGTGAAACCATCCAAATGTATAGTATGAAATATGTTCTATTTAAAAAAACTGCAATTTTTAAGATTACAAAATTTTTATAATGGTTTGCTATTTTTACGTGCATTCCCATACCTCCAGTATGACAATCACAATATCCCAATGATTGAGAATATTTTTTCATTTTAATAGCGGGGAATGCCATTGAGAAATTGCAATATTTGCCTGAAGTCAAATAGCTAATTCGTACATTTTAAATTCCTACTTAAAGAAAATCAGCAACTGTTATAACACCTCTAACCAGATACACAGATATCTCTCTTCCTCCCTCCCTTCCATCTCTTTTTTTCTCTCTTACCCATCCATCTTTGCTTCTTAATGCATCCTTCATCAGGCTTAAAACAGTGATAGACTTCCGAGTAAGATGGTGGAAGAGTAAGATGCAGAGATCACCTTCCTCCCCACAGATACACCAGAAATACAGCTACACGTGGAACAACTCCTACAGAACACCTAGTGTACACTGTCAGAAGAACTCAGCCCTCCCAAAAGGCAAGAAACTCCCCACGTACCTGGGTAGGGCAAAGTGGAGAGATTCCCGCACAGAGGATCGGTGCCAACTGGCACTCACCAGCCCGAGAGGCTTGTCTGCTTGCCTGCTGGGGTGGGCGGCGCTGGGAGCTGAGGCTCGGGCTTCAGTCGGAGTGCAGGGAGAGGACTAGTGCGGTCGGCATGAACAAAGCCTGAAGGGGGTAATGCACCACAGCTGGCCAGGAGGGAGTCCGGGAAAAAGTTTGGACCTGCCGAAGAGGCAAGAGACTTTTTCTTCCCTCTTTGTTTCCTGGTGCATGAGGAGAGGGGATTAAGAGCGCTGCTCAGGGGCTTCCCTGGTGGCACAGTGGTTGAGAGTCCGCCTGCCGATGCAGGGGACGCGGGTTCGTGCCCCGGTCTGGGAAGATACCACATGCCACGGAGCAGCTGGGCCTGTGAGCCATGGTCGCTGAGCCTGCACGTCCAGAGCCTGTGCTCCGCAAGGGGAGAGGGCACAACAGTGAGAGGCCCGCGTGCCACAAAAAAAAAAAAGAAAAAGAAAAAGAAAAAAAAAAAAAGAACGCTGCTCGGAGGAGCTCCAGAGACGGGCGCGAGCCGCGGATGAAATTGAGGACCCCAGAGATGGGCGTGGGACGCTAGGGCTGCTGCCGCCGCTGCGAGGCCTGTGTGCGAGCACAGGTCACTGTCCACGCCCCCCTTCTGGGGAGCCAGTGCAGCCCATCACTGCCAGGATCCAGGGATCCAGGGACGGCTTCCCTGGGAGAAAGCACGGCATGCTTTGGGCTGGTGCAATGTCACACCGGCCACTGCCGCTGCATGCTCCACCTGCACTCCGTGCCCCTCCCTGCCCCACGGGCTGAGGGAGCCAGAGTCCCCGAAGCGGCTGCTCCTTTAACCGTGTCCTGTCTGAGCAAAGAACAGATGCCTTCCGGCAACCTAAATGGAGAGGTGGGGCCAAATCCAAAGTTGAGACCCGGGAGCTGTGAGAAAAAAAAAGAGAAAGGGAAATCACTACCAGCAGCATCAGAAGCAGCGGATTAAAGCTCCACAATCAACTTGATGTACTCTACATCTGTGGAATACATGAATAGACAACAAATCAAAACAAATTGAGGAGCCAGGGGTCAGTGCTGAGCCTCTGAGTTGGGAGAGCCAACTTCAGGACACTGGTCCACAAGAGTCCTCCAAGCTCCACATAATATCAAATGGCGAAAATCTTCCAGAGATTTCCATCTCAAAACCAGCACCCAGCTTCACTCAACGACCAGCAAGCTACAGTGCTGGACACCCTATGCCAAACAACTAGCAAGAGAGGAACACAACCCCACCCATTAGCAGAGAGGCTGCTTAAAATCATAAAAAGTCCACACACACCAAAAAATACACCACCAGATGTGGACCCGTCCACCAGAAAGACAAGATCCAGCTTCATCTTCCAGAACACAGGCACTAGTCCCCTCCACCAGGAAGCCTACACAACTTACTGAAACAACCAGAGACACTGGGGACAGACACCAAAAAAAAAACAGTAACTACAAATCTGCAGCCTGCAAAAAGGAGACACCAAACACAGTAACATAAGCAAAATGAGAAGACAGAAAAACACACAGCAGGTGAAGGAGCAAGATAAAAACCCGCAAGACCTAACAAATGAAGAGGAAATAAGCAGTCTACCTGAAAAAGAATTCAGAATAATGATAGTAAAGATGATCCAAGATACTATTTGCAAGATCCAAAATCTTGGAAATACAATAGACAAAGTGCAAGAAACAGTTAACAAGGACCTGGAAGAACTAAAGATGAATCAAGCATCAATTAAAAACACAAAAAAATGAAATGAAAAATACTCTACATGGGATCAATAGCAGAATAACTGAGGCAGAAGAACGGATAAGTGAGGTGGGAGATAAAATAGTGGAAATAACTGATGCAGAGAAAATAAAGAAAAAAAGAATGAAAAGAAGAGAGGACAGTCTCAGAGACTTCTGGGACAATATTAAACGCACCAACATTCGAATTATAGGGGTTCCAGAAGAAGAAGAGAAAAAGAAAGGGACTGAGAAAATATTTGAAGTGATTATAGTTGAAAACTTCCCTAATCGAGGAAAGGAAATAGTTAATCAAGTCCAGGAGGAACAGAGAGTCCCATACAGAATAACTCCAAGGAGAAATATGCCAAGACACATATTAATCAAACTGTCAAAAATTAGACCCAAAGAAATCATATTAAAAGCAGCAAGGGAAAAACAACAAATAACACACAAGGGAATCCCCATCAGGTTAACAGCTGATCTCTCAGCAGAAACTCTACAAGCCAGAAGGGAGTGGCAGGACATAATTAAAGTGATGAAGGAAAAAAACTTGCAACCAAGACTACTCTACCCAGCAAGGATCTCATTCAGATTTGATGGAGAAATTCAAACATTTACAAACAAGCAAAAGCTGAGAGAGTTCAGCACCACCAAACCAGCTTTACAACAAATGATAAAGGAACTTCTCTAGGCAAGAAACACAACAGAAGCAAAAGACTTACAATAACGAACCCAAAGCAATTAAGGAAATGGGAATAGGAACATACATAACAATAATTACCTTAAATGTAAATGGATTAAATGCTCCCACCAGAAGACACAGATTGGCTGAATGGATACAGAAACAAGACCCATATATATGCTGTCTACAAGAGACCCACTTCAGACCTAGAGACACATACAGATTGAAAGTAAAGGGATGGAAAAAGATATTCCATGCAAATGGAAATCAAAAGAAAGCTGGAGTAGCAATTCTTATATCAGACAAAATAGACTTTAAAATAAAGACTATTAGAAGAGACAAAGAAGGACACTACATAATGATCAAGGGATCAATCCAAGAAGAAGATATAACAATTGTAAATCTTTATGCACCCAACATAGGAGCACCTCAATACATAAGGCAAATACTAACAGCCATAAAAGGAGAAATCGACAGTAACACAATCATAGTAGGGGACTTTAACACCCCACTTACACCAATGGACAGATCATCCAAAATGAATATAAATAAGGAAACACAAGCTTTAAATGATACATTAAACAAGATGGACTTAATTGATATTTTTAAGACATTCTATCCAAAAACAACAGAATACACATTTTTCTCAAGTGCTCATGGAACATTCTCCAGGATAGATCATATCTTGGGTCACAAAACAAGCCTTGGTAAATTTAAGAAAATTGAAATTGTATCAAGTATCTTTTCCGACCACAATGTTATGAGACTAGACATCAATTACAGGAAACGATCTGTAAAAAATACAAACACATAGAGGCTAAACAATACACGACTCAATAACGAAGTGATCACTGAAGAAATCAAAGAGGAAATTTAAAAATACCTAGAAACAAATGACAATGGAGACACGATGACCCAAAACCTATGGGACACAGCAAAAACAGTTCTAAGGGGGAATTTTATAGCAATACAATCCCACCTTAAGAAACGGGAAACATCTCAAGTAAACAACCTGACCCTGCACCTAAAGCAATTAGAGAAAGAAGAACCAAAAAACCCCCAAAATTTGCAGAAGAAAAGAAATCATAAAGATCAGATCAGAAATAAATGAAAAAGAAATGAAGGAAATGATAGCAAAGATCAATAAAACTAAAAGCTGGTTCTTTGAGAAGATAAACAAAATTGATAAACCATTAGCCAGAATCATCAAGAAAAAAAGGGAGAAGTCACAAATCAATACAATTAGAAATGAAAAAGAAGTAAAAACTGACACTGCAGAAATACAAAAGATCATGAGAGATTACTACAAGACACTCTATGCCAATAAAATGGACAACCTGGAAGAAATGGACAAATTCTTAGAAATGCACAACCTGCCAAGACTGAATCAGGAAGAAATAGAAAATATGAATAGACCAATCACAAGCACTGAAATTGAAACTGTGATTAAAAATTTTCCAACAAAGAAAAGCCCAGGACCAGATGGCTTCACATGCCAATTCTATCAAACATTTAGGAAGCGCTAACACCTATCCTTCTCAAATTCTTCCAAAATATAGCAGAGGGAGGAGCACTCCCAAACTCATTCTACAAGGTCACCATCACCTTGATACCCAAACCAGGCAAGGATGTCACAAAGAAAGAAAACTACAGGCCCATATCACTGATGAACATAGATGCAAAAATCCTCAACAAAATACTAGCAAACACAATCCAACAGCACATTAAAAGGATCATACACCATGATCAAGTGGGGTTTATTCCAGGAATGCGAGGATTCTTCAATATATGCAAATCAATCAATGTGATACACCATATTAATAAATTGAAGGAGAAAAACGATATGATCATCTCAATAGATGCAGAGAAAGCTTTTGACAAAATTCAACACCCATTTATGATAAAAACCCTGCAGAAAGTAGGCATAGAGGGAACTTTCCTCAACATAATAAAGGCCATATATGACAAACCCACAGTCAACATTGTCCTCACTGGTGAAAAACTGAAACCATTTCCACTAAGATCAGGAACAAGACAAGGCTGCCCACTCTCACCACTCTTATTCAACATAATTTGGGAACTTTTAGCCACAGCAATCAGAGAAGAAAAGGAAATAAAAGGAATCCAAATAGGAAAAGAAGAAGTAAAGCTGTCACTGTTTGCAGATGACATGATACTATACCTAGAGAATCCTAAAGATGCTACCAGAAAACTACTAGAGCTAATCAATGAATTTGGTAAAGTAGCAGGTTACAAAATTAATGCACAGAAATCTCTGGCAATCCTGTACTACACTAATGATGAAAAATCTGAAAGTGAAATCAAGGAAACCCTCCCATTTACCATTGTAACAAAAAGAATAAAATATCTAGGAATAAACCTACCTAAGGAGACAAAAGACCTGTATGCAGAAAATTATAAGACACTGATGAAAGAAATTAAAGATGATACAAATAGATGGAGAGATATACTATGCTCCTGGTTTGGAAGAATCAATATTGTGAAAATGACTCTATTACCCAAAGCAATCTACAGATTCAATGCAATCCCTATCAAACTACCACTGGCATTTTTCACAGAACTAGAACAAAAAATTTCAAAATTTGTCTTGAAAAACAAAAGACCCTGAATAGCCAAAGCAATCTTGAGAACGAAAAACGGAGCTGGAGGAATCAGGCTCCCTGACTTCAGACTATACTACAAAGCTACAGTCATCAAGACAGTGTGGTACTGGTACAAAAACAGAAAGATAGATCAATGCAACAGGGTAGAAAGCCCAGAGATAAACCCACGTACATATGGTCAACTTATCTTTGATAAAGGAGGCAGGAATGTACAGTGGAGAAAGGACAGCCTCTTCGATAAGTGGTGTTGGCAAAACTGGACAGGGACATGTAAAAGTATGAGATTAGGTCATTCCCGAACACCATACACAAAAATAAGCTCAAAATGGATTAAAGACCGAAATGTAAGGCCAGAAACTGTCAAACTCTTAGAGGAAAACATAGGCAGAACACTCTATGACATAAATCACAGCAAGATCCTTTTGGACACACCTCCTAGAGAAATGGAAATAAAAACAAAGATTAACAAATGGGACCTAATGAAACTTCAATGCTTTTGCACAGCAAAGGAAACCATATACAAGACCAAAAGACAACCCTCAGAATGGGAGAAAATATTTGCAAATGAAGCAACTGACAAAGGATTAATCTCCAAAATTTATAAGCAGCTCATGCAGCTCAATAGCAAAAAAACAAAAAACCCAATCCAAATATGGGCAAAAGACTTAAATAGGTATTTCTCCAAAGAAGATATACAGAGTGCCAACAAACACATGAAAGAATGCTCAACATCATTAATCATTAGAGAAATGCAAATCAAAACTACAATGACATATCATCTCACACCAGTCAGAATGGCCATCATCAAGAAATCTAGAAACAATAAATGCTGGAGAGGGTGTGGAGAAAAGGGAACACTCTTGCACTGCTGGTGGGAATGTGAATTGGTACAGCTGCTATGGAGAACAGTATGGAGGTTCCTTAAAAAACGAAAAATAGAACTAGCATATGACCCAGCAATCCCACTACTAGGCATATACCCTGAGAAAACCATAATTCAAAAAGAGACATGTACCAAATGTTCATTGCAGCTCTATTCACAATAGCCCGGAGATGGAAACAACCTAAGTGTCCATCATCGGATGAATGGATAAAGAAGATGTGGCACATATATACAATGGAATATTACTCAGCCATAAAAATAAATGAAATTGAGCTATTTGTAATGAGGTGGATAGACCTAGAGTCTGTCATACAGAGTGAAGTAATTCAGAAAGAGAAAGAGAAATACCGTATGCTAACACATATATATGGAATTTAAGAAAAAAATGTCATGAAGAACTTAGGGGTAAAACAGGAATAGAGACACAGACCTACTGGGGGTGGGCTTTGGGATATGGGCGCGGGGGGGGCTGTGACGGAGCAGTGGAGAGGCATGGACGTGTATACACTGCCGGGTGTGTGGTGGATGGATGGTGCGGGGTGGCCGCATGGCACGGGGGGATCGGCTCGGTGCTTTGTGGCCGCCTGGAGGGGTGGAATGGGGAGGGTGGGAGGGAGGGAGATGCAGGAGGGAGGGGATTTTGGAACACACGTATATGTATGACTGATTCACTTTGTTGTAAAACAGAGACTAATAAAAAAAAGGAATGAAAAACAATTTTTTTATAAAGTATTCCTATTTTCACAAATAATTTCTAATTGTAGGTAGAGCATTGTAATTGAGCCAAGTTTTTAGAGAAATGTTATTTTACTCAAATGAATAATTTTAGTGAAATTTTTGTCAGTTAATTTATAATTGTATTACTTTTTTGAAAGAAGGTGTGACTGATACAGTTTCTGCTCATTGGAGTTTACTGAGATTTTCTTCATGGTCTAATAATGTTTGAATCTGTTTAGGAAAAACATAAGAGCTATCCTACAAAGTTAGCTTTATTAAATGTGCTTTACAACACACAATTGTTTATGCCAATGGGAGTAGATAAAAGCAAAGATTAAATTTTCTCTTCATTTTGTATGTAAACTATATTTTTACACAGAGAGCATGGATATATGTATTTTGCATTTATATTGAAAGATTGCAGCTGGCTGGTTAATGTCTCATTTGTGTGTACTTGATATTTGTATGTCTAAAAATTTCTGACATATAAATTCAACAATATGTAGTTCAGCCAAATGCTTTTTTCTATGAGGATTATTTGCCCTCTTTAATACTTTTTGCCTTGAAATATACTTTGCTATTGTTTATTATTCTAACTAATCTTGCATCTTTTTGTTTGAATTTCTTTGGTGAAATTTTGCTCAGTCTGTTGCTTATAATTGTCAATATTATATATACTATAAATAATAGATATATTGATCTTCAACAAAGTTTTAAAACCTTTTTAAAGAAGTCTTTCACCATTTAAAAATAATAATAATAATGATATATTCCACTTTAATCTATTGATGTGAATCATGCACTCCTGGGATAAATCCAAGTTAGTCATAATGTATTTTTACATACATTTTGAGATTTGATTTGCAAATACAGTACTTTATGTCTCTAAATAATCTGTAGGCTTTCTTTCCAGTATGTAACATGTATATTTTTCTATCGTCTTAGCCTTAAAATAACATTAGTGCTAGAAACAGTGCAACCAGTGTTTTTATTTCAAAGACAAAAAAACATGTGATGCATTTATTATGCACCTATCTTAGAACAGGTATCACAATGTTAAATACAAAAATATTCATTAGAAATGTGCTGTTTGGCCTGATCAGTGTTTAAAAATTGTGAAAAGAGTATTTATCAATCTGGAGACTTTACATTAATATCCATAGTCCCAGCTTTTCTTGAAAAATCTACAGATTTGCTAATACAAGGGATACCTCCCTCATATAATAGTTCTCTGAAACTAAGTGGCAACTGCCACACTTAGTAAAATAAAATGTAGATTGTCAAAGACTTGACTACTGTCTGTGGTTTACTGTCTATCTTACATTCATAATTTTTTAAACATTCCTGACATATACAGACCCCATCTTGCCCTCCATATCTGATTTCCTCTACTAACATGGATAAGAGATAATTGAATCTGTGCACATCTTATTTCTAAAAACATGATCAATTGTTTTTTGTGTAAAAATTAGGGTGAAAGGGAACTTTATGTATATGATAATATATATATCATCTTATTTAACAATAATAAATATACAATATATTTTAATGTTATGCTCGGCTGTTAAAAAGATCAGAATTAAATTTAGTCTTTTATTGGAGAACATTTCTAACTGGCATAATAGAGCAATGTCTCTATAAAATAGCAGCCTTGAATTTTGTCCAAGTCACAAAGTGTGATGTTAGCCTAGTGACTTTATGTCTCTATGTTTCCTTGTTTGCAAAATGGAGATAATTTTAATTTCCATGATCATTTCAGAAAACTGTTTAAGTATCAGATATATTCAGAACACGTTGAAACAACTGACAATCATGAGATACTGTGCTAAAGTAAGTTATACATTTGATAACCTCCTGTTCTTAGGACATTTGTCACTCTACTTGGCACATCATTTTTTCTCTCATAACGTTTTTATTGAGGTGTAACTCACATACCACAAAATAACCATTTTTAAAGTGAATAATTTAGTATTTTTTGTTGTATTGACAAGGTTGTGAAAGCAAACTAGTATCTAATTCCAGGATATTTTCATCTTCCCTAAAACAAACTTACCTATTACCAGTCACTTCCTATATTCCTAATCCCAACCCCAGGCAAAGACTATTCCTGTCACTATATATTTGCCTGTTCTTGAAATTTCAAATAAAGGAATCGTAGAGTATGTATCCTTTTGAATCTAGTATTTTTTCACTTAGCATAATGTTTCAAGCTACATCCATGGATAGTAGGTATCTTTATTTAGTTCCATATTATGTCTAAATAATATTCCATTGTATTGGTATACTATTTTTATTCCTCCATTCATCAGTTTATGGACATATTTGTTCTTTCCATTGTTGGGCTATTATGAATAATGTTGCTATGAATATTCATGTACAAGGTTTGCTTAGTCTTAGTCATAAGTTCCCAACAGTTGATTATTAAGCCTGGGAATGGAAGTGCCAGGCCATCTATGTTTAGAGGACTTCTTGAGAAACTACCAAACTGTTTTTCAAAGTAGCCACATCATTTTACATTTCCCATCAAAAATGTATGAGAGTTCCAACTTCTTCACATCTTTGACATCACTTGCTATTGCCCATGATTTTTAATATAGCCATACTAGTGTATGTGACATGGTATTTCATTGTGGTTTTGATTTGTATTCTCCTTATGATGAAAGATTTTGAGCATTTTTTTCATGTGCTTATTGACATTCTTACATTTCTTTGACTATTTATAGCTATAAATTTCCCCCTTAATATTGTTTTTGCTGCATTCCATAGGTTTTTGGTTTGTTGTGTTTTCATTTTCATTCATCTCTACATATGTTCTAATTTCCTATGTGTTTTCTTTTTTGATGCATTGGTTGTTTAAGGGTCAGTTATTTAATTTTCGAAATTTTGTTAATTTTTCAGTTTTACTTTTGTTGTTGATGTCTAACTTCATGATTTTGTGGCTGGAGAAGATACTTTGACATCTACTTTTTAAATCTATTAGACTAAATTTGTGGGCTAACATATATACACTTAAGAAGAATATGCTTTGTTACTGGATAGTGTTCTGTATATGTGTATTAGATCTATTTGGTTTATTGTGTTGTTTAGGCCCTCTATTTCCTTACTTATCTCTGTCTGTTCTACCCATTAATGAGAGTAAGGTATTGAAGTATTTATTATTGTAGAACTCCCTATTTTTCTCCTTAATTCTGTCAGTTTTTACTTCCTATATTTTGATGGTTTATTATTAGTATGTAAATGTTTATAATTGTTACATCTTCTTGCTCCATTGTATTAATATATATAATGTTCTTTGTCTCATAAACTTTTCTGATTTATAACCCATTTTGTCTGATATTAGTATAGCCATCCCTGCACTCTTTTGACTGCTATTTACATGGAATAAGGTTTTTCATCCTTTCTTTTTACATATTCATTTATGTTTGTTCATGAAATAAAACTTACATAATTCAGTGACAATAATAAGCTGTGGTTTATCCTATGCACAGATGTTAAAATGACAGCATATTTATGCTCTCTTAATATGCATCCATAATTATAATCTTAGGATCATTAGTACAGCAGTGATTACAAACATGCACCTTGTCATCTAAGAGACTTGGTTTTGAATCACAGTTCTGATATTTCGTGGGAGTATAACATTTTTTTACTTATTTAACATCTCTAACTCTCAACCCCCAAATCTGTAAAATGGGGATAACAGTAATTTCCTTCAAAGGGTTGTTGGAAGACCATATGGAGTAAGCCATGGGCAACATTATGCCCAATTTCTGTGAACACTAAGGTTTCAATATAAGGTATTTATTATTTATTTATTTATTTACATCCTTTCAATTTCAATGAATTTGTGTCTCTAGATCTATAATGAATCTCTTGTAAACAATATATAGTTGGATCATGTGCTTTTATCCAATCTGTATTTTGTCTTTTTTTTTTTTTTTTTTTGTGGTATGCGGGCCTCTCACCGTTGTGGCCTCTCCTGCTGTGGAGCAGAGGCTCCGGATGCACAGGCTCAGTGCCCATGGCTCACGGGCCCAGCTGCTCTGTGGCATGTGGGATCCACCCAGACTGGGGCACGAACCCATGTCCCCTGCATTAGCAGGCAGACACTCAACCACTGAGCCACCAGGGAAGCCCTGTAAATTTGTTTTTTGATTTCAGATTTTAATCCATTTTCATTTAAATAATTATTGATAAGAAGGGACTACCTTTTATCATTTTTCTATTTGTTTTCTGTACACCTTATAGCTTTTTGTTGGTCCCTCATTTCCCACATTACTATACTATTTTGTGTTTTGTTGATTTTTGCAGTGAAGTTTTTAATTTCTATGTTCTTTCCTTTTGTAGTATTCCATAGCTATTTTTTTTTTATTTTTGGTTACCAGGGGCATAATATTTAATATCCTAAAGTTAAGAAAACCTAATTTGAATTTATACTAATTTAACTTCAATAACATATAAAAATTCTGCTCTTTTAAGCTCTGCCCCTACTCCTTTCATTGTTGTCACAAAATTACATCTTCGTATACTTTGTAACAAAAAACATAACTCTATTAAATGCATTAGTCTTTTTTATATAGAAACCAAAGTGTGGAGACAAATCAAAGTTACAATAATACTAGCTTTTAGATTAATATATTTTTAATACATTACTCTGTTAAATCATATAGAAAACAGAAAGTGAGTTACAAATTATTGTTTGAGTAATAATAACTTTAATAATTGTCTATGTATTTACTTTTATTGAGATCTTTATTTCTTCATACAGCTTGAGTTATTTTCTTGTCCTTTGTTTTCACCCTTCAGGACTCTTTTGAGCATTTCTTGCAGGGGAGGTTTAATGACAATGAACACTTTAAACTTTTGTTTATCAGGGAATGTCTTAATTTTTCCTTTACTTTTGAAGGTCAGTTTTGCCAGATATGGGATTCTTGGTTGACAATTGTTTCATTTTAACACTTTAAATATAGACATATTTTGTTTATATTTCTTCACTTTATTTTGCTTTATAGATATTTAATTTTTTACAAGTTGAAGGTTTTTCATAACTTTGCATCAAGCAAATCTATCGGTGTCATTTTTCCAACAGCATTTGCTCACTTTGTATCTCTGTGTCTCATTTTGCTAATTCTTGCAATATTTCAAACCCTCCCTCATCAGAACAATTATGAATCACTAAAGGCTCAGCTAATGGCTAGCATGTTTTGGCAATAAAGTATTTTTTATTAAGGTATGTGCATTTTTTAATGCACAGTACTACTGCACACTAAATAGATTACAGTATAGTGTAAACATAACCTTTCTATACACTGGAAAACCAAAAATTTCATGTGACTTGAATTATTGCAATATTCACTTTACTGTGGTGGTCAGGAACCAAACTCACAATATCTTCAAGGTATGCTTGTATATCAGCCCTCTGGCTTCTGGCCTCCAAAGTTTCTGATGAGAAATCTGCTTATAATCTTATTGAGCATAATTTGTATGCGACAAATGGTTTCTCTTTTCCTATTTTCAAGATTTTCTTTTTGCGTTTGGCATTTGAAAGTTTGATTATAATGTGTTGCAATGTGGGTATCTGAGTTCATCTTGGAGTTTGTTTAGCTTCTTGGATGTTTATCTACATGTATTTCATCAAATTTGGGAAGTTTTCATCCATTACTTATTCAAACATCCTCTTTCATTTATCTCTCTCTTTCCCTCCTGAGACTCGCACAATATGTTAACTAGTCAGCTTGATGGTGACTCACAGGTCCCTGAGGCGCTGTTCACTTTTCCTTTCTTTCTTTTTTTTTTTTAATTGGAGTAGAGTTGCTTTACAATGCTGTGTTAATTTCTTCTGTACAGCAAAGTGCATCAGCTAAACCTGTACATATATCCCCTCTTCTTTGTATTTCCTTCCCATTTAGGTCACTGCAGAGTACTGAGTAGTGTTCCCTGTGCCATACAGTAGGTTCTCATTAGTTATCTGTTTTATACATAGTATCAGTAGTATATATATATATTCTTAACCCTGTTTCTTTCTATTCCTTGGACTTAATAATTTCTACTGTTCTATATTTTAGGTTGCTAATTCCTTCTTTGGCCTGCTCAAATCTGCTTTGGCTCCCTCTGGCGAATTTTTTTTATTCCAGTTGTATTTTTTCAGCTCCGGAATTTTTTTTGCTTTTTTTTTTTTTTTGAGATGTTCTGTCTCTTTATTGATATTTCCATTTTGTTACATATTATTTTATTGACTTTCTCCACATCTTCCTTTAGTTCTTTGATCATCTTTATGACACTTCTTTTAAAGGCTTTTTCTAGTAATTGCAACATCAAATCTTTTTCAGTGACAGTGTCTGTTGATTTATTTTTTTTGTTTTAAATGGGATATATTTTCCTGTTTCTTTGCATGTCTTTTTTTTAAATGGATATTTGAATCTAATAATGTGGTAATCAGATTCTACCCCTTCCCCAGGGTTTGCTGATTTTATTATTATTATTATTGATTGCTTTAGACAGTCTCTGTGCTAAGGGTCAGCCTGAAGTATAACCTTAAGTTTTTCTCAGGTCTTTTATGAGCCTCTTCCCTGGCATTTGTGGATATTGTATAATTATCCCCTTATATGCCTTTACTATTGAATGTCTTAGTCTTAATTCTGGCTCCCAAAAGGAAGAGAAGAGAACAACAAAGTGAGGAGGTAGGATGCCTGACTTTGAATTTCCTAGGAGTCACTTCAGATGGAGGAGGAGTTTCCAACCTTGGGGAAAAATGCATCAACAATTACTGCTCACGTATTTGTCTGCACCGTTGTGATCAGAAGCTGCAATGAACAATCAGAGAACAGATCCCTGATATTTGGAGGACACGGTCTTTTTTGCCCACCTTGGCTCCCACAAACTGTGTGTAAGCTGAGGGATGGATGAGGGAAAACTGCTACAATGTTAGGAGCTGAACTTGATCTAAATTAACCACATAGTACTGTCCAATCCTTCTCTTGGAAGTTTCAAGACTTCAACAGACTCGACAGTTCCAAAATAGTTCCATCATTACATCAGAAAGATTCTGCCAGTGCAGTTGTTGTTTAGGTGGGAATACAGATACCTGGTGTTTCCTACTCTGCCATATTCCAGAATCTTCCCAGAATCCTTTGCTGATTTTTGTATGTTAGACAGCCTATACCTTACTGGGACAAGTCCCATTTAGTCATGGTATATAATTAGCCTTATATGTTCCTGTATTCAATTGGCAACTAAATTGTTACAGATTTTTACACCTATATTTATACATAATATTGGCTGCATTTTTTGGTTGTAATATCTTTTAAATAGTTTTGGTATTGGAATAATACCTGTTTCATAGATTGTGAAAAATTATTGTTAGTTGTTTAAATGTTTGGTAGAATTTACCAGAGAAGTCATCTGTTCCTGGGTGCTTCTTTGTGGCAAGTTTATGATTATTGATTGAATGTCTTTAATTATCACAAATCAATTCAGATATTCTATTTTTCCTTGAGTGCGTTTCAGCAGATTGTATATTCCTAGAAATTTGTCTGTTTATTCTATGTTATCTAATTTGTTGATTTACGGTTGTTCATATTATACCTTATGATCCCATTTATTTCCAAAATGTTGTAGTTAAGTTCCCTTCTTCATTTCTTATTTTAATGATTTAATGGTTTTACCTCTTGTTTACCTCTTGTTTTACCTCTTGTTTACCTCAGTCTAGGTAAAGGTTTGTCAAATTTGTTAATCTATTCAAAGAATCAATTCTTAGTATCTTTGATTTTCTGTATTGTTTTCTATTCTCTATTTCATTCATTTGCACTCATATTTATAATTTTCTTCTTTCTATGTACTTTCTGTTTGGGATGCTTTTCTTTTTTGAATTCTTAAGATAGAAGGTTAGGTTTATTGATTTGAAATATTTTTTTTGTTTCATAAATTCCCTCTGGGTACTGCTTTTGCTGTATCTCATAATTTTCTATATGTTGTATTTAGGATTTATGTCTGACACTTTGATATTTTTTTCCACTTATCTTATGTCCTGTTTGTTCCTCAATTTTTCTTTGACTATTTGTTTTCTTTGTTAAATAGATATTTCCTACTGTCCTATTTTAAGTCCTTTGTCTTTTTGTACCATGATAGATTTTAGAATTCTTTCAGTGGTTGTCCTAAGGATGACAAATACCATATTAACTTATAACAATATAGTTTTGGTTGTTATGAATTTATTTCAGTAGTATACAAAACTTTGCTCCCATATAGCTTCATTTCTTCCTTTGTGCTGTCAGTTATAGAACTCATATCTTTATGTATCATGTGCCCAACAACACATGTTTAGACTTATTTGTTCATGCAGTTGTCTGTTCAATCAGAAGAAAATATATTTGCAAAAAGAAATATATTTATACAGTCTTTTATTTAGTTATCTTTCTCAGTGCTCTTCATTTCTTTATGTGGATTCAAGTTCTTGCCTAGTATACTTTCATTTCAGCCTTAACAACTCTTTTTAATATTTCTTATACTGAAGGGATGGTCTGCTAGCTATATATTTTCTCAGTTTTTATTTATCTAGGCATGTCTTTGTTATTCATTTTGAAGAATAGTTTTGTTGGACATTGAATTCTTGATGTACACTATTATCCTACTAGCACTGCTAATACGTCGTTCTACTGCTGTCTGCCCTCCATGGTTTCTGATGATAAATCTTCTGCAAATCCTATAGAGCATTGCTTTTTTGTGATGAGTTGCTTTTCTCTTGCAAGTTGTTTTTTCTTTGTCTTTCAACAGTTTATTATGTTTCCTTGATGATATTCTACTTGGAGTTCATTGAGATTCTTTGATGTGTAGTTTAATAGTTTTTCAACCATTATTTCCTCAAATATCCTGTCTGCCCCTTCCTCTTCCATCCTTTGGGCCTCCATTATGCATATGTTGGTACACTTGTTAGAGGCCCACATGTCTCTGAGGCTCTGTTCATTTTTCTTTATTCTTTTTACTTTCTGCATTTAAGATGGGATACTTCAATTTCACTTTTTTTTTTTTTTTTGCAGTATGCCGGCCTGTCACTGTTTTGGCCTCTCCCATTGTGGAGCACAGGCTCTGGACATGCAAGCTCAGTGGCCATGGCTCACGGGTCCAGCCGCTCTGCGGCATATGGGATCATCCCAGACCGGGGCATGAACCTGCATCCCCTGCATCAGCAGGTGGACTCTCAATGACTGCGCCACCAGGGAAGCCCCAATTTCACATCTTATAGTTCATTTTTTCCTTCTTATGCTTTCCCAAACTTGAAGTTGAGTCACACTACTAAATTTTTTATTTAATTTATTGAACTTTTCACCTCCAGAAATTTACTTTGTTCTTTTTTAATAATATAATTTTTTATCATTTTATTGATGCTATCTTTGGTTACACATTGCTCTCATGCCTTCCTTTAGTTCTTGAAATATATTTTAATTTAGATATTTTTTATTGAAATTTTGAATTTTATTTTATTTATTTTATTACATAGCAGGTTCTTATTAATTATCCATTTTATACATATTAGTGTATACATGTCAATCCTAATATCCCAATTCATCACACCACCACCACCCCCCACCCACCAATTTCCCCACTTCATGTCTATACATTTGTTCTCTACATCTGTATCTCAATTTCTGCCCAGCAAACCAGTTCATCTGTACCATTTTTCTAGGTTCCACATATATGCATTAATATATGATATTTGTTTTTCTCTTTCTGACTTACTTTGCTCTGTATGACAGTCTGTAGATCCATCCACATCTCAACAAATGACTCAATTTTGTTCCTTTTTATGGCTGAGTAATATTCCATTGTATATATGTACCACATCTTCTTTATCCATTTGTTTGTCGATGGGTATTTAGGTTGCTTCCATGACCTGGCTATTGTAAATAGTGCTGCAATGAACATTGGGGTGCATGTGATTTTTGGATTATGGTTTCCTCTGAGTATATGCCCAGTAGTGGGATTGCTGGGTCATATGTTAATACTAATTTTAGTTTGTTAAGGAACCTCCATACTGATCTCCATAGTGGCTGTATCAATTTATTTTCCAACCAACAGTGCAAGAGGGTTCCCTTTTCTCCACACCCTCTCCAGCATTTGTTGTTTGTAGATTTTTTGATGATGCCCATTCAAACTGGTGTGAGGTGATACCTCATTGTGGTTTTGATTTGCATTTCTCTAATAATTAGTGATGTTGAGCAGCTTTTCATGTGCTTCTCAGCCATCTTTATGTCTTCTTTGGAGAAATGTCTATTTAGGTCTTCTGCCCATTTTTGAATTGGGTTGTTTGTTTTTTTAATATTGAGCTGCATGAGCTGTTTATATATTTTGGAGATTAATCCTTTGTCTGTTGATAGGTTTGCAAATATTTTCTCCCATTCTGAGGGTTGTCTTTCTGTCTTGTTTATAATTTCCTTTGTTGTGCAAAAGCTTTTAAGTTTCATTAGGTCCCATTTTTTTTTTTTTTTTTTTTTTTGCGGTATGCGGGCCTCTCACTGTTGTGGCCTCTCCCGTTGCGGAGCACAGGCTCCGGATGCGCAGGCCCAGCGGCCATGGCTCACGGGCCCAGCCGCTCCGCGGCATATGGGATCCTCCCAGACCGGGGCACGAACCCGTATCCCCTGCATCGGCAGGCGGACTCTTAACCACTGCGCCACCAGGGAGGCCCGAGGTCCCATTTTTTTACTTTGTTTTTATTTCCATTTCTCTGGGAGGTGGGCCACAAGGATCTTGCTGTGATTTATGTCTTAGAGTGTTCTGCCTATGTTTTCCTCTAACAGTTTTATAATATCTGGCCTTACATTTAGGTCTTTAATCCATTTTGAGTTTATTTTTGTGTATGGGGTTAGGGAGTGTTCTAATTTCATTCTTTTACCTGTAGCTTTCCAGTTTTCCCAGCACCACTTATTGAAGACACTGTCTTTCCTCCATTGTATATCCTTGTCTCCTTTGTCATAGATTAGTTGACCAGAGGTTTGTGGGTTTATCTCTGGGCTTTCTATCCTGTTCCATTGATCTATATTTCTATTTTTGTGCCAGTAACATATTGTCTTGATTACTGTAGCTTTGTAGTATAGTCTGAAGTCAGGGAGCCTGATTCTTCCAAGTCCATTTTTTCCCCTCAAGCCTGCTTTGTCTATTCGGGGTCTTTTTTTCTCCATACAAATTTTAAGATTTTTAGTTCTAGTTCTGTAAAAATTGCCATTGGTAGTTTCATAGGGATTGCCTTGAATCTAGATTGCTGTGGGTAGGATAGTCATTTTCACAATGTTCATTCTTCCAATCCAAGAACATGGTCTATCTCTCCATCTGTTTGTATCATATTTAAGTTCATTCATCAGTGTCTTATAGTTTTCTGCACACAGGTCTTTTGTCTCCCTAGGTAGGTTTATTCCTAGGTATTTTATTCTTTTTGTTGCAATAGTAAATGGGAGAGTTTCCTTAATTTCTCTTTCAGATTTTTCATCATTAGTATATAGTAATTCCAGAGATTTCTGTGCATTTATTTTGTATCCTGCAACTTTACCAAGTTCATTGATTGCCCTAGTAGTTTTCTGGTGGCCTCTTTAGGATTCTTAATGTATATTATCATGTCATCTGCAAACAGTGACAGTGTTACTTCTTCTTTTCCATTTATATTCATTTTATTTCTTTTTCTTGTCTGATTGCCGTGGCTAGGACTTCTAAAACTATGTTGAATAATAGTGATGAGAGTGGATATCCTTGTCTTCTTCTTGATCTTAGAGGAAATACTTTCAGTTTTTCACCATTGGGAATGATGGTTGCTGTGAGTTTCTCGTATATGGCCTTTATTATATTGAGGTAGGTTCTCTCTATGCCCACTTTCTGGAGAGTTTTTATCATAAATGGGTGTTGAATTTTGTCCAAAGCTTTTTCTGCATCTATTGAGATGATCATATGTTTTTTTATACTACAATTTGTTAATATGGTGTATCACATTCATTGATTTGTGTATATTGAAGAATCCTTGTGTTCCTGGGATAAATCCCACTTGATCATGGTGTATGATACTTTTAATGTGTTGTTGGATTGTGTTTGGTAGTATTTTGTTGAGGATTTTTGCATCTATATTCATCAGTGATATTGGTCTGTAATTTTATTTTTTTGTAGTATCTTTGTCTGGTTTTGGTATCAGGGTGATGGTGACCTCATAGAATGAGTTTGGGAGTGTTCCTACCTCTGCAATTTTTTGGAAGATTTTGAGAAGGATGGGTGTTAGCTCTTCTCTAAATGTTCTATAGAATTCATCTGTGAAGCCATCAGGTCCTGGACTTTTGTTTGTTGGAAGATTTTTGTCTTTCTTTTCTTTTCTTTTCTTTTTTTTTTCTTTCTTTCTTTTTTTTTTTTTTTTTTTTTTTTTTTTTTTTTTTTTTTTTTGCTGTACTTAGGCCTCTCACTGTTGTGGCCTCTCCCATTGTGGAGCACATTCTCTGGATTCCCAGGCTTATTGGCCATGGCTCATGGGCCCAGCTGCTCTGTGGCATGTGGGATCCTCCTGGACCAGGGCACAAACCCATGTTCCCCACATCGGCAGGCAGACTCTCAACAACTGCACCACCAGGGAAGACCCTGTTGGAAGATTTTTAATCACAGTTTCAGTTTCAGTGCTTTTGATCAGTCTGTTCATATTTTCTGTTTCTTCCTGTTTCAGTCTTGGAAGGTTATACCTTTCTAAAAATTTGTCCATTTCTTCCAGGTTGTCCATTTCATTGCCATAGGTTTGCTTGTAGTCGTCTCTTAGTATTCTTTGTATTTCTGTGGTGTCTCTTGTAACTTCTCCTTTTTCATTTCTAATTTTATTGATTTAAGTCCTCTCCCTCTTTTTCTTGATGAGTCTGGCTAATGATTTATCAATTTTGTTTATCTGTCAAAGAACCAGTTTTTAGTTTTATTGCTCATTGCTATTGTTTTCATTGTTTCTATTTCATTTATTTCTGCTCTGATCTTTATGATTTCTTTCCTTCTACTAACTTTGGGTTTGGTTTGTTCTTCTTTCTCTAGTTCCTTTAGGTGTAACATTAGATTGTTTATTTGAGACGTTTGTTGTTTCTTGAGGTAGGCTTGTATTGCTAAAAACTTCCCTCTTAGAACTGCTTTTGCTTAATCCCATAGGTTTTGGATCGTCGTGTTTTCATTTTCATTTTTCTCTAGGTATCTTTTAATTTCCTCTTTGAATTCTTCAGGAATCCCTTGATTATTTTTAACATATTGTTTAGCCTCCATGTGTTTGTTTTTCTTACATTTATTTTTTTCCCTAATTGCTTGCTAATCTCATAGCGTTGTGGTCAGAAAAAGATGCTTGATATGATTTCAATTTTCTTAAATTTACTGAGACTTGCTTTGTGAACCAAGATGTGATCTATCCTGTAGAATGTTCCATGTGCACTTGAGAAGAAAGTGTAATCTGCTGTTTTTGGATGGAATGTCCTATAAATATCACTTAAAAATATGTGGTCTATTGTGTCATTTAAAGCTTGTGTTTCCTTATTAATTTTCTGTTTGGATGCTCTGTCCATTGGTGTAAGTGAGGTGTTAAACTCCTCCACTATTATTGTGTTGCTGTCGATTTCCTCTTTTAGAGCTGTTAACAGTTGCCTTATGTATTGAGGTGCTCCTATGTTGGGTGCATAAATATTTACAATTGTTATATCTTCTTCTTAGATTGATTCCTTGATCATAATGTATTATCCTTCTTTGTCTCTTGTGACATTCTTTATTTTAAATCTATTTTGTCTGATATGAGCATTGCTACTCCAGCTTTCTTTTGATTTCCATTTGCATGGAATATCTTTTTCCAACCCCTCACTTTCAGTCTGTATGTGTGCCTAGGTGTGAAGTGGGTGTCTTGTAGACAGCATATATATGGGTCTTTTTTTTTTATATCCATTCAGCGAGCATGTTTATTTTGGTTGGAGCATTTAATCCATTCACGTTTAAGGTAATTATCAATATGTATATCTCTATTACCATATTCTTAATTGTTTTGGGTTTGTTTTTGTAGGTCCTTTCCTTCTCTTGTGTTTCCCACTCAGAGAAGTTCCTTTAGCATTTGTTTTAGAGCTGGTTTGGTGGTGCTGAATTCTCTTAGCTTTTGCTTGTCCATAAAACTTTTGATTTCTCCATAGAATCGGAATGAGATTCATGCCAGGTAGATTAATCGTGGTTGTAGGTTCTTCCCTTTCATCACTTTAAATATGTCATTCCACTTCCTTCTGGCTTGTAGAGTTTCTGCTGAGAAATCAGCTGTTAACCTTATGGGAGTTCCCTTATATGTTATTTGTCATTTTTCACTTGTTGCTCTCAATAATTTTTCTTTGTCTTTAATTTTTGGCAATTTGATTACTATGTGTCTCGGCATGTTTCTCCTTGGGTTTATCCTGTATGGGACTCTCTGCATTTCCTGGACTTGGCTGTCTATTTCCTTTCCCATGTTAGGGAAGTTTTTGACTATAAGCTCTTCAAATATTTTCTCAGGTACTTTGTCTCTCTCTTCTCCTTCTGGGACCCCTGTAATGCATATCTTGTTGTGTTTAATGTTGTCCCTGAGGTCTCTTAAGCTGTCTTCATTTCTTTTCATTCTTTTTTCTTTATTCTGTTCTGCAGCAGTGAATTCCACCATTGTCTTCCAGGTCACTTATCCGTTCTTCTGCCTCAGTTATTCTGCTATTGATTCCTTCTAGTGCATTTTTCATTTCAGTTATTGTATTGTTCACCTCTGTTTGTTTTTTTCTTTAATTTTTCTAGGTCTTTGTTATACATTTCTTTCATCTTCTCGATCTTTGCCTCCATTGTTTTTCCGAGGTCCTGGATCATCTTCACTATCTTTCTGAGTTCTTCTTCTGGAAAGTTGCCTATCTCCACTTCATTTAGTTGCTTTTCTTGGGTTTTATCTTGTTCCTTCTTTTGATACGTAGCCCTCTGTATTTTCATCTTGTGTATCTTTCTGTGAATTTGGTTTTTGTTCCACAGGATACAGTATTGTAGTTCTTCTTGCTTCTGCTGTGTGCCCTCTGGTGGACATGCTATCTAAGAGGCTTGTGAAAGTTTCCTGATGGGAGGGACTGGTGGTTGGTGGTGCTGGCTGTTGCTCTGGTGGGCTGAGGTCAGTAAAACTTTAATCCACTTTTCTGCTGATGGGTAGGGCTGGGTTCCCTCCCTGTTGGTTGTTTGGCCTGAGGCGACCCAGCACTGGAGTGTACCCGGCTCTCTGGTGGGGCTAATGGCTGACTCTGGGAGGGCTCACACCAAGGAGTGCTGCCCATGTCCTTGTCCTCATGGTGGGACACAGCCACCTCCTGCCTCCACAGGAGACCTTCCAACAGTAACAGGTATGTCTGGCTCAGTCTCCTATGGGTTCACTGCTCCTTCCCCTGGGTCCCAGTGTGCACACTACTTTACGTGTGCCCTCCAAGAGTGGAGTCCTTGTTTCCCCCAGTCCTGTTGAACTCCTACAGTCAAAGTCCCCTAGCCTTCAAAGTCTGATTCTCTAGGAATTCCTCCTCCCATTGCTGAACACCTGGCTTAGGAAACCTGAAGTGGGGCTCAGAACCTTCACTCCAGTGGTTGGACTTCTGTGGTATAAGTGTTCTCCAGTTTGTGAGTCACCCACCCAGCAGTTATGGGATTTGGTTTTATTGTGATTGTGCCCTCCTACTATCTCACTGTGGCTTCTCCTTTATCTTTTGATGTGGGGTATCTTCTTTGGTGAGTTCCAGTGTCTTCTTGTCAATTATTGTTCAGCAGTTAGTTGTGACTCTGGTGCTCTTTCAAGAGCGAGTGTTTACTTTATATCTTTGAACCTTTTAAAAATATCTGCATAAGATTTTGTCTACAAAGTCTGAGTTTGTCTACAAGTATCTGAGTTTCCTCAGTGACTGTATAATATTGTTTTTTTCTTTTTGTTGTTCACATATATATACTTACATACACATATAATTTTATTTTTTATTTTTATTTATCAATTACTGAAAGACATGGATTAAAGTACCCTATCACCATATTGGATTCACTTATTTCTATTTGTAGTTCTATCAATGATTATTTTGTATGTTATTGTGATACACTGTTATTAGGTGTGTACACGTTTTAAATTATAATTTCTTCCTAGTAAATTCAACATTATTGCCATGTGGAGATTTGATTTATACATAAAATCTTTTTTACATGAGATAATATTTTGTCAAATATAAATATGAACAATAATGGCCAAATACTTGCAATATATACATATACATAAGTATAAATAATTCATGCATATGTTACTATATACAAACTTATCTCTAAGTCAGTTCTATTATTATGCTCATTTGTAAGTAATGAGCAAATTTAAACAGTTAACAAGGGACAGACTATAATTTAATTCTTAGCAGTCTAGTTACAGAATTTTTGTTCATTTTCTGTTTCTCTTCAGCATTTGCTTTATATATATGGTATTTCATCATTTTACTTTTTAGTTTTCCCATGTTTGGAAAGTGTCTTTTATAAACAATATGTAGCAAAAGTTTGAAAAATTCTCTATCAATATCTTCTTTAAATAGTATTGTTTTCAGGGCTTACTGCTCTGGTATTAGTAACTATTCCTTGTGGATATTTATTTACTTCTAGGTTATTATTCATTGAAATGGTATGTTTATTGTAATTTATGCATATCTATATATTTTGTAAGAAGAGAGGTTTTCAGACTGTTGCAGGTAAATTTCAATTTTCCTTTATGGTATTTGTGTTTGGTTGTAAATAATAATAATTAAGTAAAAACAACACATTTAAAAAAAATATCAGTAAATGAACTTCAACAACTATAACCATTTAAGAATTGTATTAACAATTTAATCAAATGCTTATACCAGGAAACAGGGGTGCAGCATCTTTACTTTCTTCTTCTACTTCCTTATTTCTCAGTTAAAATCCACAATCAATACCTGTCATTTTTTTTCTTTTCTTTTTTTCTTTTTTTATCTCTTGGAATCTCTTTCCTATGTAAGATCTCTTGGATCATATTTTTTTCTTTTTCCATTCACCACCATTAATCATCTGATTTTACAATAATAGCTATTCAATATACTAGCTTCTTAATTTGCATGTCTGCATCTCATTTTAACAATTTCCCACATTCCTTCTCTACAATGCAGCCAGGACAACTTTTCAGTTCATACTTGATCACAGCTCTCCCTATTTAAATCTTTCTGCCTTGCAAGATAATGAATGCATTTTATCTGAACTTAGAGTATCCTCATAATCTTATTGTTTTACTCCTTGCCTAATTACTCTGTAGCCTCTCTATGTTCTGTTCTCCAGCAAATTTGGCCATTGCTCATTCTTTCAAACCTTTCAATAGTATATCTCACTGACATTTGGATGTGGTATCCACATTAACTAGAATTCTCTTATAGTGGCCCTTCACATAGCTGGCTCATTACCTTCCTACAGAAGGTACTTCTTACCTTCCTCACATATTACCTCCTCAGTGTGTTCTTTACTAAATAAACACACACAATCCATCCCAACATTATATTTTCCATTAAAGTACCACATAGTTTCTTTCTCCTTATGAACCTTCATTATTTTATAATCACTTACTTGTTTATTTTTTTATTTTTTTTATTTTTTTACTTTCACAGTATACTGTATGCTAGACAAGAATAGAAACCATGTTAACTCCTAGTATTCCTCTGTATATGGCACTATGCAGAGTGGTCACTAGCATCTACCCCAGGTGAATTATAGTTATTTGGCAGTTGAATACAATGCACTTCCTGGTAATCTTTTTAGTGAAATAAAAATCTTCTATTATTTGTGGGAAATAATATTTAAGTTCAAAGTGGACTCTTATTTATAAGCTGTTTGCCCTTGGCGACTTTAGGTGAGGTCTCAGGGCTTCAATTTTCCTCTGTAAAGTGTAGAGAATAATTTATATATTGTTATTATTAGAAGAAATTTTGTAAAATGTTCTTCACACGAAGGTACTTATATAAAATTCTATAATTATTGACTACTAAATTATTCACTGAAACTGTATTGGGCAATTGTCTGTCCCAAAGGGTAGCAGTGGAGAGAGGATGAGTGGAGAGTGTTAGTTAAAAATTTTTAAAAAATAGAATTTTGTGAAGATTTAGATCTGAGCTTGCTTGGTGGTACTCTAGGCTAATTGCTTACTTATGGTTTATTAATTGTAAATAGATGCTCTCAGAATGCAGTAAAAAATATGCAAATGTCAAAATAACAAAATAAAGCACATATTGAATGTGTACATTTTATCCTCTCCCTGCCAGTACTAGTCAGGTAAATCTTCCATTTATGACTTCTCACTTATAATGGATACCATTTCCTTTTCTGAGTGAACTCATTATTTAACTAGATCAGCCAACTTATCCTGCATCTTGAAATGCTAAACACCAAATTAAGAGATGAATTCTCAAGATGTTATCATAGAAATAGTTTGCCTTTTTTAAAGTTATGGCTTTCTTATCCTCTTCAAGGCGATTAAAGGTTTTTTCTGAAAATTTTAATTTATATTTCTCTTTTCATTCTGAGGTAGAATTATAAGTAGAAGTAAAAATAATATTGTTCTAATATGATTATTTGCTAATCTAGTTAAACCTCAGTATAAATTCTAATATATTTTTATAATAGTGCTCCATGACTGGAATAGGAGCCAATGCAATGCAGTTGCTAAATAAAAAAGAGATCCAGGAACTGTTATTTCTGGTTGTAAAACTTGACTCTCTTGATGACTCTCGGGGTATTCTTAAGCATATGTGCTTGCTTAACAAGAGTTATGAATGACCTGGGATCTTGCCTACTTTCGAACTAACAAGTTAGCTTGCCAGCAGAAGATGTAAGATTCCTGGTTGGAGACAAAGGACTTTACATCTTCTGGTACAGAGAGCATAATGGGCCTCATGATGGCATCATTTTTCCATGCTTCCACCAGTTTTCCATGTCTCCCAGCCCCATGGTTGAGACAAAAGTGGGCTTAGATGCATGCATCACCACGCCTAGTAGATTTGCATCTAAGCCAAAGAAAGTCAAACCTTAAGAATCCTCCTTTTATATTGAGCTCCAATCAACCTGCCCAAACTTTCCTCAGAGGGACACATTATATTTATTGTACTGAACAGCAAAGACAACTGCCCTCTACTCCAGTGGGAAATACTGTCTCTGTTTTTCAAGGCAAATATAGTTGGAAACAATATGTTAGTACCTCTATTCATAAGATATACATTCTCTAATGGAGAATTTTCTCCCATTATTGTTTACCCTCTCTTAGGCTTCAGTTTTATCATCTATCTGGTAGGAATAGTAAATATACCCAATCCCTAGGATTTTTAAGATAATAATATTTATAGTAAATAAATGTAAGAACTCATCTAATATGAAGTAGTGATAGTAGTAGGGTGTGAGTAGCTGAGTAGCTACAAAATATATCAATATATATAAATAAGTACATATCTATCTATATATATATAAAACAAAAGATAAAATCTAGTTAAATGGTAAACTAAACTCAATAATTTACTTTAACTTATAAATTAAAATAAATCTCCAAAATTGTTTTCTATCTCCATCTGAAAATATTTAAGTAAGAAATATGAATACAAGTAATACCTCTTCAAAGATTACAGGTAAAAATTTGCTCATTATAAAAATAAAGCTCGGGCTTCCCTGGTGGCGCAGTGGTTGAGAGTCCGCCTGCCGATGCAGGGGACACGGGTTCGTGCCCCGATCCCGGAAGATCCCACATGCCGCGGAGCGGCTGGGCCCGCGAGCCATGGCTGCGGAGCCTGTGTGTCCGGAGCCTGTGCTCCGCAACGGGAGAGGCCACAGCAGTGAGAGGCCCGCGTACAGCAAAAAAAAATAATAATAAAAAATAAAATAAAAAATAAAAAAAATAAAAAAATAAAAATAAAGCTCAACTTGTTAATTAATGAGTATAAGTACACAATTTTTTATGTCACTGAGGAAAGATACATGTTCTCCTCAGCTAAAATCTTCACAGGCATCGCTCTTGGGCTTTGCTTCCCAACTTCCTCCCTTAAATGGTGCCAGTATACTTTTCTGCTTGCCTTTGATATGCTATGTCTAGGCTCTCCATTTACGTTTTAGGTCGTTTTACAGTGAGTGGTTCTCATTTTTAAGCTTCTTATGGAAATGAGAAATATTTTCTTCAGCTACTTCTTTATTTAGGATTGAGTGGATTTACTCATCTATGAAAAGTATAGCTTCAATGAAGGGCTCTTGTAGAATTTAGTACACTCCATAGTAAGAAAACTATTCTTAAATTTTATTTATATTTATATTATATTAGTCAAGATTTTCAGGATGAGCATGTCCCTGAGGACAGGTCAAATACTGTAATCCATTTTTCTGAGTATGGCAATTGCTTTTGATTATTCAGTAAGCAGAAAGTGCACTCGACCCTTTCACAAAAGTAGACCAACCAATGTCATATCAGGTATTGCAACATAAAGTACTCTCACTGGATTCCTTATTTATGAGCCAGTATGTATAGCCATATCCACATCTGCTTTATCTATTAAGAATATTTTGCAATTTGTCCATACAACAATATATTTAAATATGAGGAGGGAAAAATACTTTTAGCAAGTAAAATTTATTGGCTTATCTCAAAGTTTTCCAAGGATAATCTGCCTTCAGATAGAGCTGTATTCAGGGGCTTGACTACTGTAATTATGAACATTTAACAATATATCAGTTCTGCATGGTTTGTCCTAAATCAAGTCTTCATGTATAATCTTTCTTCAGGATATACAAGACAGCTTTAACAGTCAGAGATGAATGTGCAGAATATTATATCCCTTTGTTATTCTTCACTCACTATACCCTTATTCTAACACATTCAATTTACCATAATATAACTTTCCAACATGGACTAGAAACAGAGCTTGTCGTCTCCACAACAGAATCAAACCAAATTATTCCCAAATACTTCATTCCAGGGTGATAATAGTCGATAACAAGGTGAGTCCAAGATACACATCTAATTCTGTGGTGATTCCTTTTCAGTATTCTGCAATATATTGACTAAATGAAGAATTTAACTATGATCTCCATTCAGTATTCAAAGGTGGAAAAACAATAGATTAAGGATGAAAAAGGATAACATAAGGCATTTAATATTTTTTAGTGTACACCATTGTCTGTGAGCCAGGTTCAATAAGGCTTTCCTTTCTACATACTGAAAGTCCTCTTATTAGATTTCTCAATATGGCTAATTGAGTAATCTTGTCTATGCTGTTCCATGAACCAATCTGGATAAGCAGAGGGAGGTGGTTTCTCTTCAACCAGGTATGCAGAGTTTGCTGTCTACTGCCTAAATGTACTATAAGGAGGGTTAGATGATTTAAAGACTGGACATTAATATCACCCATGTACAAGCCTTCCTCTGGGAACATATCTCTAGAAAACCACAGAAAGCCTGTGGCCAGCTTTGTTTTTGCTTATTTCAGGAAATGTAACCAAAGTCAAATTGAGTGGAGCCACAAATCTTGAATTTGGACACCAGCAATAAGATTTCTGTCCCTTAGAAACAAGTCTTTATGTGCTGTCCATGTCCAAAGCCCACAGCCTAATAGATTTTATCTGAGCATAGGCTAAAGCAGTAAGATAGACCTAATATTTCCCCTACTTCAATAATGTAACCAGTTTGTGAGTTAAACTTACAATTGCTTTTTTTCATCCTGTGTCCCAGTTTTGTATTCCTCTGCTTCCTTTCTTCATGCTGATTTTTTCCAAAAAACATACTCACAGTTCTGTAAGGATATGATTATCTTAAAAAAAAATTGGTAACTTTAGTTATTTGATTGTAGGCAGAACATGTGCCATATTTCAAAAGCAGCATCACATCGCTTCCTTCTCTTTTTCTAGAGTGGATTAGTCTAAAAGAAGCTTGAAAATTCTTTGAACATTTAATTGTAGGTGAAAAGAGATAGCCAAGAGTTCAAGACTAATTTTACAAGAAGCCACATAAATCTTTATAATTTATGAATGTATAGCGTGAATTCTAATACAATGTTTCACAAATAAAAACTGCTAACTTGTCAACCCAAATTCATTTGGTCAATTCTGTATTTTAAGATCCATCACTTTTAACTTCCCATTTCTGAGTAACACTGTTACTTGATGCAAGATAGAAA
This sequence comes from Mesoplodon densirostris, assembly GCF_025265405.1. Lineage (NCBI taxonomy): Eukaryota > Metazoa > Chordata > Mammalia > Artiodactyla > Ziphiidae > Mesoplodon > Mesoplodon densirostris. The sequence continues at coordinate 90,640,876 of NC_082667.1, forward strand.
ATATAAATTAACTTAAACAAAAGACAATTTACTAATTCACATAGATGTGAAAATTGAGAGTAGAATACTGAAGGGCAAAGTGTTCAAAATTATGTTATAACATCACTTTTTTGTCTCTGCCTCTGTCTTTCATAATAACTAATTTGCTCCACATCTAAATCCACTATTGGAAAATAATATTACTTTTTATTAAATGATCATATACCATTTCCATAGAAAAATGTCTAATTAGCTTTGATTGGGTCATATGTTTTTTCTTAAATCATTCCTAAAGGCAAAAATAAAATTTTCTATTAGTAAATTTCCTTGGATTTCTCTCTCTCTCTCTCTCTCTCTCTCTCTCTCTCTCTCACACACACACACACACACACACACAAGCCATATAACAAGAAAGAGAGAATCAAGTTATTGATAGCCCCAGAAGGACTCTGTGGAACAGGAGAGGAGTAGGTATCCATGGAAGTATGTTACCAGCAAAGGCAACATACATGAACATACATGTTCACTTGAGCTACTCTGTGCAAGATACTGCTTTAGATACTGGGTGTGATGTAGAGGAGTAGAAGGGACAGTTAGCCAATAGAAAAATATGTACAGCACACTCTTTGAGGCATATAAAAGCTGGCTATTTAGTTAGACAGATATAGGATATTCACAAATAACTGTAATGCAAAGTAAAATATGGTACGGCTATTATGAAATGTTTGTGGCTGACCTTTGAAAAGTGAGGGGGGTTTTCAATGTTTCTCCTAGTTTCTGTTAGCTTGAGATTAATATTTCTGAATCATTTTCTGTGTTTATTTCTTCTCTTTCACATTATTTTTCCCTTTGTGCATATTTCACTGCTAGCTAACACTGCAATTCTTTTATTTTCTTTTATTTTCTTAAATGGCCACAAACACAAGGGAGGCAACATTTTATTGAAGAATTAGAGCAATGAATTTGGGTATTTATAGTACAGGGCAGCACTTCGTACTGTTTAAAATGGAATGTTACTTCTTTAAAATCCTTTGTTAACTCCTGCCACTTGTTCATTTGAAATTCCATTGTTTCTTCCCTTATGAGATAGTGAAAATATCTAAATAAGCCCCTTCTAATGACACTCGGTGTAAGTCATGGTTCAGTCAGAGAAGCAGAGCTCCTACACTTGTTATAAGAATAAGAAATTTCTTATAGTTACCATGATTTCAGATTCATGGAGTAGTAAGAGGCAGCTTGCAGCAAGCCCCAGAGATCAGTAGCTGGAAGCAAGAGTTTAGTTCCCGGACCAGGAGTCCTAACTGCTAGACCACAAAGGCCAGCAGCTAGGGCCTAATCCCCCAGTTCTTGCCTGCATTGTCAAGAGAGAATTCAGACAAGGAGGCAGAAGGTAAAGAAAAAAGTAAAAAGTTTATTGGAAATGCAAAGAACATGTGGGAAGACGCATGGGTGAACTCAGAGTGAGTTGTGCCTTTGGGAAGTTTAAGTCCTTTATAAGGGAGCGGTTTTCCGGGTCTTTCTCTTCCTTCTGACAGATAATCTTGCTTATTCCCCCCTAGCTAATTTGTCTCAGGACCCTCCCCTTAGGTGTGCACGCACCTCTCAGCCAAGATGGATCTCGACGCAAAGGCGTCTGGGGGAAGCAAAACTCATTATGGCCTGAGGTTGTCCCCCGAGTGTTGACCCCCAAGGAGCCTTTCTGTGTACGTGTAGTGCCTCTCTTACCCCAAGGAGACGGGGAGCGGAGACCTCTTGATCCTTTATTCAAACAAGATTTTGCCCCTCTTTGTTCTTGCCATGACTGTTATCTTACGGCATCCACAAGAGACAAAGTTTGGTTATTTACCCTTTCTCTGTCATTGCTTCCATTTCGGAGGACAAACAGGGGGCTGATTTTAAATGTCTAACCTGAAGCCCACCTATCTCGTGTCTCAGGAAAGGCAAACAGGAGACTAGTTGTAAGTGGCCAGCCTGAAACACAATTTTTCCTCACCAATGAAATGTAAACAGAAGGCCAGTTGTAAATGTCTAACCTGCAACCAATCTCTCTCCTGCCTCAATTAGATCTTACACAAATATGGAAGTTGCTGGGGGTGTGAAAGTATGGAAAGGATGTTATAGTATCAGGGAAAGGATGAATAACTGGCTCACAGGAAATGAACTCAGGGCTTGCAAGGAAATTTGACAAGCAAAACATGTCAGATTACCTGAGTCAGATTGAAGTGGGAGCTCAAAGTGATGTGTATGGGGATTGGTTACCTCTATAAAGTTAAAATGTCTGTGCTCTGCACTCAAGCATCTGGTTAGGTTCTCAGGATGCTGTTTATCAGCAGGGACATGGCTGAGAAGATAAGGTGGATGAAGAGCAGAAAAGAGAAGATAAAATAGGACCAGCTAGGTGACTCTGCATCTGTCCATTGCATATCATCACTACATTTTGATATTAATAAGTATTCCTCACTTCTACCATCCATATAGTACTCACATTCCTCTTGTGGCCAACTCTAACCCCAAGCCTTAAAGGGAGGAAGGTTTTGAGAAATGTGTTTCCCAGCTCCAATTATGTTGATTAGCAACATCCACTACAGACTACCATTTTTCAATTTGTCATTCATGTCCACTTCATTTAGCAGCCGTATTTCAGTCCCACATGAATGAATATAAGAACTTGTCTCCACCTAACAGGATTTCCCTCTACCTTGTTAAGTAAATACATGTTAAATAAATACATGCACGAACCACATGTTACTTTAACCACTATTGTGTAATGTTTACTCCTCCTGAAACTGATTCACTCTGTCTTTGATATCTGTCAACTTAATAGAGAGAATATTAAAATTCATTACATAATAAGAGTGAGGAGGTAGAAAATAATAAACACACACATATGAATATATTCATATAAACACAGTGAACACAAGCAAATGCGACTGCTTTCACTTCCATAACTGGTCATATTGTGTATTAATTTTCTATTGCTGCATAACAAATTACAACAAATTTAGGGATCTAAAGAAATACCCATTTATTATCTCACAGTCTTGTCATTCAGATATTGGGCATAGCATAACTGGTTTCTCTGCTCAGGATCTTACAAAATTAAAATAAAGATGCCAGCCAAGCTGCACTCCTTTCTGTAGCTCTGGGTCCTGTTTCAAATTTATGTTGGTGTTGACAGTATTTATTTCCATATGATTGTATGATTGAGGTCTCCACTTTCTTGTTGGCTATTGTCTAGGGGATCACTCCCAGGTCTTTGATGCCGCCAACATATTTTACCAGCTTTGTCTCTGTACAACTGAAATCCACCATATTTACAATCCCTCCCATACTCAAAGGGGAGCAGCAGGCAGTGAGACCAAGTGGCTCTCTTAGAATTCTGCCTACCATATATGGCCATAGCTTTGATTTATTACTCATATCTTCTACTCCCTACTCCATATACCCTTGGCTTTCAAGAAGCACCTCAGTTTTTGTGTTCCCTTAGATGCTGGAATGACCTAAACTTTCTTTGAGCATTAATTTTATGTGTGTACTTGACTGAACCAAGGGATGCCCAGATACCTTGTTAAAGATTATTTTTGGATGTGTCTGTGAGGTTCTTTCTGTAAGAGTTAGCATTTAAATTAGTTGGCAGAGTAAAGGATGTTGTCCTCCCTAAGGTGTAGGCATCATTTGACTCACTGACATGAAAAAAACAAAAGGGTGGAGGAATGTTGAATACTAACTCTCTGCCTGATTCTTAGAGCTGAAACATCAGTCTTTTCCTGCTCTGTTACTGGGACTTACACCATCATTGTTGCTCCTTGTTCTCAAGCCTTTGAACTTGGAGTGGAGTTTATTTTTTAACCACTTTATTGAGGTATGATTGGCATACAAATAGATATGCATATTTAATGTATATAATTTGATGTGTTTAGAGATAAGTATAAACCCCTGAAACTATCACTATAATCAAGGCCAGAAACTTGTTTACCACATCCAAAAGTATGGCTTTCCTGGACCTCTTGCTTGCAGATGACAGGTCATGGGACTTCTCAACTTCATAATTCATGAGCCAATTACTTATAGTAAATCCCATTATATACACATAATTATCATATTTCTATAAATATATATTTATATTATATTATGTTATAATTATATTAATTTATATAAAATGGGATATATACTGGGATATATAGGGTACATATATTTTATTGGTTCTGTTTCTCAGGAAAATCCAGACTAACAAACCTTTAAATACTGAAGGTCCTGGGACATTTTTAGTTTTGCCTGTGTTTGGGTAATCATCTCCATCTAGCTTTCACAAAGGATATGAAAATATTAGACAGATCTTCAAAGGATGTCTTGGGTTCTGGACACACACTTTGTCTCCATTATACAGTAACAACACATGCCCCCCTTGATTTTCAAGATTAATCACCCGAGGAAGTAAAGTAGTCCCTTTCTTCTTATCCTAGTTTAATGGCATAAAAAAGAATGTTTTAGTTTGTTTTCTTCATGTGGAATGAAGAGAAGACTGCTATAATACATGGTTGCTATGCAAACTGCTCAGCTTACCTCAGCCACATGACTCAGCAGGTCTAGGATAACACAGAACAATGTTGTATGGAACTTCTGGCAGGTTGCTGTAAGTGAAGAATGGGTCAGACCTTTGCAATTTTGGAGCAAAGTGATTCCACCCTTTGCAGACAGCTATCCTACTTCTGAAAATATATTTTGATTTGCCATTGGACCCTAGTCAACATAAAAATAGCTTGGCCGTAGCCCACCAATTTTTCACAAAAAACTGAGCTATTCATCATGAATTCAGTGTAACCTGGTACACCGGTGCAAAAAATTAGGTATACAAAACATCACGCTGTCACTGAGAGGCTATGATATATAAAAGATCTGACTTGAGCCTTCCTGAAGGCACACATAATTTGCATGAGCAAGTGACTCCAATTCATATGGCTGCTTCTCATGCAATATTGATGTCTTTGTCTCAGAACACATCTATGATCTCCTGAGGTATTCACTATGAACAGTTGTATGAGGAAATAAAAATTGGATCTTGTTTACAGAATGTTCTGCATAATATGCTGGCACTACCCAAAAGAGAACATGAGTAGCACTACAACCCTCTTTAGGGTTTATATCAGAGCAGTGCCTAAGGTCATGGATTTGGAAAGAGCACAACTGAAAATTGGTTCTGAGTATCTCTTGGAGAGATGAGTGGAGAGGCTTCTTAGAATGGTTATAGGTATAAAGGCAATGAGAGATGGTGAGGGTAGATTTGAATGAGAACTAGCATCTGCTGTAAAGCAGCTACCTAATAACTGTTCTTTAATTTCTTCAGAAAACTGGAAATATACCTACTGAAGCAGGGAAGGGACTCTGTTTCTAGTGGCAAAATGGTCTCAGGAAAAATTTAAAGTAAAATTTTCATCTTTATATGAATCTGTCCATGTGTTTCCAACTCAATTTTCAGGGTCTCATTCATACCCAATCATTGTGCTGACATTAACATAAAAGAAATTGCAGTGCTATGAATACAATTTGCTTTATAATTCTGCTAGTAAAATGTATTTATGTACAGCTTCTGAATTGTCAACTCCCAAAACTGTGAGCTCTATCTAATATCACCTCTACCCATATTTGAACCTCAGAGCCATAGTAAGGGCAAGAGAGAGCAAGATATGTAGCTCCCAGGCACAACTGTATTAACACCAGGCAAAGCATAAGTTCACCAGAAAAGTAAGTTTCCAATGTTATGCATTCCAAACACACATGGTGTGTTTCCCGGACTGAACACATGACCAATGTGCTGTTTTGGTTCTGTTATCTCCCAAAAGCATAAATAAATAAATAACAAAGAAAACAAAGCAGATTGGTATTATAAGCTTCAAAATATAAAGCATTGCAAAATTAATTATATGCAGTTTTCAATCTTGTTTAGAGAGAAAACAATAGAATTATCAAAATCCCTTCACAGACTTTTTCAAACTACATACAAGTCCCTAAGACTTTCAGCCCTCCCACTCCATTTTCTCCCCTCCACCATCCACAACAAATATATACACTACCAATATAATAATAGACCACATCATGGCTGTAGCATTTTACTGTTACTGTTGGGGATGGGTCTATCATTCTATCGTGCTAAAGTTAAGAATATGCAAACCTAACTACCCAAGAATACTTCATTACATTTTTAAATAGCCAAGATCTTAACTTCCTCACAAAATAAATAATATACTTTTCTACAAATGATCTTGAATAAATTGGCATTTGTGGAAAATACAAGAAATATAATTAAATGTCAGATTATAAAGAAATTTAAAAACAGTAGACAGACTGAAATAAAGATAATGTTGAAGATTCTCAAATTTTTTAGACTCACATATATTATTCAAATTAAAACAATGAAACATTTTTATTTTCTATGTAATACAATTTTGCAAATAGTACAAGTATAGGATAATTCTCAATTGGCAACTTTTCTTATGTAAATCATCAAATTTCCATCTAATTTTATAATGTTTTAACACATAAGACAAGTACATCTTAAGGATATAATATATGTGTTACAGTGCTCTATTATTTAGAAATTTATTTATGCATGATTTAAATAATTATATTAAAATTGATTATTGTTTGACTTTTATCAAAAATAAATCACTAAAATAATGCATGATATTTGAAAAACTTCTCCACAATAACTAAAAATGAATGTTTCTAGTGCATTGTGGGAATATATATCAGTTTCTATCTTGTTTCTAATTTTAATTCTCTGCAGATACTTGGAAAAGCCAAAGTAGTACTAATTGACAGAATGTTCCTGCAGTGTAACAACATCTGCCTACTAAAACCTGAATGGAGACCTCAAGTTCCTAAAAAATAAATGTTAATAGGAGCAGTGGCTTGGATTGGCTCAATATGACATTATTGCATAAAATTACTAAGCTATTTTTTATTTCAAAGTTTTTAAAGTGGAATATTAGTCAAGGTTTAAATCATAAACACCAGTGAGACTAGGTACAAAGTATCAGTTTTTCTCACTACATAAAACTTGAAAGCTGGAATATTTCTCCTTGTATACCAAACATTTATAAATGATTTTTCTTGATAACGTTAAACTATAAGAACAATTTTACTGTGATTGAAATGACAGAACAAATAATACTGCTCCCTTAATTTTCTCCAAATGTATTCTTGAGATATTTGATGTCAAAGTAAATATTCATAGAAAAATTCGGGGTTTTAAAAAAATGAATCCAAACTGTGTATTCTTTTTTTTTCTTTAGCTGAATTTTTGACACTACTCTCAAAAATGACTTACAGTTTTTACTTAGTGCTTTTTTCTCTATTTCATACAGGCTTTCTGAAATTCATCTATTCCATTGATTAAAAAATAGAAAGTAAAAGAACCACACAACTGTGTAGATTATGGTTCCAACCTGATTCCAAATTGGAAGCTCCACACAGAAAAATGTCAAATGGGTCTACAGAAAACATATGCACACCATTAATCAGGGACATTTTGTTATTCACTGAATTCCATAGCCTTTCTCACTATCAGTCTCACACTTTATTGCATGCTGCATCCCTAGGGAATTTTTCTATTCTCTCCATTTTTCTTTTTTTATAGAAAGATATTTTTAAACTTACATGTTCCCTTCTGAATTCCACTCCCATTAGCTTCTCTGCACAGCTTGCCCAAATGCAAACATTTTCCTGTGTAAAAAGATACTTTATTTTCAGTCTTAAGGTAATGATTTATCCAAGTTTTGTCCTTTTTATGTGTGAATGATACTTAGTCCTGTGAATAATTAAAGTATATTCTTCTAAGGAAAGATAACAAGATGATAAATTGGTTACATATGTGTATTCAAGTTTATAAATTCTTAAAATCTGTGTTGACATGATAATGATCAGTTTGAAAATTTTTAGAAAAGAGATTTTAATATCTAATTTGTTCAAGACATTGTGGTGAAGGGAGCTATTTTGATTATATACTAAATATTCACACCTCACTAGGTGTCTTTTATGTATAGGAACACATTTTATAGTCACACCAAAGCTTTGTAAAAGGATTTATCATGTTATGCTTATAGAAAAGAAATTGGCTCAGAAAGTTTAAGAAATGTATTAATGATCTTACAGATATGAATTTTTGCATAGAACATGAAAACCATAAGCTTACGTTCTTATTAGTACTACTAATTTGAAAATTATTATGTTATAACAAATTACAAAATCAGGGATATAGAAGCAAAATATTTTAGATTTTTCACTGAAGTAAAGTATATTTCACATATGTCTTAATTCACCACAAAAGCAAACATAAAAGGTTTCATTAGTCATAACACGGCTGTAATATATTTTGAGATACTCTTATGGAGACAAATCTCTAAAGACCTTTATGGAATATTTACTACTTTTATCAATATTTACTTGGAAGTAAATGATAGGCTACTGAGATATTTCATATAATGCTGCCTGCTAGTGTTTATCTTTCACATTCCATTCTCTTCTCCTCAACTAGTTTATAAACTCTTGTGGGACAATACAGTCATTTTAGTCATGGTAAATACTGATGAAAATACTACATGTGATAATTTTGGCACTCACAATTTTTTTCAAAGTCATGTAATTTAATGTTAGTTCAGTGTATAATTAGGGAAAAAAGGGATTAATGGACTAACAATCACACACGTGCAGCTCAACTAAATCAGACACTTTAAATCTAATGAATAGTGATTCTCATGTACATGATGATATCAGTAATGTTAGGCAATTTTTGCCTTGGCAATCTCCTTGGACATGCACCTATATAAATTATTTTTTTTCTTGGGAAATATTGCAGAACTAAACATAAGGTAAAATACTGAACAAAATGACAAAGAACTATGCAAAAACTCTGTGTTCTTCATCTAAAATTGACAAAGTTTTATATTTACGATGTGGACAGAGTGTCTTCTCTTTTCACAAGCCAATAAATAGGAAAATGCCCCATGTAACTATCACTGCCAAAGGAAGGAATGCAAATTATTCCATAAAATGATGGTGAGATTAAAATATTTTCCTACACATGAGCAATAGTGCCTCTTACACCAGGAAACACAAATCCAGTACAAGTTTGTGAAAACAACAAAATCATTTTCTATACTTTAAGGAGACTTACAGTAGTCCAAATAATTGATAAGTGGCATCAGTACTTCTAAAGTTGATTTTAAAGACATTATCACATGAAATTTTTCTACTCCACTTTGTAAACAATAAACATATTTTCATGAAAAAAATAATCTATGATTCACTTATTTGAAAGAAAATTGTAAAGTTACCAAATGTTTTCAGTGTGAGTGGCAGACTGATGATTAATTTGTCATTTTAAAGGATTCCAAATTCCTTGGTAGCCCTTCATTGTATTCTAAAGGACATAAGCACAGGACTCTTCTAATTCTACTGAAAATTGGCCACTGAAAAGAACTTCCACAAATCACACTTCAGAATAGGAGTAAAACTTAAGCTTTAGAAACTGTTTCTTATACATCTCTCCAATTGTCAGTTAATGCCAAAGGGAATATAATTCACTTGAAGCAAAGTAGTATATCAATCAGGCTATAAACATTCTGCTTGTTTCTGCCATTTGATACATCACCACCACCACTCACCCCACCACCAAAGAAAGACAAAAAAAAAATGAAAGAAGAAAAAAATATGGTTTCCAGCTGTAAGAACATTCTGTCCCTTGCCCTTAAAAAGCACATATGCCCAGTAATGTGAAACAGAAAATAAACATGACATGAATGTAATAATTTGAGATTCTGTTATGTAAATATTATGAAAGGAATTTAAATAGTATTATGATACCTAAAAGCATTAACCTCCAGGAAGATTGCAATTTTGGATATAGTGACATAGATCAAATAGCTTTGGAAGGTAACATAATTAATCCATTTGTCATCTGTATGTGGACCAACTAAAGAAAGTTCTTATAAGGCATCTAGGAAGGCAGAGCAGGGAAGGGGAGACAAAAAGTTGACTAGTCTTAAGAAATATATACTGTCCTTGTGGTATTTGTTAAAACCAGATATCGACCATAAGAACCCAATGCCTTCATTTAAGGCACATCTTAATCATATGTACAATAATTGCCCTCAATAGATTAATGAATAAAATATGTAAAACACATCTATACAATGAAATACTAATCAACAATAAAAATGAATGAGCTCTTGATTCAAGCAACACATGAATGAATATTAAATGTATTTTGCTAATGTCTTCAGAACTGTTACAATAAGATTGGATTATAACCCCCTGAAAGTATATATATATATATATATATATATATATATATATATATATATACACACACACACACACACACATATCCACCACAACATACTACTATAAATAAAATATTAAATAAAAGAAGATAAAAAGGACAAATCTGCTTTGCAGAATGATTACAAATGATAAAGTTAAAAATATAAAGGGAAATAGAAAATCACTATTAGTATGCTAGATATTCACAGCCAAGATCCACTGATGAATGCAAACTTGGAGTGCTGGACTTTAAGAAGAGGGTGGTTTTGTAGCTTCTAAATATTTTTCCCCAAATACTTCTTAATTACTGTGGTTGTTTTAATATATGCCAATAAATAGTTTTATATTCTTTCTTCCAGGAGGTAGAATTTAATTTCCCTCTTATTGACTATAAGCTGGAGCTGGACTTACTGACTTGTCTTTAAAAAACACAATATGAAAGGAAGTAATAGTAATTTTACAGTGGAGAAATCTGGCAGACACTACCTTACCCAAGTGATCTGCATTAAAATCACCAGCAACAAATCATGTTTCTTTAATGTATCTCTTGATATAAGGAGCATTAGAATTCAGGAGTATTCCTCCAAAAATCCATAATCCCAGTCTAATACTCAGAAAACTTAAACAAATCTATATTCTGGACATTCTACAAAATACCTGACAAGTACTGTGCAAATATGTAAGGATCATGAAAAACAAGTAAAGTCTTAGAAACTTTCACAGATCAGAGGAGACTAAAGGAGATATGATGATTAAATGCAACATGATATCCTAGCTTAGATGCTGGAACAGAAAAAGGACATTAGTGGGAGTAGTATGGAATAAAAACAAATAAATATAGATGATGCAACAAAGAAATAATTATAAATCATGAAGCTTGAACTCAAGATTCTATACCAATCCTGCTAACCAAATCACTTTTACTGTCTTCCCAGTTTTAGTTAATGGAACCATAATTTCTCTGAATTCTGTAGGTTATTTTCTAGATGTCTTCCTTGATTCCTCCTTTTTTCCAACTACTCCATCAGAAAATTTCCTTAGCTCTAATTTCCCAATGTATTTAAAATTTAGCCATGTCTCAACATTTCCAGTACCAATACATAAATACTCGTCATCAGTGTTTCTCGTCTGGGCTACCCAAATAGCCACCAAATCGTTTGCCCTAATTTTACTCATGACCACCTATGATTAATTTTCACATGACAGAGTAATCTTTAATAAAAATTAAAACATTTTGCATACACCTAGCTTAAATCTTTTCCAAATCTTGCCTTTAAACCAAAAATGGACATCTTTAACATGACCTATGAGGACCTACATGTCTGCCCTCTTCACATATCTCCCATATTAACTTTAAGCACTTATTCCTTAGCTCTTTAAAGTCTATTTACAGTGAACTTCCATCATATCTTCAAATATAACCAATGTATTCCTGAATCAGAGCTATTGCTTCAGCTATTCCCTCTGTCTAGAGTATTCCCACCTCACATTTCTCATGGACTGCTCCTTCTTGTATTCAGCCTTACACATGTGGCCTCCCCAGTAAAGTCTTTCCTAACCACCCAATCCCTTCTACTCTCTATCACATTAGTTTATTTTCTTCATAGCACTTACTACTCTCTTAAAATAAATTATTCCATTTTTATTATTTTATTGTCCACTATAATATATGTTTTATTAGAGCAGCAACTTTGAGTGTTCTTTTGGTGCAAGAATAGACAAATACTGAAACAGAAAAGAATAGATAGTCCAGAAACAGACAAATCTACATGATCATTCAATACATGACATATATAATAGCTCAGTACAGCAGGGAAAAGAATGATCTTTGCAAACAGTGGTGCTGAATTAATAAGCTATTCACATAGGTAACTAATGGGGTATATTTTCCTGCATTTTTATATGCCAGTTCTAGATGGAATATATAATTAATAAGAGTATTAAGACAATTACCCTCTTAAAAGAAATATAAATATCTGCATGATTTGGAGTAGGTTATAAATTCTTACATAGGCCACAAAAGCACTAAACTTAATCAAATATATGTGTATATTTAAGAAATAGTTAACTTATATTTATAAAAAGACACCATTGAGAGAGAGGAAAGTCAAGATACAGAATAAGGAACAATGTTTGAAATACACTTATTTGTATGACAAAGAATTTTCCTTAGTATATATAAATAGCTGATAAAAATCGAAGTCATATAAATCAATATATAGAAGGCAGAGAACCCAATAGAAAAATAAGGCTAAGACTTGAATAGACATTTCACAGGAGATATCTAAATTGTTACTAAACATAGGTTTGGATCCTCATATTCCTCAGTCTTCAAGAGAGTTGCAAATTAAAACTATAATTTTATACCACTATATACACTAGAGAATAGCTAAATGGAAAAACAAAACCAAAACTGAATATAACAAGTTTTACAGGGGTGTGAAACCAGTTCCACAGATATACACTCCTGGATGATATATAAGTTGTTTTCAATCATTTCTGAAAACTACCAGACAGTTTTCTACTGGAATTGAACAAATGTGTAACTTTGACCAATCAATTCCTTGTCTACATACATACCCCATGTCTACATAACATACTACATATGTTCACCAAAAGATATGAGTAAGAATATACATAGCAGCATTATTTAAAATAACCCAAAACTATAAAAAAATCAGATCCTCATTAGTTGCTGTATAGACAAATACATTTGGTATATTAATAAAATGAAATACTATGCAGAAGTAAAAATGAATCAGCTACAACCAAATGCAAAAATATGGATGGATTTCACAAAAAAAAATTGAGACAAAGTTATCACACACAAAAGAGCACCTCTATACTGTTATGTATAAAGTTCAAAGACAACCAAATTATTCTATCGTGTTTCAAGTTAGGAGATTAAGTTAGTTAGGAAGTTGGGTTAGTATTGATAGCATTACGAGAGAGGTATCTGAGGAGCTAGCATTATTATATATTTTGAATTTGGCATGTTTACTTTATGAAAATTTTGTGTTTATTTTATAAAATATTATTCATGTTGTACTATATAAATAATAACTACAATAATACAAAGAATTTCACAATAAATTTAGGATTTTGCCCCAGAAGTTTTATATCAGAACAACCTTGTTAATCATTTAATTTTTCTTCCTGTGAATATATTAGTTTTGCTGTAAAATTCTCATTTGTTTGAAATATCAGAATTATAAAAAACATTAATTATGGATTATAATTATATTATCCATATAAATGATCTTTCACAAGTCATTTTCCCCACATTCTTTAAATATATATTTATCTTTTATAAAATATGATTTGATTGCTAAAAATATAACTACTTGGGAATATATCCTTAATGCAAATGTATTTCTTTCCTTATATGTGTCTGTCTTACTGTTTGTCTTTCTGTTAAATCCCTTTTTTCAAATGCTCTTATATTTGCTCATTTAAAATGTCTATTTTGACAGAAAAACCTGGTTCTTGAAACAATTCATAAATATTAAATACTGATAAACATATCATTAAAAAATTTTAGAATGTTTTTTCTACAACATTCCAGAACAGTGACCAGTAGAAGACTGACTGTATACAATCACAATTATGGTTTATTTGATAAACTCTATAAATGAAGCTAGAATTTATCTGTGCAGTTTGATTTAAATTATTGATAAAGTAAACAAATAACTAATAGAATAATTGTTATAGCAATAATAATATCTTCTATTCTTTTTCTTTCATTTAACCTACTTTCAGAAGGTCATAATTAAAGAATAATTAAGGAAACCTCGGGAGGGCTTGCTTGCTTTCATTTAGTTACAAATTATGGTTATGTGGTAATCTCAGGTTAACGTTAAAATGATCACCTAGAGATAATAATTATACAACCATCCACCAGTGGTCATATTTCCACTTCACTGGTCATTTAGATTTGGTCATAATATATCAGAAAGGAATGATGAAGAATAAGTCATGCCAGCGATACAGAAAGAAAATATCTGCATTGTCTTATTAAAGACAAATTACATCCATATTATACCGTGGCATTTATTGGCATCATTTTAATAGTGGATATCATTATGACTTATAATATAGAATATAAAATTTTCTCAGTCTTTTCTTTTGCTTTCAATGAAGAAAGGACTGTGCCTTTTTATGCATGCTGTGATAAGCTGGCAATTATAATTGGCTCTAATTACAGGTCAACTTAGGCAAATTCCATCACCAGTAATTGAGAAATGAAAAACATTAAGATGAAGCTAATAGGAAAAAATCATTATAGTTTATTTACACCAAGATCATTCATTTTCAGAATTTATTTAATGAAAAGGAACATGTACTTGGAAGAAATTGTGTCAGTTTATCATTTTTAATTAGTTTTTTCCTTGAATGCCTTGCAAAAGATAAATGAAAAATAAACTCTTACCTGAAGTTGCATTATAAAGTTCTAGAGATTCTTATTCTCAATAATGTTTCTAGATTGTAAACGTTATTCTGTAAGTTTTCTTTCATGATTTTGTCATTATAACTGGTAAACTTATATTTTAACTTTCATGGTTTGTCCTTGCACCTTGATGGCAATATTGATGTTACTTCCAGATTTTCTTTTTCTTGTAAAGAACAGATGTATGTATAAATTAACTGTAAGTAATGCTTTATAATATTGTCCAAGTATACATCCTTCATACACAATTTCTCCCATCACAGGCAAAATCTAAATCCTGGAGTAATCCTAAAGAGTAATATGTAAGAAAAGTGTGCTTCTGATTTTGTCCTGCAGAGATTTCTCTTGTTCGATCTGTGTATGCCTAGAAAGTTTCTATTATCAAGACAATTTTGTAGAGCAAATAAAAATAGTATTGAGATCATGTTGTTATTGCTTATGGGTCACATGGGATTTCTTATCTGATTTGTGCTCCCTACCATAACATTAAGCAAATGCCAACTTTACCCTGGCTATGGGACCCAGACTGAGTATATTAGTGTCATATATTTCACATGCAGTTGTGTTAACCAGAACTTCCTCCTTAAGCAGTAAGTAAGCATTCATAAGTTATATTGTGCAAAAACATCAACGTATTCTAAGACTTATAATTTTATAATCAGATGCTCCAATGACAGAGTAGAAGGGTGAGAAAACATATCCTGAAAGGTTTGGGGCTAATAGTGAGACAAGATTCACAGCAAGCATAAATTGTATTTCAAATTGCTTTTTTTTTTAAATTCAAAGCAGTTTTACCTCCTGCTTCATATTATGTATGTATTAGTAAAGATTTAAAATAAAAACAGCAGTAAGTTTTCTCCTGAAAAAAAGGTATCTACAAGTTATTTCAGTAAATGGCCAGGTAGTAAATATGTTTGCCTTTGCAAGTCACATGGTTTTTCATCATTGTAGTGAGAAAGTAACCAAATCAAAATGTAAACTGATGAACACGGTTGTGTTTCAGCAAAACATAATGTACAAATTAATACATCATAGAACTAGCTGTTTGAATGTAGTTTATTGACTCCTTTTCATGGAACTCTGATTTGTGAAAACCTAAACTATAGTGAAATAGTCCAACAAAATTTATATTTAAAATTTCAGTATCCTGCAGTATTATTTTATGATAAATAACTGCAGTTCTTAGCCATCCCAATCCCACCCCCCAAACTGAAAATATATTCCACTGTTAATATTTATTTAGAACTCCACTGTTCAGTTTTTAGTTGGGAAATATAATGGAAATAGTAAAATTGCACAAGAATATGAGTTTCAATTTCTATAATATTGTAGAATTATCAAATGTAACCCAAATTAATCTAAAATACTGTGAGACTGATTTTAAATATATTTTATAAAATTAATCTCAATACATTATAGATACACCTTGTAAGTTTTAAAAACTGGCAAGGAACCCAGTTTTTCTGTAAACTGTAACACCTGTTTACTGTAATTTTCTTTAAACATCTAAGCTTTCAAATGCTGTTTGAATCCATCTTAACATCTTCTTTCTTTCCATATTAATTAATGTGTTGAAAGAAACATTTGACAAATGGCATTTTATATTTGAAAAATCATGATTTTACCAGTTGAAAATTATAGTTTAGCAATTTTGAGAGTTCAACCAAGATGGCAACATGGACTAACTTGACAAATCCAATCTATATTGACTATACTATTGACCTAATTAAGCTGAACCTCTTGAACATCTTATATTGTATTGGTTTACTGATAAAATAAGCTAATGTTATACTTCCTTAACATTTTAGAATATGAAACTGGTAAATTTCTAATGAACTATATTGAATCATACTTTTGACAAAGATTTTATGCATTAATCATCATATTTTAAAAATTTGAACATTTCCAAGAGCCTTAAATAACTTAAAAGCTAAAACTTCAGAATAATATAATATTGGGTTAATTAATGGATAATCATTATATAGATAAATAGCTCCTAATAAGATGGAGTATTAAAACATTGACTATTAAGCAAAATTTTAATGTTATGTACCTTTGCTTCTTAAAGTTATATGCCATATTTTTGGATCATGTTAATTTACATGATAATGTTTGTCAATATTAGGTGGGCAAGAAGGGATGTGAGTTATATTGAGTAGAAATTTATTTGTATTCATGTGCTTTGCTTTCTGCTAAATCTGACCGTATGGCAGTCACTTTACAAGCACTCACTCAGATTTCTAAGTGAAACACAAGTTAATTACTTTGTTACAATTATATTTATTATGATTTCAGTCTTTTGGATTAGTACATGGTAGGTAATGGGAATTTTTTTTCTAGTAAAAGTAGAATCAGTTTGTCCTATGGAAATATAGTGGAAATTTATTTCAGTATTTTAAAATGCATAGTGAAAGGTAAAATCTGTGTATGTCCAATTTATAGAGGGAAGACTTTAAAGTTTTAAAATTATACTTTACAAAATATTCAGGTATGCTAACAGTAATTGCAAAGACTGTCTTTACGCAGCTCAGAAATCAACCTGAAACATCCTAGGAAACAAAATGACAAGCTCTAGCTCTAGCTCCATCTCCTTCAAGTGGAAGCACTTTGTGTTCACAGTTCCCTAGATTCACAAGGATACATCAAAAGAGAAGTTAAAACACTGACTGAAGAAGAAAAGATCAATGACCTCAAATAGTTGAAGAAAATGGCACCTGCCCAAAGTAAAGGACAGCACAAAAAATGGACAAAACAAAACCAAATTTTTTTAAAGAGCTTCAGTGACTGCGAATATAAAGTTGATTGACATTCATGTAATTGCTGGCCCCCCAAAAGAGAGGAAGGATATTTAATAAAATAATGGGTAATTTTTTCCCAAATGTGATGAGAACTCCAAATCCACAGATACAAAAGTCTAAATTAAATCCAAGAAGGATATTTCATAAATACAAGCACACTGAAGTATAGCTTAATCAATTTGCTGAAATTAGTGAAACAAAACCTAAAGCAGCTGGAAAAAAAAGAATGAATACATACAGAGGAACAAATAATAGGAATGTCACAGTTTTCAGAAACTGTAAAACTCAAGACAATGGAACAGCATTTTGGAAATGTAGGGGAAAAAATCAACCTAAAATTCTTTATCCACTGAAATATTCTCCAAAAATAAAGACAAAACCAGGTTTATTTCTGACCTACTGAACTAAATTAATTTATTCTCAGCTGACCTGTTCCCAAGTAAATGAAAAGGAACTCTGTCATATGGAGGGAAATTATATTAGACAGAAAAGTGAGCTATAAAAGAAATAAAGAA
The DNA here is from genome assembly GCF_025265405.1 of Mesoplodon densirostris. NCBI lineage: Eukaryota > Metazoa > Chordata > Mammalia > Artiodactyla > Ziphiidae > Mesoplodon > Mesoplodon densirostris. Next base: position 90,658,935 of record NC_082667.1, read on the forward strand.
CCAGGAAATAATAACTTCAGATAAGTATAAACCCATGGTTTTGTTTTTTGGGGGTTTTTTGATTCGTTTTCATGACCTAAAACAATCATTGACAGTGTGAAACAAAACTTAACAAGAAAATTTGTGATTTTATAATATATACTGAAGGTACATGGTCATGTTATCTAAAAGAAGAAGGAATAAAAATGGAAGCATATTCTTGTACATTCTTAAATTACATGTGAAGTAATATATCAGTATAGAAAGTGGTAAGTCAAAGATGCATATTATAAGCCCTAGAGCAATCACTAAAAAGAAATAAAACAAAGAAGCATAGTCAAAATACCAAGAGTGGACACCAAATGGAATGCCAATATTACTCAAATCATCATAAAGGAGGAAGGATGTGAGGGAAAATGGATGGGGACAAAAAAAATGATAGAATGCAACTCAACCATACTCATAGTTATATTGACTTTTTCCCTAGCAAAAATGCATTTTTTAAATTAATTTTTATTGGAGTATGGTTGCTTCGCAATGTTGTGTTGATTTTAAGTGGACTAAATACCAAAGTTAAAAGGTACTGATCGCCAGAATAAATATTAATTTTAAAAAAGCACATCTTTACTCTTTCCAAAAGAGTCACACTTTATATTTACAGATGTATGCAATAAAAATAAAATGGTGGAAAAATATATATTGTGCAAATGCTATTCAAAAGGAAATTTATATGACTATGTTAATGTTAATATCATAGGGCATAAACTGCAGAAAAAGGAATATGACCAGATATAAATAATAACATATTATGGTAATAAAATTGTCAATTCATCAAGATAACAAAAATGTATATTTCTGCATCAGAAAACAGAGTGTCAAAATATATGAAGCAGAAAAACGACTGAACTGAAGGGAGAAGTATAAAAAGTCTATAATTATAGTCTCAAATTTCAACCCTTCTCTCCCAGAAATGGATAGAACAAGTAAATAGAAAATCAATGAGGATAGAAAATACTACTATAATACCACTGAATATACTAGACCTGAATGACACTTATACAACATTCTACTCAACAACAGCAATATATATATTCTTACCAAGAGCACATCTAATATTCACCAAGAGAGACCACATGAATTATAAAACGCCTCAAAACATTAAAAAAAAAGATTGACATTGTGCAGAAAACACTCCACAAACACATGGAATTAGACACAAATAACAAAAATAAAGCTTCAGGGGTCGAATCAAAATGGTGGAGTAAGAGGATGTGGAAGTCACCTCCTGTCATGAACACATCAAAAATGAATACATCTACCCATGGAAAAATTCTCACTGAAAACTAACTGTACATAAGCAGAAAGACTCCTGTATAACCAAGGCTGTAAGAAAGATTCACGCAGAATCATGTAGGAGGGGAAGAGTAGTGATCAAGTCGGGACCTGTGCCCCTGGGAGGGACCTCACAGGAAAAGTGAGATTACATTGGTAGTGACCTTACCTTCGAAGTGAGATGTTCAAGCCACATACAGGGTGCCCCAGCCCTGCGGTCTGACAAAGAGAAGGCAAACCCTCTTGGCTGGTTGGCTACCAAGTTTATTCCTCTGGTTTTTATGGCAAAAATATAAAACAAGCAAACCACATACACACAAACAAAAACAAATAACTATGAAGAAATCAATTTGTGTCAAATATTAAACTTCACTCTCTGGGTACAAATTCTATTCTCCTGTTATAATTATTAAAGATTGAAGTCAGTCAATAACCCAATTACAAAAACTCATTCCTAAGTAAGGTATTTATACCACTAAGATGTGATGCTATCAATACTTATTTTCTTAACATCATAGCTTTTGAAAGGATAGTTAAATTTTCAAAGGAGTCAAAGTTTAGAACTAAAGAAACTGGTAACTATCGACATAAGAGTACCAAAAGCTAAATAATCCTTACTGGTGAAAAGGGGAGCCAGTTTCTCTTCTAGGGCATTTAAAATCCCATCATGGGAAAACTACTCAGCATCTCCACCTGTTCAAGTGGCTCAGAAACACCTAACAATTGATAGACAGATGTCTGCATCTGCAACTACGCACTCCCATATGCAAACATAATACATTTGATTATGTTGTATTATCCCAAGCTTAGCACTGATTACAGGTTATATTCTGAAACCACTTTAAGCAAACTGCCAGAAATATATATAATGGAATATTACTCAGCCATAAAAAGAAACGAAACTGAGTTATTTCTAGTGAGGTGGATGGACCTAGCATCTGTCATACAGAGTGAAGTAAGTCAGAAAGAGAAAAACAAATACCGTATGCTAACACATATATATGGAATCTAAGGAAAATAAAAAAAGGTCATGAAGAACTTAGGGGTAAGACAGGAATAAAGACACAGACTTACTAGAGCATGGACTTGAGGATATGGGGAGGGGGAAGGGTAAGCTGTGACAAAGTGAGAGAGTGGCATGGACATATATACACTACCAAACATAAAATAGATAGCTAGTGGGAAGTAGCCACATAGCACAGGGAGATCAGCTAGATGGTTTGTGACCACCTAGAGGGATGGGATAGGGAGGGTGGGAGGGAGTGAGACACAAGAGGGAAGATATATGGGAACATATGTACATGTATAACTGATTCATTTTGTTATAAAGCAGCAGCTAACACACCATTGTAAAGCAATTATACCTCAATAAAGATGTTAAAAAATGCACTTCATTATAGAGGGTTTAACACAAGAGACTTTTTAAAGTTAATTTTTATTGATTTAACAGTAAACACAAAATTAAAATAATCGATTTAATAAAGTTTATGTTATACTGAATTTGTCCTGCTAGTAACTAGTGAGTGATCATTCAAAAGTATCATTTCCTCTCTGGATAGGATCTTGTCATTTGAAAAGTAAGTAAGAATGAAGAAGATTCATTTTAAATCCATACTCCCATAATTTATGTGTAATTTTTGCACAGTCTCTGGATGAGTGGTGATGTGGTTGATGAGATGCCATGAAATACAGCACACACATGGAATACTTTCTCCTTCCATTTGTTTTAAGGGGAATTTAAGTTTATTATTTATTATTCTAATTTTGTGGGGTACAGCGTGAGAGTAGGAGCTTGCTTTTACTTGTCTAGTAAGAAGCAGTAAAAATTATGGGTTCAGCAAGAGTGTCTAATAAGCTTCTGAACTAGGAGACAAAGAGATGAAATCCCTGCATTTCAATTTCTAGTCTTCTTAGGATATAGAATTTAGAGCTTCAGAATTAAAGGATTAAAAAAAACCACAATATCATATGGGAAATTATATGAACTGAATTTAATATTAAACCTTAGTCTAGTTTTTTTTTTTTATCTTCCCCATAAAAATCAAGATAAAATATGTTAACATCTGAGTTTTGAGAAAAGTTAAGTAATATATTTGTACCCAAGATAAAACAATTAAAATGAAAATAAATATACAAATATTGGATAATGTAATTAAATAAAATTTATTCTGAAACAACTTCAAAAGGCCAAATAATTTTTTAGAGCCAGATTTAAAAGGTAGAATGAGAACATTAACGAAGAGTGAAGGAGAGCTTGTCTTAGTTACCAGCAAATTTTAGGAAATACATGTAGTGTGGAAATATCTTAAAGGTCTATATTCTAAGAAAACAACAACACAATCTGTTGTTTATATAACAGGGAAACTGATCAGAAATGGAGGGTACACACATGGGAACATTTACTCTCAGAAGAAAATAATTATGTACTAGTTGGGGAACAACATCTGCTCAGCTAGCTGCTGACTATCAGTTGTGTCACCCAGGAGAGGAGGAAAAGCCTCAGGGAAATAAGTAGCATAGATGTGTCTTGAGTCAAATTAGTAAAGTGGTTACTTTACAATAACAAGGATTTATGGCATTCAACTCTTATGTTTGAAATTAAGGTGTTTTTCATAAGGTGAGGAAGGAAAATTCTAGCAATATTTGACCAAGAACAATTGCCTAAGTATCTTATTTTAGTTTTGCATCAGGAGCCATGGCTAGGACTCATATTTTTTGGATAATCCTAGGACAATTTTGCAAGGTTTCTTCAATGATCCTATTCCTTGAAATTGGCCACGCTATCCTGCGTACTTAAAACCGAAAGTTAATTTGCAGCAGTTAATCCTAAATTTAAATTCTGTATCAGAAATTCTTTTATTTATTTAGGAATTGTTAGTATTAAACTTGTCTAAATCATGCCACTGCTTTAATACTTTTATTCCAAGTGATGTACATGACTATCTTCATTTCTTGAAGACCCACGTTTAATATGCAAATAAATCCAAAAATAATTAAAATTTCATACTATGCCTGTAGTATACAAATATATCAGACATGAATGAATGAATGTCGTGGAGAATAATAGTAATAATATGAAAATCCATGTCTCCATAACCAAGCTTTACCAATAACTATGAGAATCACAATGTTCCTATTAACAATTGCATGCGTTCCTTAAAGACAAAATTATACTAAATTTTGTTTTCACCTGCATACTCTTTAAAAATAATCTTTTCCATATTAGAATAATAGTTTTGATTTGTGGGATTTTATACTTCACAATAAAACAACTGGCAGGTAGAATTTATCAGTTTAAACACAACTGACACCTTGATGATGCATTAAACAATACAGCATAAGCCATTGCTCTTTTACTATTTGAATTATATTTAATCATTCTAGTAAGAAAATAATACCAATATAATCATGATAGCATGAATGTAGAAGCAACTTTTACACCACAAACTTAAGAAGACTTTTTTAATTTCAAAACTAAATGCTTCTGTGTTATCTTTTTTCCTCTTATTTTCTATATTTAACCACCTATATTTATGAGTAAACATATAGCTTTCTATCTTTAATTTTTATTGGAGTGTAGTTCTTTACAATGTTGTGTTAGTTTCTGCTGTACAGCAAAGTGAATCAGCTAAACGTATAAATATATCCTCTCTTTTTTGGATTTCCTTCTCATTTAGGTCACCACAGAGCATTGAGTAGAGTTCCCTGTGCTATACAGTAGGTTCTCATTTGTTATCTATTTTATACATAGTAGTGTATATAAGTCCATCCCAATCTTCCAATTCATCCCACTCCTTCCCCCCCACCCACAGTTATCCATATGTCCATTCTCTACGTCTGTGTCTCTATTTCTGCTTTGCAAATAAGTTCATCTGTATCATGTTTCTACATTCCACATATAAGCAATATTACACAATATTTGTTTTTCTCTTTCTGACTTACTTCACTCTATATGACAGTCTCTAGGTCCATCCCCATCCTTATAAATGACTCAAATTTGTTCCTTTTTATGGCTGAGTAATATTCAATTGTATATATGTACCATATATTCTTTATCCATTCTTCTGTTAATGAATATTTAGATTGCTTCAATGTCCTGGCTGTTGTAAATAGTGCTTCAATAAACTTGGGGGTGCATGAATATTTTTGAATTATTTTTTTCTCTGGATATATGCCCAGGAGTGGGATTGCTGCATCATATGGTAGTTCTATTTTTAGTTTTTTAAGGAAGCTCCATACTGTTCTCCATAGTGGTTGTATCAATTTACATTCCCACCAACAGTGTAAGAGCGTTCCCTTCTCTCCACACCCTCTCCAGCATTTATTGTTTCTAGATTTTTTGATGATGGCCATCTGACCAGTGTGAGGTGATACCTCATTGTAGTTTTGATTTGCATTTCTCTAATAATTAGTTATGTTGAGCATCTTTTCATGTGTCTCTTTGCCATCTGTATGTTTTCTTTGGAGAAATGTTTATTTAAGTCTTCTGCCCAATTTTTGATTGGGTTGTTTGTTTTTTTGATATCTAGCTGCATGAACTGTTTGTATATATTTTTTTTTTTTCCTTTTTTTTTTTTTTTTTTTGCGGTATGCGGGCCTCTCACTGTTGTGGCCTCCCCCGTCGCGGAGCACAGGCTCCGGACGCGCAGGCTCCGGACGCGCAGGCTCAGCGGCCATGGCCCACGGGCCCAGCCGCTCCGTGGCATATGGGATCCTCCCAGACCGGGGCACGAACCCGTATCCCCTGCATCGGCAGGCGGACTCTCAACCACTTGTGCCACCAGGGAGGCCCTGTTTGTATATTTTGACATACAAGATTAATCCTTTGTCAGTTGCTTCATTTGAAAATATTTTCTCCCACTCTGATGGTTGTCTTTTCATAATGTTTATGGTTTCCTTTTTTCTGCAAACATATAGATTTATTTCAGGGACTACATGTATGTATGTAAAATAAAAATATATTTTCTTTTAGATCATTCTGAAATATATTGAATTCCATATCTCATCCATTGCTTCTTTTTAGGAGAAAGGTGTCTTTTAATCATTCAGGAGAAGCAATATTCAAAGCCAATAGCAAACACACAGAAGAAAACATAATCTTTTTATCCTTCAGAAAATTGAAGTTCATTCATCAGGTGATGGTTGTTATACTTTTTTTTATTAGTTAAGGGATGAGGGATTTTATAAAATTCCATGTGTGCCTGTTTTTAAGCTATTGTCTTTTAGCTTCAAACCCACTCTTCTAGGCATTTTGTGATGCTAGAGCAGGGACTTGGCAAACCACATTTCACATTGCAGTCTGGTTCCCTGTTATACCCTGCCATTTGGGAGGTGCTAGGAAACGAGATTAATAGGCTTGAGGAGGAAGCCTTTCTGTTTGTTTCCTGTTCCTGAAACCTTCACAGAAGCAATAACTATGCACCAAGGCAGTGGCTGTTCATTCCAGTAACGACCATTGGTTTCAATTTCCAGGAATTTTTTTTCAGATTACCAGAATCAGCAACGTTGTGCCCCTTAAATTACTAGTCTAAACCAAGTAGTGCCCTCTTCTTAGAAACTCATGCCCTGGTTCCAACTGGTATTTCCTCCAATCTCAAAGATATTAGTCCAGCTGGTGACGACCTGTTCTTCAGAGATCTCAGTCCCAGCCCTGTGGGTCCCCTGTTTCAAAATTCTTTGTTCTATTTGTTCCCACAGTTGTAGGGATGGTGACTATCCGATATGATTATCATGTCTGTGATACTTCATTATTCCATTTTTGAAGGTAATACATGTTTAAACATTTTTTATAATAAGTCCTATTTGTTAAAATACATGTCATCATTTTCATTTTTCTGAAGTAGACCTTGACTGAAGCACCATAGTTAAATTTCCTTAAGAAGACCTTCAAAAATTAAGATGTTTGTCTTTCACAGTAATGTGGCTTCAGGTGAGTTTGACTCTATTCTACTGTAACCATCAATAAAAATAGTATTATTGTTGTTCTCGTTCAAAAACCAGTTTCTCTGATCCGTTTAAATTTAGAAATCTAAATGAATGAGAAAGTCAAAAGATTTATTTGTGATTTTGGGACTGGCACTTTGAGAGATAATTTCCCCTCTCAATTCTTACAATAAAACATGTCACAGTACATACGGATTATAAAATATAACACATGTCTAAACACTGGGAATAAAGAAGGGCTGACAGGGGAACTGATGTTGTTCACTGAGTACTGCCCATTTCACAGCGACTGTAATTCTCTCATTTCCAAACGTGTCAACTGCTTTTAAAGTAAGAAAATCGCTTTGTAGCCATTCTGTTATCATATTTGTAAACAATCTTAATTAAATGGTATAAGCACTTTAAAAAATGTAGAATGTAGTACTTTTAATAGATGGTAGGTTACTTCCTTCAAGCAAAATGAAAGAACAAAAAAATATCTTATTCTCTCCATTCCTCTATATCTTGTGAGTAAACCTCTGGAGTTCTTTAGGAAAAGGAGATTTACTTATTTACACTTTGTCCATTCAATACATGCTTAATTAACAGGCCCAGGAAATATATTATTAATGAGAAAATATTGAAAAGGCCAGTAGTATCATCATTTTCCTGAGACTAGAAAATATTAAAAGGGGAGAAAAGAAAAAAATATTTAAATGAGGAAAGACTGATAAAAACTTTAAAATGGTATTACTTAAGTAATATAAGAGTACATAAGTCATACAACTCAGCATATCATAATGATAAAGCAAGACTTTCTGAACTAGTAAACATGGGAATTCATGGAATTCATATATCTTTTTTAATGCACAAACACACAAAAATACACACATTTGTGACATATCTGATTAAGATGAAATGTATAACCTATGACTCAACTATTCCACTCTTAAGGTTTATCTCATAAAACTTAATTTTCCAATGAGCATACATAATGGGCCTGAAGTAGTATTTATAATAGCCTTAAAATGGAAACAACCCAAACATCCAGTGGAAGCAGTGGAGGGGATAAAAAGAAAAAAATTGTGATATATTAATACAATGAAATACTATTCAGGAAGCCACAAAGGGAAAGTATGGTATGATTTTACTTGTGTAAATTTTCAGAAGCTGGCAAAACTATATTGTTTAATTCTAAACAGATAGAGCAAAAAAAAAAATCCTTTCCAAATCCGAGAGTAGTTATAATTCTTTATAATTCTTCTTTCCAGTATGTATTTATGCTGTATATACTATTAATGTAAATGTTACCTTCAAAATAGAGAGAAAGCATGACAGTCACATTTCAAATCGTATTTTGTGTTTGGATTTCAAGATAGTGCATGTAACAGAGGAACACTTCCTTAAACCAAACATCATTTTATGACATTAAATAAAAGCAAAGAAAGGTGAGGTCGTGAATATAACAGGAATGTTTTATTACAGCTTATTTAATATATAAAACAACTCGGATTGGAGTGACAAAAACAATTTTGTACTTCACCCTTAGTGTTCATGACTCAGCTTAGTTTTTTAAAAATATATTGACTTCCAGTGTAATGTGGAAAATGCTAAGTATTTGTTAGATTTGAGGTTATTATATGGAAGCTGTTATAGTTTCTAAGTAACACAGAAGTTTTTAAGAATGTCATTACTTGTTAGAAAAATTTGTGCATATACTTAATTGGATACCTTTGGTATGCACTTTATAATGACTTTCTTTTGTTTTGTCATTTCTTTTGTAATGCTGTTTTGCATTTTTAATTTTAACAGGGAATGTATAAAGATAAATGAAAGCAAAAGAGAGATTTTAACCTGTTCATGGACAAGCTAGACTGAAATTCCTGTGTAATGAGCCATGTGTTCAAGTCTCAATTCCTGCTGACTCTTTAAATAACACAAAATCACTAAATTTGAAATTGACCATCTGATTGACATTTTTGTCTTTGTCTGTGTCTATCACAAAACTTACAGTGGACATTGTGAGTTTGTGTGACAGTTTCAGTTACTACCCTGTGAGGAGAAAAGAGCTTTAACAACAATAAAATATCTAGCGCTGTGCTCCCTTCATATATATTATACATATATACCTAATTTTTTTTACTCTCAAAGGCAACTATGTTTCATATTAACACAAGCTTAAGGGTTTCAAATAAAGAATACATAATCTGACTTCAAAGGAATTGCCTAGTAGAATGAATTGAAGAAGCCTAGCAGAATGTCAGATATATAAAAAGCAGAGGATATCATTTTAAGAACTTGAGAAGAATAAAATTAATTCTATTTCAAATTGCTTTCTAACTGTTGTTTTGGCATTTCCTCTCTTGGTATCTGAGCTTTTATAACACAATGTATTTTATGCTTGTCAATACAAAATGTCATTCTCTAAATGATATCCCAAGAAAAGGACACTTTTCATGTGTACAGAACTTTGTATTTAAGACCATTCTTTCATATATTATGCAAATTATCAAATTAACTTTAAGAAGTGTTAATAACTTTATTTATATGGAGGAAACAAAATCTTAGACTATTTAGCCACATAATTATTAGGTGCTGTACTTTGTAAGCTACAATACCCTAAACACATCTGTCTTGCCCTGGAGTAAGAAGTCATGGGCTTGTGTCTCAAATGCAACATTCACTAATACCTAATGCATGAATAAAGACTAAGTGAGAGTCTGGGACAAGAATCCTTCTCTTTTGACTTAAGAGGCAATGCTGACATTTGCAAATGATTGTGTTATATAAGATTTTATTTTATCAGGTCATCTTTGGAACGATCACTGGAAAGGATCATGGCCTACAGTTGATACACTAATTAGCCATGTTGGGAATCTGTGATCCCTCTCTTCTATGAAAGAGCCTGATGGACTGATAGGGCTGAGAAGAGAGTTCAGATTCGCAGTTGTGACTGTATAGCCTCAAAATTGCTTTTAGTCTCCTGTAACTTTTCACTTCACAGATGCTGTAGTAATCTAGAAAAGGAGTAATTTAGGAAATTTAGGGGCAGCATTCTGATTACATTTAGGATTTATAATATGATAAGGACTCATGATAAAACCAAAATCAGGAATAATGCTGAATGTGAATAAGATTTTCCTAGTTGCTGACTGTTTTGGTTTAGGGTAGATGTTAGCAAATACGTATATCCTATTATCTTCCCACTAAAATATTTACATTGAAATATTTCAGTCTTTAAATTTTTATCTTTGGAAATATAATTGTCTATGATGTTTGAAATTTTTATGGAGTTATTTACTTTTTAATTATTAAAGCCTCTAGATAGACACATCACAAACAGAAAAAAAACCCAAACATGTTGAGTCTTTCTGAGAATCAACCCTTTAGGCTCCTAGATGTGCTAGTCAGTCTTTATAACTTACCTGGTATCTTTGGGCTCTGGATTTATTGAAAACATATTTAATCATTCTAATGATATAAAAAGTCTAGTGTAGCATTCATGATGAAAAGTTATTCATGCTTATTCAAATATATTTGAGACATAAAATATATTGCCTTATTGATAAATATATAGGTACCTCCAAGTATCCATGATAATAGAGATGCATATAACAAAATAATATTTTGATTTAAAATTGATTACATGCAATATTTAATATTGCATCTATATTTTACTTATTATATTTGGGTGAGAATGCTGTCAATTAAGTTGATTATAGAATTAGCTCATAGTCAAACTGTGACAGGGAGAAATGAACTCTAAATAAGTTAGTAAAAGAAAGCAAGTCTGAACTAAACATTTGCTGAAAAAAATACACAAGATTGCAAATATTATGGCTGTAAGTTTAATAATTATAATAATAATAATTATTTGTACTGATCATTTACTGAATGCTAAGCACACCATCTGAATTTTCTTATCTTTACAGCAATGCTACAAGATACGTATTATTGTTTTTTTTTTTTCAACTTACACATAAGAAAAGCTTAGATAGGTTACATAAATAGCTTTTGGTTACAATAGTGAATGGCAAAACCAGGAAAAAAAATCCTGACTCCATATTCAACCATGACACTTTTCTACCATGCAGTCATTTATTCATTGTATTTATTGTATTTAAATAAAAGTACGTCTCATAAAAATTCAGGGTTTTAAGTGCCTCTGTCACTCAAGAGGATGTGGTCATGTAAACACACATTTGTATATTCTACTTTGAAGAACTGTTTAAACAAGTCCATATAGAGTTAAAATATAATAGAGTTAAAATCACATTATAAACGAAGATTTGTTGCAGTTATTCACATTTTAAGTAATTCTAATTTACATATTGAACTATCCATTGTAGTGTCAATCTACAGTGGCCAAGTACTCCCCACCCCCATTTCCTATAGTACGGCCATAACCATGTAAGCCAAGGAGGGTGATCCGGGTCAGCACCGGCTTTATCTTATGTACAACAGAAGGCGTACAAGGCAAAAAAGAATGTAAGTGGGATTGAATTTAAAAAATTAAAATTAATTAAAAGCTAGAAGAAGACTGAAGGCCTGTGACAAGAATAAATCAGTGTTTTTGATCATGAGACCTTGCAGAAGCTTTGCTGCTATTATAATAGAAAAGTGGCACAAGTAATTGCCTTCAGCAGCCTTGACAAGCTGTGATACACTCTTTGTGTCCTGACTTGTAGGAGTACTTTTGACGTTTATTGCAGCACTGCAATCTTTCTGCCCATTAAAATGGGAGAAATGAAATGATTCCTCTACTGTGGCTTTTCTTAGAAACATCCTCTACATTCTGTAGACATATGGACATTGTATATGAAATGGCTTAGAAACTGGAACATAGTAACTGAGTAACTGAAAGCAGTAGGAGGTTGAGATCTGTATGATAGCTTTCATGTTTGAATCATTTGGAAGCTTTTTTGATTAAATAAACTGTAAATCTATCTACAGTTCTTAACATAGGACTACAACTAAATATACAGTTTATGAATATAAACTTTCATGTGTAGTTTAATTAAACTTTTTTCTACCCCTATAACTTGTTGAATGTTACTAATTAGTAATTGCCAGAAACAAGGAAAAACAGGAATTGTGACAAAGGTAGATATCTGGAGTTATCTTTGCAATTACTGATGTTCTTTCACTTCAGGTTTTCTCCATCTCATAAAATGATTACAAAGTAAATTTGGCATTGGATTCAGACACATCTCTAGGCGTGTATCATTAATTTCCACAGGAACTCTCACTATAATGGTATTATTATTTTTGTTTTGCTGTTTCAAATGTGCTGTGATAAATTTGTCCTGAGAAATGTTAGCCATACAATTTAAACTCTTTAACTCGGCAGCATCTTTGATTGCTTTACTGTGGCATGATTTCCTGCCACTCAGGACAAGTCACTGAGCCAAGAACAAGTTACATCACATAATTAAGCACATATTCTGCTTATGCTGCTCTGTGAAATCATCAGTGGTTACAAAATAATAACTAGTTTTCTTAGATATTAGGAATACTTGTTAATATTTCCAAATACACTATTTTCCAGAGGGAAAAATTTTATTAATGTTGCATGTATTTTTCAAAGTTTGAAGGGAAGTTTGCATGTATTTTTGATTTAGGAAGAAAGCTAAAATAAAGTTTACTTATCTTGAAATTGTAGGAATTAAAATGACATAAAATTTGTCATCATAAATCAATATAAACATTGATGTAAAATTACCTTTTCAAAAGAAAAACATAGTTAAAATTATTTTAGGTATGAACTCTGCCAAATTTGGGTTTTTTAAATGTCTGTCTCAATAAACATGCACTTAAAAATTTATTGACTCATTCAAAATTTTGTTGTGAACTTGTACAAGACGTGTTGTTTTTCTAGCACATAATTGACAGTACATATGCACCACAAATTTTTTTTATAATTTGCCAATAATACAATAAAAATTGCAATTATTTTCTTGAAATATATGAGAGTAGGCAGAGAAAGTGTTGTAACATTTGATGTGCACATCATATCATTAAATTATAAATTTTAACTTTACAGCATGGTTAATATAGTGAAAAATACGAGGCTAAAGATGGAGGATACACTTAAAACATTTTTTTCCTTACTGACAATTAATCAACTCTTTTCATTTTACCAACATTCTTTCAAAATTTATGGCTTCCCAGGACTAATTAATGACCCTCTTAACAATATTCCAGGTTAGAATGTACTCTCCTGAACGACTTGAATTCTCTTCACACTGAACTAGAAACGTTATTGCAACACCTTTGGGTGAACATCGGGGACTTGCTAAGCCTTTCAGCATGTATAACATTATGCTGTATTTTGTTCCTGTAATCAGTATTAATATACCCACAGTATTCTTTTAGTTTTAAGAAGTGTTTAATTTTAAAACAAAATGTTAATGACTTTATTCATTAAACACAATCGGAAATACTTAGGTGACTTTTATAAAGTGATCACATGCACTCAAAGAACATCCTAATTAAAGAAAAAGAATATTACATATTTTCTAGCAGTATATGTGTGTTTCAATATCTTTACATTACATCAACTCTTGTTATCTTACATTTTGATTCTTCAAACTCTAATGGATGTAAAGTAGCATTGCACTGTGGTTTTGATTTACATTTTCCTGATGACTAATAATGCCAAGCATTTTTTATGTGTGTATTATATTTTGAATATAATCCTTGGGAAATTTTCTATTCAGATCATTTGCTATTGTTTTAATGGGGTCATTGGTCATTTATTATTGAGTTAAAAGTTAATTATGTATTTTAGATACAAATTCCTTATCAGATATATGTATTATAAATAGTTTCTCCCATTCTATGGGTTGTCTTTTCACTTTCTTGATTGAGTATGCTTTTAAATTTCTACATTTGTGAATTTTCCAATATTTTTTTCTGTTATTGACATATAATTTTATTTTATTGCTGTCAAAGGATATATGTTGTATGACTTCAATCCTTTTAAATTTTCTGAGATTGGTTTTATGACCTATATATAATGAATCTTCAAAAATATATCCTGTACACTCAAGAAGAATGTTTATTTTGTTGTTGTTAGGTGGATTATTGTGTAGATGTCTTTTAGGTCTAGTTGATTTGCAGTGTTGTGCAAGTCTTCTCTTTGCTTATTGATATCCTGCCTAATGGTTTGATCCAGTATTAACAATAGGATATTAAGTTTCCAATTACTAATGCTGAAGTATCTAATTTTTCCTTTAATTCTGTAATTTCTGTTCCATGTATTTGGGGTTCTATTGTTAAGTGCATATATGTTTATAAATGTTATATCTGTCTTCCTAGGTGATGCTTTTATCATTGTAAAATTTGGCTCTTTATTTCTTTAATATTTATTTACTTTAAAATTGATTTATGTGGCTATTTTCAGAATAAATATTGCAGCTCAATTGTGGTTATTGTTTGCAAGGTATATACTTTTCTCTTTTACTTTCTCAGTTCTTTCATTTTGATAATGTTATATTTAAAGAGTATATAGTAAGATCCTTAATCTGTTATCATGCTATTACTCTTCTAGTTTTATCATATGTTTAGTCCTAATAAAAATGTTTGTTGTTTTGTTTGTTTGTTTGTTTTGTGGTATGCGGGCTTCTCACTGCTGTGGTCTCTCCCATTGTGGAGCACAGGCTCTGGACGCACAGGCCCAGTGGCCATGGCTCACGGGCCCAGCCACTCTGTGGCACATGGGATCCTCCTGGACCAGGGCACGGACTCACGTCCCCTGCACTGGCAGGCAGACTCTCAACCACTGCACCACCAGGGCAGCCCTGTTGTTGTTTTTGTTTTCCTTTTATTTCAGAAAAGTTTAAGATAAAGTTTGTATGTTTTCTGGGATTTATGTATTCACTTATATTATTAGTAGGGTTATTATTTACATTTTTTTGTAACTATACTTAATTTTGTTGACTATCCCAGTGAATGACAATATCAATATTTATCCATTATATACTTAATGTATTTGGGCTGTTTTCCATTTCTTTTCCAGTTCATACAGTGCTGCTGTCAATATATGTGTACATGTCTTCAGCTATATGTGTACAAGAGATTTATTGAATTCATGCATACTAAGAATGGAGTTTCTGTGCCAAGGTATATGTGATAGTAAACATCAATATGGTACTAAACTCTTTTAAAAGTGGTTGTACCAATGTATAATCATACCTGTATGAGTTTCTACTGATCACATTTTGATAATTTTGATTAATTACTTTATGACATCAGGTAGATGCAGAGTACTGTTTCATTTGGGTGCTGTGAAAGACTACTTTGTTCTAAGATACAAAATTTCCTTGCTTCCTTGCTTTTATATTATTATTCCACATTCTGCTTTGATGATTAACTAGAACCCCATCTTGCTGTATCTCCATCTTCCTTGTATGGGTTGCCTTGTTTTCCTGTATAGCCTCCATTAGTTTTACATCCAAGTGCATATGTAATATAATCCAAGGACAAAAACAACCTCACTAAGTAATGGCAAGAGAAGTATTTTAATAGTCTGTGAGCACATAATTTACATAATTCTACCATGTGCCCCATCACACAGAGGCATGTAGTTTTCAGCTACAGCACTGACTCATAAATAACATTTTGCTGGTTTCAGATACTCTTCCTCAGAATGCAATATTTGCACTGAAGCAAAAACAGATTTTTAAAGCAACTATTTGAAAAAAAATCATTATGGAATTTGATTTTTTCTACTATTTTTAACAAAAAAGTTGAAAATATTTTATATGTATCAAAATATACACACAGAATTTGCTAACTAAATCATGGAGCCCAAGAGATTAATAGTATCCAAAAATATGGAAGAAAATTGCATTAATTAATTTAAAAATATAAATTTACCAAACAACTAATATATTATATATAGCAAACTTGATCATCTTCTGAGGATATAAATTTTAAATAAAAATAGTTCTTTCAGAAGTTCAATTACAGAAGAGGATCACTGCAATGTATTTTATGAGTGTAGTCTACTATATAGAAAATATTTACTGGAGGAGCAAATGACTTTTATCTAAGCTAGCTTTTGTGGGTTTTTCTTTTTCATATGCCAGAAATAATAAAGTAAGATTATCTTTATTTTAAGCATTAAATAATCTTATGTTTCATTACCAGAAAATTTTGTAAACATAATTTTACTTGCTCATGAGACTTCCTGTTCACCCAGAATATTTCTCAGGCTAAGCTATTAGCATCACAGTTTTTTTTTTTAACTAAGGGGGCTATAACCTTCAGGTTTAGGCAATTGCATTGGTATTTTTTTATTCTAGTTTATGTATAAAATTTGTATTTCAAGATGTACACCTATAATCAGAAGTAATCAAAGATGGACATTTCACTAGAATGAAGTTTTCATATTAATCAAGCCATCGTTTCATTTGGATTTCAGAATATTTTCCTACACAGTTTCACAAAGACACACACACACACACACACACACACACACACACACACACACCTAAAGTAAAGTAAAAATTGTTGTAATCAAGATGTAATAACTTTATCTTGTATGACACATAAAGAGGTGTAGTTTCCCTGAATAATGACAGGAGTTGTGGAGAAGAGAAAGATTGTTATCCAGGTACCAAAATTCTTATAAACAAAGATAAAGTACATAAAGATCCTCAACAAATTCAGGAGAAGAATAGACGGACACAGTGAAAAGTTTAACAAAGAATCAAAAAATTTAAAGAAGAACCAATAAAATACACTCAAAGGAATCAACAGTAGAGTACCTGATACAGAGGAAAAAATCAAGACAGAGTAGTGGAAAGAATTCAAGCTGAACAAAAAGTAATAATTTTTTAAAATGAGCACAATTTAAGAGAACTTGGGGACAACATTAAGCATACTAACATTCACATTATAGGATTCCCAGAACCAGGTGAGAAAGGGAGAGAGAGAGAGAGAGAGAGAGGCAGAGAACTTATTTGAAGTGATAATAGTGAAAAACTTCCTTAACCTGGGAAAGAAAATATGCATCCAGTTCCAGAAGTACAGACTCCTAAACATAATCAACCCAAAGAGGTCTGCATCAAGACATATTTTAATTACAATGAAAAAAAATCATAAAGAGAATATTAAAAGCAGCAAAGGAAAAGTAGCTAGTTACTTACATGGGAATTCCAAAAAGACTGTTAGCTGATTTTTTAGCAGAAACTCTGTAGTCCACAAGAGAGTGGCATGAAATATTTAAAGAAATGTTAAAGGGACTTCTCTAAGTGAAAAATAATAGACTACAATTAGAAATATGAAAATTATGAAAGAAAAATTCCTTTGGTAAAGGTAAATATATGGTAAAGGTAGTGAACCCATAAAGATAGTAGGAAGATTAAAAGACAAAATTATTAAAATCATCTGTGTCTACCATAAGTAGTTAAGGGCTGCACAAAACAAAAAGATGTAAAATATTAAATGTAATGTTCAAAACATTAATGTAGGAAGGGGGAGTAAAAATGAAGACTTGTCAGAATGCATTTCTTAAGAGATCCTCAACTAAAATGATTATATATACACATATACTTCATAGTAACTACAAACCAAAAATATATAATGGATACATACCCACAAAGAAGAAAAGAATCCAAACATAACACTATAGATAGTAATCAAATCATGAGGCAAGAGAGAAAAATAAGAAGGAAGAAACAAAAAAGAACTACAAAAACAATGTCTCATTGTTATAAACAATGTTTGTTTGTTAATAAACAATTAACAAAATGGCAATAAGTACATGCCTACTAGTAATTACTTACAATTTGAATGGACTGTGTGCTCCAATCAGAATACAAAGAGTGTCTAAATGGATAAAAGTATATTCATAGATATACTGCTTAAAAGAGACTCACTAAAGATCTAGACACATACAGACTGAAAGTGAATGGATAGAAAAAAGTATTCCATGCAGATGGAAATGAAAAGAAAGGGATGTGATATACACATGATTAATATAATAAACATTTCTGGTGTCATATAGGAAAGTTGACAAGTGAGTAAATCTGGGAATTATCATTACAACAAAAATACTTTTTCTTTTTTTTTAAATTTTGTGTCTATATGAATTGGTTGTTCACTAAACTTGTATTAATCATATCATGATTTGTTAGTCAAATCTTTGTGATGTACACCTTAAATTTATACAGTTCTGTATGTCAATTGACTCTCACTAAAGCTGAAAGAAAGAAAACGAGGACTAGGATAGAAAAGGTCCTCTATTTGTATTTTGTAATGGTGAAGACAAATGCCCTGAAGCTCAAGGGTGAGGATTTGAAAGAATGTTAATTTCAATATGATACTAGTAACAATGAGAATGATGTTCAACTCCAGAAAGAAGCAAGGCACTGTATTTAAGGGGAAATGGTTAGAAATTTATTGCCATATGTTTACTACCAAATGTGTGACCAATGTTCACTCTTGGGAGTATGTAAACTGAAAACAGTATGGCAATTCCTCAAAAAAATAAAAATAGAATTATATATAATCCAGCAGCTCCACTTCTGGGTACATCCAAAATAATAGAAAGTGGAGTCTGGAAGACATATCTACATATGCATGTTTATTACATCTTTATTTACAATAGCACAGAAGTGGAAACAACCCACATATCTATCAACAGTTAAATGAATACACAAAATATGGTCCATACCTACAGTGGCATATCATTCAGTCTTAAAAAGGAAATCCTGTGACATGCTACAACATAGATGAATCTTTAAGACCCTATGCTAAGTAAAATAAACCAGTCATAAAAAGACAAATACTATTTATTCCACTAATATGAGGTGGCTAGAATCGTCAAATTCATAAAAACAGAAAGCAAAATGGTGGTTTTCAAAAGTTGGGGAGAGGGTAAAATAGGAAGTTATGTTTAATGGGTATAGAGTTTCAGTTTTGCAATATGAAAAGGTCCCAGATATTGGTTGCACAACAATAAGAATATACTTAACATACTGAACTTTACAAGTAAAGAAAAATGCTGAACTGTACACTTAAGAAACTACATTTTATGTAATGTAAATTTTAAAACATTTAAAATATTTTTTAAATGCCAAATCAAAAAAAAAATGTGATCAGTTGGAAATATTGGAAAGAAAAAGGTAATAGGTGGGGAGGGTGAGAAACAGACAGGAAGGATGAAAACATTGGCAAGAAATAGGAAATCTATCAGTAAAAAAATTCTTGAGTTGTGGGTAGTTCCTGTGAGGACCAGACAGAGAAAGCAATAATGTATAATCCCTTCAAAATTCTTGAGAGTACCTGGTAATAATTTATTGTTTGGTCTTGGCACAGGTCTCTAAATAGCTTTTTGATTCTGGTGTACTTCAGCCCTTGTTATGTAAGACTGGCACTCATGCTTGAGCTCAAAACATTTAGGTCATGATTGTTTAGTCAAGAGCAATAATTCCTGATTGGATTTCATGTGTTTAATTACGTATACTGGGGACCTGAATTGTTAACAATATTAAGAACAAAATGAAAAGTTTGTATGAAATAATCAAAATAATTTTATCATAATTTATATTTTTCTTTACCCTTTACTCTTATGAGTTTGTACACTCTTAACATGTTTGTGTCTATTTTGAATACAGTGACAATGTTCACACTTTTTTTATACTACCATTATAACATTGTGTTATATGTTTTTTGACTTAATGACACTCATTCTGGTTTATTCTCTTATGGCGTGATTCTATTTTTATATCTTATTTCCCAGAATTAAATGATTTATTTTTAAGTGTTTGAAGTCCTTTCAATGTTCAAATAGAACATAATGTATGGAGCATATGTCTGAAGAGAAGAAACAATAAGTTAAGTTATATAAATTTTAGAGAAAGAAATGTTATATTAAAGTTGAAGTTTCAATAAATGCTATATTAGAATCTTAGTCTCAGGTAAACTTGCTAATGAACACATACTACTATATTCAATCCTCTGGGCCTAAGTTCTTCATATAGGAATAGAAATAACAATATTTAACCATGAAGTTACTTATAGCATGTGAGTAAGAAGATATATACAAAATAGTAGATTTAGGGGAGGTTCCAAACAGTTTTTAGAATGATGCAAAAAAAGGCTTTGGGCATGTTTTTTTGTTTGTTTTTTAGAGTTAAGAACACAGTCTACATTAAAATTTTAGAATATATGAAACTTACAGAGAACTGCATAAAATTAAGGATAAAGCTTCAGTTATTCTAAAGCAAATATTGATAGAACCCCAAAATTTCTCTGAATCCTTCTTTCTAATTACGAATGCCTCCAACATTGCTTAAAGGTAACATTTATCCTGGCTTTTGCTTATAACTCCCATAGACTGAAAGAAAATATTTGTAAAATACACATCTGATAAAGGACTATGATGTGAAATATGCATAGAACTCTTAAAACTCAACAAGAAAACAAACAATAGGATTAAATAATTAGACCAAAGTCCTTAACAGACACTTCACCAAAGAAGATATGCAGATGACAAATAAGCATATGAAAAGATGCTTCACATCATATATTATCGGAGAAATGCAAATTAAACCAATGTTATACAGTACCTACTGGAACTCTGATGACAGCAATTGCTACTGAGAATGTGGAACAGCAGAAACTCTCATTGCTAGTGAGAATCACAAAGGTTATAACCACTTTGGGTGGCAGTTTGGTGGTTTCCTATAAAACTAAACTAACACAGCATTGTAAATCAACTATATTCCAACAAAAATTAAAAAAAAAAAACATATCCTTATCCCAGACTTTCTTCCATATTCCAAATCCAAAATCCTTTGAATGTTTCAGCAAAGATAAATGCATTTTGATGCAAATGCGATGGTAAAAGCAAATGAAAAGAGGAGCAGTGAGACCAGGAGAATCCATTTCCAGCACAACCTGAACGTGTGCCAAATTAGATGTATACATGTCCAATCTCTCTATCTCCCTCCTCACCTCCCTTCTAGATCTCATCCCAGGGATTCATTAAGCAGCCTACTCTTTGATCTGAATTTCTTTCTTCCTTAGAGAATAGAGATTGTTTCCATCACTTCCTACATCATCAAGGTGGAGTTTAGTTTTGCTGTTATTGATATAATTGCCTTTAGAGAGTTGGGGGTCATGAATTCATTTTCCCAGCCCCTAACTTTCTTTGCATAGACTGGCACTGAAAACCAAAGTCTGAAGAGCAGAGAGACCAAATGTGTAGTTTAAGGAAATGTTTTAACTTCATCATTCTTATATGCAGAACATGGGAAATTATCAAAGCCTCAATTGACAGAATGATTGCTCAAATACCCCCCAAAAAATCCAAAAACAGTTAAGTTTATCATGAGAAAACACATCCTATGGCTGCGTTGGCCATGGAGATAATCTGTCTAGTGAATAAAGGCAGTGGAACTTTCTTTTCAAGTGTCTCTGTGCAAAAGTATAATTTGGTGGACAGAGCCTGATACCAGTCTTGGCTCCAAATGATATCAATTATATATAGAACATTCATAACTGACTGAAGATTTTTGAAACTCAGTTATCTCATAGTTGAAGGCAGGCATTTCCTGGTTAGAGTATTATAATGATAAGATTGTGTACATTTTTTCCCAACAAACAGTAAGTGCTCAATAAATAAATCATATTGTCATTAAAAACATAAAATCACTGTCATACTGAAAATTCCTTGGACATAAAAGAAATAAAAACATAGCAAATGTGAATTGGTCATGTAAACTTACAGAAAATAATATGTTATCTTCTGTATATTTTATTATAATATTGCATTTCATAAGCATTTTTATTGGTGGAACTGAATACATTGCCTAAGGTAAAAAGCAGTATGTATCTAATCTACTTATATTCACAGAAAATTTTGCAAAAGCTAGAATCTTCAAGGAATGCAAAGCTATCATTAAGTTAATTTCTACCTAATTCCAGATTAACAGGAAAAATCATTTTGTTTGAATGAACACTTGTCAAAATTTTTCCTAAAATATTTTAGCTAAATTTTCCATTGAAGTAAGAATAGAATGGACACAGAATACTTCTCTAATGACAGAGGGTGTTACATACTCAAGATCACCATGGTAAAAATATAAATAACATAAATTTGCAAAATCTGGAACCCTGGTCCTACAGATTCAGGAATTATAGACTTCAGAGAAAATAAATGTTTGGTTGAATGTGTACAGATCAGGGACCATGTCTCAGAACTGAGTTATTTTTAAAAAAAATCTTTCATGTGAGCTTGTGATTCCTTTCCTTTTATGTTTTTGAATTATTTCAGACATGCAAAGATGCTCATGTTCCCACCATCTGCACTAAAAATGTTAATATTTGTCCAAAAAAACACCTAAACATACCCTGATGATAAGATCTGACAAGCATTCTCCTTGGTATTTACCCAAAAGAACTGAAACCTTATGTCTACACAATACCTGTGTTCATAGCAATTTTATTTATGATTGCCAAAACCTGGAAGTAACCAAGGTAGTCTTCATTAAGTGAATGGATATATAAACTGTGGTACATCCAGACAGCAGTAAAAGGAAATGAACTATTATATAAAGCCATTGAAAACGCAAGGAGGAACTTTAAATAAATATTACTGAGTGAAAGATGCCAAAATGAAATAGATACTGTGTGATTACAACTATAAGACATCCTAGAAAAGATAAAGTTACAGAGAAGGTAAAAAGATCAGTGGTTGCTGGGGTGGCATGGGGGGATGAATAGGCAGAACACAGAGAATATTTAAGGGAATAAAAATAATGAGTATTTTACTATAATGATAGATACACGTCATTTTAAATTTATTGAAACCCATAGAATGAATGACACCAAGAATGAAACCTAAGGTAAACTATGGAGTTTGGGTGATTAGATGTGTAAATATAGGTTCATGTTTTGTGATAAATGTACTACTCTTTTGGAGGTTACTGAAAATGAGGGAGGCTATGTATATGTGGATCAAGGGGTACATGGCAAACTCTGTACCTTCTTTTCAATTTTGCTGTGAAGCTAAAACTGCTCTACACAAAAATAAAGCCCTAAATATTAAAAAAATAAAAATAAAAATGATCGAACTCAATTTATATTTTCAGAGCAATGTCTATAATTTCCCATTTCTACACATAATAATGAAAAACTGGGTTTTAAAACTGTCAAATTTAGATAATTAGGAACCGTTTTTCTGGGTTATGTAATTTTGGTTTTAGTTTGAATTTTCACTATTATTATTAAATTATGAACACCCTTTTAAATGTTTCTTTGGTCTTTTAAATTTCCTTATTTTTGTAGCTTCTTTTCAATGCTTTTACCACATCTTTCTATTAAGTTGTCTCTCTTATTACTTTGTAGAAAATCAATATATCTTCAGAATATATGTCTTTAGTTATATGTAGGTAAATATGTTCTTTTTTGTTGTTGACATTCTCATTGTCTTAATGATGTTTTTGGATGAAGTGAAATTCTTAATTTGAATGTCATCCATTTTACTATTTTTAATTTATGGTCAATATTTTTGATGTTAATTACGAAAACCCTTCTTATAACTAGGTAATGAATATATTCTTCATATATTTGTAAAATATTATTGTGTTCACTTCCCATTTGGCTCTAAAACCCAACTTAAAATGTTGAGTGTGTATAGTTTAAATTCGTATTCTGTTGCATCCGCCCCCCCCATACAGACACAATTTTTCCATGATCTTTAGTTGAAGTACTTATCTTTCCCAATTGCCTTGCCGAGTCACTGCTATAAACTGTTTGTCCCCCCCTGCCAACACCCCAAATTCATATGTTGAACTTAATCCTCAAGGTGCCCTTATAAAAGAGACTCCAGAAAGCCTCTTTGTCCCCTCCACCAAGTGAAGACACACCATAGGACAGATGTCTATGAACTAATAAATGGGCTCTTACCAGGCATACAATCTACTATCACCTGATCTTGGACTTCTCCAGAACTGGCTAAAGATAAAAGGAACTACATACTGTATATAAACACTGAACTCTAGTAGGTAATTTTTTTTTTCTCTTGGGGTACAGGTTTAAACCTCTGAATCTGCTTTACATGTTTACTGGGTTGAAAAAAATAAATTGTAGTGGTACTTAACTGTGATTTTAATTTACATTTTAATAGTTACTAGTAGTGTTGAGCAAAATTGTATGTGCTTATTCACCATGTAGGTATTTCTTGAATAAACTGCCTACATCAAACTTTTTCCTTGACTGTTTGAATCATTACTACTGTGTTGTAAGTGTTCTTTACATATTCCAGAGACAAGTTCTTCAACAGATAAATTGTCTCCCAGTCTGTCAGTTGACTTTTTAAGCACTCTTAATAGTGTATTTTGAATAACAAAATTCTTAATGTTGATGAAGAACAATTATTCAAATTTTTGGTTCTCTTTCTGTTTATATTTAATAAATGGTGGATTAATCTACAGTAAGTAGGATTTCCTCAATTTTGAAAATAAATTGTTTTATAGTGTCAAATTTTACATAGATATCTATGATAGATTTCAAATTAATTTTATATGATGTAATGAAAGTATGAAACTATTATTTTTTGAACTTGAATACTTAATTGCTCTATTACCACTTTTGAAAAGATTATATTCTATCCATTGATTGCATTGGTTCATTTGTTAAAAATAATTTGGCTGTATGTATTTTCTTTATTTGTACTTTATATTTCTTTCCATATATATCTGTATTTATGACAATGACTAACTGCATTGGTTAATGTAGCTTCATAGCTAAGTGTTATAAGTAGGGACCCTAATCCCCAACTGTTTTTTTATTTTCTTTTTAAAATTATTTTGACTCTTCTAGATTATTTGCACTTTCAGATAAACTTTAGAATCAACTGGACACTTTTTACCAAAACCTTTTGGGAATTTGATAGGAATTTTGTCGAACTGATAGGCTCACTTAAGGACTATTAACAATTATAAGTCATTTCATAAGCAGAGTATATAATTCATTTAAATCTTTTCTTTTTTCTCATGTATGTTTTGTAGTTATTAATGTACAGTTTTTTCCTATATTATTAGACATGGATGAAAACATTTTATATTTTTCTGTAATAGATGGTGCTACTTATTTAGTTTAAGTTACAAATTACATTCTTTCTGGTACATAGAAATGTCACTCATTTTTGTATGTTGAACTATGATCCCATCAACTTGCCAACTTACTTACCAGTTCCAGTGGTTTTTTGTAAATTAAAAATAGAATTGTTTATATAAATAATAATGTATCTGTAAAGAGTGGTAGTTTTATTTCACATAGTCTTTTATTATTTATTTGCATTATCCCATTGGCAAAGTACCCCAATACAATGTTCAAATAAAATGGTGAGATATAAATGATAAACAATATATTTGGAGTTAAATGTTCTAAATTTCTTAGATGGTCTATGAAAAAACTATAGATAACCATTAATATTACATTTTGATAATTTTAATATGTATTTTGTAAGTTTAGACAAATGATTAAAATTTAAAAATTGATGTATTAAACTATAAATTGTTAAGAAAAAATAAAATAATTTCAAATATTTGATCAAAAACACATGGAAAGTAGAGAAAAAGGAATAGGACAGTGAGGCAACTTGAAAAAATATACAATAATAGATTTAAATAAAAAATCAATTGTATAAATATAATTTCATGCATTACAGAAGGAATAAATGCTCTATTTAACAGACAAAAATTGTCAGAGTTAAAAGCTATAGAAAAATCTCTTCCATGAATATAGATGAACAATTCCTAAACAAAATATTAGCAATACAAATTAAGTAAAAAAGGGTATGAATCATCAATTTGATTCTATAAGAAGAACACAAGTTTAATTTTAAAAAATCAGTTTTAACTATATTAATACATTCAAGGTTAACATATAATCATCTTAATAGGTACATAAATATTATATGATAAAAACATCACCAAACTTTAATAATGAAGGCCCAGAGAAAACTCAGAATAAGATAAAATTTCCTTAATTTAATTTTTAAAAAGTTCCTAAAAGGGAGTGGCCAATATGGCAGAGCAGGAAGACCCTGAACTCACCTCTTCCCACAGTCATGCCAAAATTACAATTATTAACAGAGCAATATGGATGAAAATATCTTGAATACTAGCAGAAAAAGATCTTCTACAACTAAAGGTATAAAGAAGTAACCACAATGATATGGGTTGAGGGGCAGGGATGAGGTAGAGTCAAGACCCGTATCCCTTGGTAGGCGACCCAAAAGTGGGAGAATAATTACAATTGCAGACATTATCCCAAGGGAGCAAGGGATCCAAGCCCCACATCAGGTCCCCAACTTGGGAGACCAACCCTGGAAAGATGAGGCCTCAGAGCGTTTGAGTTTGAAGGTCATTAGGGCTTAGTTCTGGAAGAGCCAGAGGGCTGTAGAAAATAGACACCAACTTTTAAAGGTCACACACAAAACTCACACACTCTGAGACCCAGGGTAGAAACACTAATTAGAAAGGAGCCTGTGTCAGACCCACTTTTTGATTTGGAGAGCCTCCTGCCTCTCCAGGGACATGCTCTGTGGACAGAGACACTAGCAGTAGACATTTTGAGGAACATGTATCATGTGTACACTGGTGCTGAGAAACACCGTTTTAGAATCCTCCTCCTAGCTTATAAGCACAAGGATCCAGGTTCAACCACCAGTTGGTCAGCACCAGTCCTGGGACATACCAGGCCAAATGACTAGCCAGTCAGGTCAGGGACACTGTCCCACCCACCAGCAGGTAAGCTGCCTCAGGAATCCCCAAGCTCCCATTCCAGGTCCTGGTTCCACTCTGATGCCTGAGGCCTTGCAGCCAGCCACTGGGACAAGGACGAGCCCTTGAAAGGGCTGAAAGCTCTGGGGCCTCCAGGCCATGTAGTCAGAGACTCCAAGAACCACCAATGGAGACATCAGTGCTAGGACCCCATGGTATATAGCCATGTCCACCAGTGGGTAGACACTAGTCATAGGAGCACCATAGCCCCCTAGCCAGCCATGTCAGGACCCAGCCCACAAACCAGGATGCCTTGGCCCTGGCACAACAACCAATAGTCCAACACTAGCTCTAGAATCCCAGCCCCACAGTCAGCCAACCTGGGACATGGCTGTGCCCATTAGGAGTCCAGCACTATACCCAGGACTCCTTGGGACTCAGCAGTCAGCTGTCTCAAGACATGGCCATACCCACCAGTGATCCTGTACCAGGGCAGGAACTCCTCAGGTCCATGCAGCCAGCCATGCCATGACCCAGATCTCCAACCAGCTACCAGCAGCAGTCTCCACACTAGGCAGGGCCTGACAACCAATTAACCAGGGGACAGCTTACTAGTGGCCCAAAGCATCAGCTTGCCACCAGAGAAGGACCAACACAACCCACATAAAGGGAACCCCTAGAGCATATAGCTCCAGTAGCCAGAGAAGAGTATGCTTCTGGGCCTCTAAAAATATCTCATACGTAAGGCCACTTCTCCAAGATTGGGAAATGTAGCCAATCTACCAAATACATTAAAAAAAAAACCCCAGCAAATTAGGCAAAATGAGGCAACAGAGGGATATATTCCAAAGAAGGAACAACATAAAACCCTAGAAGAACAAAGTAAAGTGTAAGTCATCTAAACAATAAAGAGGTTCTATGTAATGATCATAAAGATGCTCAAATAATTTAGGAGAAGAATAGATAAACACAGTAAGAAGTGAGAAGTCTCTAACAAAGAGTTAGAAAATATAAAGAACCAAACAGAGATGAAGATTATAATTACTGAAATAAAAAATACACTAGAAGGATCAACTGTAGCTTAGATAATACAGAGGAATGAATCAGCAAAAAACTGGGAGGCAAATTAGTAGAAATCACTCTAGCTGAACAGAAAAAATAAATTAAAAATATGAGGACTGTTTAAGAGACTTCTAGGCAACAATAAGCTTATAAACATTCACATATAGGGGTCCTAGAAGAAGAGAGAGAGTGAAATAGTCAGAGAACATATTTGAAGAAATAAAAGCTGAAAAATTCTCTAACCTAGGAAAGGAAATAGACATCCAATTTCAAGAAGATAGAGAGTCCCAAGCAAGATCAATCCAAAGAGGACCATACCAATAAATATTGTAATTAAAACAGCAAAAATTAAAGATAGAGAATACTAAAGCAGCAAGAAAAACTAACTAGCTATATACAAGGGAACTCATGTAAGGCTATCAGCTGACTTTACAGCAGAAGCTCTGCAGGCCAGAAGGGAGTGTCATGATATATTTAAAGTGATGAAAGAAAAATCCTGCAATGAAAAATACTCTACCTGGAAAGGCTATTATTCAGATTTGAAGGAGATATAGAGATTTTACAGACAAACAAAATAAAAAAGTGTCCAGAACAATAAAACCAACTTTACAACAAATATAAGAGAATTGTCTAAGTGGGGAAAAAAAGCCACAACTAAAAAAAATTAAAATTATGAAATGAAAAATATCATTGATATAGAGAAATATACAGTAAAGAGAGTAGATCAACAACCTACAGATCTAGTAGAAAACTTAAAAATGAAAGTAGTCAAATCATCTATATCCACAATAAGTAGATAAGTGATACACAAAACAAAAAGATATAAAATTTGAGGTCAAAACTTTAAATGTTGGGTGAAATAAAAATGCAGGGTTGTAAAAATGCATTCAGACTTAATAGATCAGCAACTTAAAATAATTATATATATATATATATATATATATATATATATATATATATAATATCATTATAAGCAAAAATCAGAAATCTATAATACATACACAGACTCAAAAGAGAAAGGAATCCAAACATAACACTAAAGATAGTCATCAAATCACAATGGAAGAGAATAAAAGAATAAAGTAAAAAAAAAAAAAAAGAACTACCAAAAAAATGAACAATATGGCAATAAGTACATACCTATCAATAATTACTTTAAATGTACACTGATTGATTCTCCAATCAAAAGGAATAGAGAGGTTGAATAGATACAAAAAAAGACCCATGTATATGTTGCTTACATGAGACTCACCTCAGATCTAAAGATGCATACCAACTAAAAGTATGTAAAAAGTTATTTCATGCA
This sequence comes from Mesoplodon densirostris, assembly GCF_025265405.1. NCBI lineage: Eukaryota > Metazoa > Chordata > Mammalia > Artiodactyla > Ziphiidae > Mesoplodon > Mesoplodon densirostris. The sequence goes on from NC_082667.1 coordinate 90,688,281, forward strand.
AATGGAAACAAAAGAAAAGCTGTGGTAGAAATACTTATATCAGACAAAATATAGTAGGCTAGTGGGAAGCAGCACATAGCACAGGGAGATCATCTCAGTTCTTTATGATGACCTAGAGAGGTGGGATAGAGAGGATGGGGGTGAGGTTCTAGAGGGAGGGGATATAGGGACATGTGTATGCATATGGCCGATTCACTTTGTTGTGCAACATAAACTAACATGGTATTGTGAAGCAATTATACTCCATTAAAGATCTATTTTTAAAAAAGGAAAGATTTTAAAAAATACATTAGAACAAAGGATATAACAAGAGATATATGAACATTACATAATGATCAAAGGGTCAATCCAAGAAGAATATACAAGAATTGTAAATATATCTGAACCCAACATAGGAGTACCTAAAGCAAATATTAACAGACATAAAGAGAGAAACTGAAACACAATAATTGTAGGGGATTTTAGCACCCCCCCTTACTTCAATGGAAAGATCATCTAGTCAGAATATTAATAAGAAAACACTGACCTTAAATGATATATTACAGCAGATGGATTTAATAGATATATATAGGACATTCCATTCAAAAGCAACAAAGCAACAGAATACACATTCTTCTCAGATGCACACGGAACATTCTCCAGGATAAATCACATGCTATGACACGAAATAAACTTTGGTAAAATTAAGAAAATCTGACTCATATCAAGCATCTTTTTGACCACAATGCTGTGAAGGTAGAAATGAACAAGAAAAAAATGCAAAAAACACAAACACATGAAATATAAACAATAGGCTACTAAACAACCAATGAATCACTAAAGAAATCAAAGAAGAAATCAAAAATTACTTAGAGACAAATGAAAAGGAAAGCACTATGATCCAAAACCTATGGGACTAAGCAAAATCATTTCTAAGAGGGAAGTTTACATCAATAAAAGCTTACCTAAGGAAAGAAGGAAAATCTCAAATAAACCACTTAAGCTTACACCTAAAGAAACTAGAAAAAGAATACCTAAACAAACAATACCTAACATTGGTAGAAGGGAAAAAGTTATGAAGATTAGAGCATAAATAAATGAAAAAAAACCTTAAAAAACAATAGAAAAGAGAAATGAAACTAAGAGCTGGTTTTTTGAAAAGGTAAAAAAAAAAAAAACTGATGAAGCTTTAAGCCAGACTCACTAAGAAAAAATGAGAGTGTGCCCTAATTAATAACATCAGAAATGAAAAAGGAGAAATTATGACCAACACCACAGAAATATGAAGGATAATAAGAGATTAATATGAGTGACTCTATGCCAATAAAATGTACAACCTAATGGACAAATTACTATAAGTGTTCAATCTCCCAAGACTGAACCAGGATGAAATAGAAAATATGAGCAGGCCGATTACTAGTAATGAAATTGAATAAGCTGTTAAAAAAGCTCCCAACAAACAAAACTCCAGGACCAAACAGCTTCACAGATGAATGTTACCAAACTATTAGAGAAGAGTAAACACTCATCCTTCTAAGACAATTCAAAAAAACTGCAGAGGAAGGAACACTTGCAAACTCATTCTACGAAGTCAGCATCACCCTGATACAAAAACCAGACAAAGATACTCAAAAATGAAAATTACAGGCCAATATCATCCTCTCAGACTTTAGGCTGTACTACAAAGCTACAGCAATCAAAACAGCATGGTGCTGACATAAAAAACAGACACATATATCAATGGAACAAAATAGAAAGCCCAGAAATAAATCCACACATCTATGGTAAATTAATCTATAACAAAGGAAGCAAGACTATACAATGGAGAAAAGACAGTCTCTTCAATTAATGGTTCTGGGAAACCTGTACAATTATGTGTAAAAGAATAAAATTAAAACATTTTCTCATACCATATACAAAAATAAAAGCAAAGTCAATTAAAGACCAAAATGTAAGACTGGAAACCATAAATCTCCTAGAAGAAAACATAGACAGAATGCTTTCTGATATAAATTATAACAATATCTTTTTGGATGTGTCTCCTAAGGCAAAGGAAACAAAAGCAAAAACAAACAAATGGGGTCTAATTAAACTTAAAAGCTTTTGCACAGCAAAGAAAATCCTTGATAAAACACAAAGACCACCTACTGAATGGGAGAAAGTATTTACAAATGATATGATCATTTGTGGTTACCAGTGGTGGGGATGTTGGGGGAGGAGAGGAGAATTGGATAAAGGTAGTCAAATGGTACAAACTTCCTGTTATAAGATAAATAAGAACTAGGGATATAATGTGCAACATAGCAAATATGATTAACACTGCTGTATATTATATATGAAAGTCATTAAGAGAGTAAATGTGGAGAGTTCTCAACATAAGGAAAAAATATATTTTTTATTATATTTCTTTATTTTGTATACATATGATGGATGTTCACTAACCTTATTGTAGTAATCATTTCATGATATATGGAAGTCAAATCATTATGCTGTACACCATAAACTTATACAGTGCTCTATGTCAATTATATCTCAATAAAACTGGAAAAAAATTAAAAATTCAAATGTATAACAAAATTGAATCATTTTGCTAGAAGAAGTGCCTAGAAAATAAAAAAAAAGAACTTCATAAATTGTCCATACTGAATAATAAAATGTTGAAAGCCAACTTCAAAGAGTAATGAACCAGGTAAGCTGCTTAATTCACTTCTGTTGTATAATATACTACTGAATTTCCTAGCCATGAAGTAATGAAAAAGCAAAAGAATAAAATTAAAGATTGGAAAAGAAGACAAACAAATCTTTCAACAATGATATGTAGGACTTATGGGAAATCCAATGGGTTTTCAGAAAAACTACTATAATTAATAATCTAGACATATTTCTAGATAAAATTTAATATAAAATCAATTTTATGTTTACATACAGCAACAACTCAAAAAAGGAAATCATAAAATAAATAAAGCAACATATAAGCACATAAATATAAACAAAATGTATATAGTTTTGAGGACTCGATATTTTTAAGAGGACAATTCTCCTCAAATAAATGTTTGGATTCAAATCAATTCTAGTAGAAATCATTAATGTTGTAGAGATCTTGAAACTCATAAAATTTATATGGAATTCAAAAGAACAAGAATAGCTAAAACCACCTTAAGAAGAACTAGGTGGGGACAACTCTCCACTAAATATCAAGATTTGTTATAATTATATATCATAATTAAGTTAGAGAGGTATTGGTATGATTAGTACAGCAGAGGTCAGATATAGACTCAGATTCATCCATAGGTGACTATCTTAGTCCTTTTGATCTGCAATAACAAAATACTCCATATTGTGTTGCTTAATCAACAAAATTTTATTCCTCACCATCTTCTCACTGCGTCCCCACATGGTTGAAGAAGCCAGGGAGATCTCTGAGATGTGTTTGACAGGAACACTAATTCCATTAATGAGATCTCCGCCCTCATGCTAATGACCTCCCAAGACCTGACCTTCATGTTCCATCAACTTGGCGATTAAGTTTTAACATATAAATTTTGGGGAGACATGAACATTCAGTCTATAGCAATCCCTATAGTTTTGCCTTTCCCAGAATATCATAAGAATGTATTTCTTTGTATGCATGTAATTTTTGGTCTGCCTTCTCTAACTTAGTGAAATACATTTAATATTTATACTAATTGTTGAAAGGAAAAATAGTTCACACCGTTTTATTGCAGAACCATATTCCATGGGGAAATATTGATTTGAACAAAATTGTTCATTTGAGAGATGTCTTAGAATGGAACAGGAGTTTAATTCCAAACTTTTAAAGATCCTTATATTTTAATTTGTATGAGGAAGTTTTAAAAGAATCAAATTCCAAGATTGTTTTCCTAAAATATTATTGGCTAAGGCAAATGAAAAATAAGTGAGCCTTAAAATGATGTGTTTTAGATATACCATAAGCAAAAGTTGGACTTAATGGCTTTTATCCTACTATTCCACTTCTCCCTTCTTTTGCTGTGCTGTTACTTGTGCCCCTAGCCCTCTTTCTGATTCACTACTATAACCTCTCATTCAGTCAGAAACCTCCAAAGCTCAACTGCCTCTAAAGTTAAATCATCTTCAGGATAGAATCCTTAATACTTTTTGAGAACATTCAGGAGTAAATCCCAATGCAGACCTGACCCCAGCTCTCCACCTTTTGATGACCTTAAGACAGAAACAGTATGTTTACAATGAAGTAAAAAAAATTGGAATCTGGATTGGAATAAAGTTCTTCTGTCAGATCCCTTACCTCTTAATGAGCATTTAGAAAGATTATCAAGACAAAAACATGATAAGACTAAGAATAAATTGATATTTTTGTCAGTTATTGCTCCTACTTGTCATTAACCATTAGGGGATACATGAAGATACTGTAAGCAGAATAATCATTGGACAAACAATTATTCTATATTAGCTACATATCTGAGAGGTAAAAAATAATATGTAAGGCTTAATGAAGCTGCTTTAAGAGGAAAAGAATTGTTGGATTTCTCTTTTTACTATTAAATGTATTAGGAGAATGTTCTCTGAATCTTAAAGTAAATCCTGTATATTGTATTGATACCAGCAACATAATATCCATCACGAACCCTGAAAACCTCACAGTCTGTCCCTCAGTGTCAATTTTGTGAGTAATAGGTATTTCTAATAATCCACAAGGTAGTCTCCAATCTCAGATCTTAACTGTTATCTTTGGATCCTTAACTAAGGAACATTCCTTTTTCCATTTTGACACCAGAGCCATTAAAATAAGTAGGGATCTGTTATGCAAATGAAATTGTCAAATTAAATATTCTTCAAAATGTTCTTTTTCTTGACATATCCAGGATTCTTTTATTTGTAATCAGATTGTAGCTATTTGGACATCGACTAACGTATATAGTAGTGACTAGATCAAGACTAAATTCAAGATTTCCATGAAATTACACTCTTTGTGACCAAAATTTCCATTAAGATTGGCAGAATTAGTGGGCAGTGAAGGCAACAAGGTTCAGATCAATACATAAAATCTACCCAAGTTGCACAGTACTTTTTAAAACTGGCAGCTAAAGAGAGCCTAAAATTAGTAATTGAAAATCTAATAGAGAAGCAAGCAATCATGCTTTGCAACAACCATAGTGGACTCATTTCTCCTGTCAAGGAACCCAAAAGACAATGATATTGCTTTGCTAAGGACTTTATAGCCATAAATAGTGTAATTATACTTTATTTCCCTATGGTATTCAACCCAATGTTATTTTATCTTCATAACATCTGAGGCCACATATTCTAGTATTACAGATCTGTGTTCTTTTTCTTTAGTCAACCACTGGGTCAAGATAGTCAAAACTTGTCTTTTCCTAGACAAATCAATAATACGCCTGAGTAACTATGTCCCATATGTTTACTGAAGCTCCTTCCTACTTTTCTTTATGTCTATGTCTGTGTCCACAGACATAGACATAAAGTTACACTTTCTTATTGGATATCTACATTTATCCAGTAAACAGATGGATGACTTTGGTGTTGGGAAAACTAGTAAAGTAGACTTTTTCAGGCTTCAGAGGCAGAAGCAGAGCTTTGCCTGGCCTCTGACTCTATCCGGAATGCGCTCTTGCTTGCACATGTAACAATTGCTCCTAGCGAGTCAAGTGGCACCTATGATAAAAAAGGAAGTGTGTCTTGGAATTTCTTGAGCCCTGGGGACCTGGCCAGTCCCTCAGGGTCTGGAAAATCTTGTGACTCACGTGGTGAAACCAACAGCATTGTTAAAGTGAATCGAGCTGCATTTTTGCAGGCAAACTGATGATATCAGTTTGCGGCCTGGAACTATAAATGGAAGCCCCCAGAACTCCAATCTGAAGTCTTACGCATGGGGTGGATGCACCGCCCAGCATCCTTCCCAGCTGGGGATCCAGATTGCTGTCACTCGGGACATCCCAGCTATGTTTGGATCTGGAAGTAGGTGTCGGCCCAATTTGGTGATGTATACCCTGTTATGTCTCTCTAATATTCTTATTCCTTTCCTTCTAATGATTGTATATTAAAATTAAGTTAAATCACCTTTCACTAAATAATTGATTAAAGCTGTTTATTTGTGTGAGACGAGTGGTTATTTTGTCAGCGAATCCAAAGAACCTTAAAACCAAAAGCAGGCAAAATATTTGATAAAGATGAGGTGAGCTTTAAGCATGATTCCATCTATCTGCTTATTGTTTTAGCTTAGAAGGGATATAACATTTCCAAAGAAAAGTTAAAATTTAGTCAAAATTAAGTACATTAATTATGATAATTTATCCCAAATGAATAAGTTATTCACCTTTGAAGATTAACAATCATTTACATCTCTCTTGCACTGTTTACTAAGAAACAATTCGGGAATTTTCCTAGACACACTGGCTACTGCAGACAATGGGTGTCCTACTTTTCTGAAACAGTCACACTTCCATATGACTTAACTGAGTCACAGTAACCAATATCTTACCCGGGAACCGAAATATGAACGGGGATGCTGTGATTTCTTCTTCTTTTTTTTTTTTTTTTTTTTTTTTTTGCGGTACGCGGGCCTCTCACTGTTGTGGCCTCTCCCGTTGTGGAACAGAGGTTCCGGACACGCAGGCTCAGTGACCATGGCTCACGGGCCCAGCTGCTCCGCGGCATATGGGATCTTCCCGGACCAGAGCACGACCTGTGTCCCGTGCATCGGCAGGCAGTCTCAACCACTGTGCCACCAGGGAAGCCCGGGGATGCTGTGTTTTAACATTAGCTTTTCAACACTCCCTCCACTGGAACTTCTTAATTATCATAAACAATCAGGGTCTATTTTGACCCATAGTTTTCCCAAATCAGAGAAAGTGATCACTAGATAATTTGATTCCATTCAAATAAAGGCCTTAATTTAAGATTTAAAACAATAAAACCTTAAGATGGATTTTGGATGACTTACTTCTGTTCTTAAGCCTCTTTATACCATGGTTTCCAGGAGGCATAGAGAATGGGTAAAATCAAGCATGTTATCATTCAAAAATTGACAAGGTAGATACCCAATGTCAGTAAGCTCATAGAAATTCTTACCCAAGGAGTTTGTGAGACCAAGAGTCATTGTTTCAAATCAGAGCAGCCTAGACACAATATTAGCCTTTCAATTTTTTTTTTCCAGGGGAGGAATGTTGTACTTATATTCCTGCTTACATCTGAGACTTTTAATATTATTAATAATATCCAGGAAACACAAAAACAGAAAAAAATCATGATAATTAAATATCTGGATAATATTCCTATATGAGACTCCGATAGCTTTTTTGGATTGAGAATAGGGTCTGTAGTCTTGGATTAACTGGGAATCTTGGCTTCTGACTTGAGGTAGACTGAAAACTCTTATCATAATGTTTTCCTAAATATTTATCTGCATTTCATTGTTCAAATGTGTAATCTTTAAATCTTTTTATGCTATTTATAACCTTGTCCAATTAATTATTCCAACATAGAAATATTCAACAAAACACATAAAATATGCTAACATCATGGTTGAAACAGCCACCACTGGAACCCTGATGTGTATTCATTACTCTTCAAACCATGGTGTGGATTGGACTGATCACTGTCCCAGTCCAATTCCAGCTTGGGGTAAGAATGACTATAAGTGGAACTGAAAATTGAGTTGGTATGTTAACAAGATTTTTTTAAGAATGTAGATCCCCTATATCAACATGACATGATGTAGTTGTGCTTTCCAGCAAAATTTTGTATGAGAAAGATAAGACAATGAAAAACTTAACTACTTTTTAAGAAAATTCTCACACATAGACTTATCAGATATAGTGGTCTACTGACGGACAACTTGCCAACTATTTACAGCTTGCTCATCAGGTTCACTTAAAGATGTTCTCTTTATTGTGTCCACCAATCTTAAACATTTAAAAAAATATATCACAAACTTTGCCCAATCCTAGTAAGTTCTCCACCTTGAAAGTTTAACCCACATGGGCCCAGATTGAAAAGTCTTATAAATTTCCCATTTCTTTCTTCCCCTTTTGAGACACTGTCAAAATGTCAAAAAAGTGTGCTCCCTTACTGAAGTAAGTTCTAATACATTTTTCACTTTATTAAAAGGTCTTTCAATGATATTTTGTGTGACTTAAACAGTTTTCAGCCATAAGAGACCCTTGGAGAAAATGTGGAATAGGGAATCATGAAACATAAACTCTACTACTAACTTTTGAGTTCATTAACATTCTGGACCTCAATTTACTCACTTCTAAAGTGAGAGTCAGTGCAGACATACTTCAAGGAATTTATGACTAGGGACAAGGAATTTTCATGATCAGGCACATAATGAGGTATATATATATATATATATATATATATATATATATATATATATATATATATATATATATATATATTCTCTAGATACCCTGTGTGCATTATAGACCCAGTACACATATTCTGATGGCTGATGCCTCACACTACATTTCCATTTCGTATTTAAATGGGTTTTACTTTTGTGGTCTTCTGTTTAGTTCTTAACCATGATTTTACAGGATTTATGTACCACTTTCTACATTCTTAGTGTGAGTAAAACAGAAGGCTCATATTATAAGGAAATATACACAAGTCATTTCCTTAACTACTCTTTCCCCAAGGGAAAATCTTTTGCTTTAAAAAAGTTTTTTTAAACACATTATAAAAAGATAACAAAATTTGACCTCACCTACCGAAAACAATAATGGCTGCTGTAATTTGCATTGAATTTCCCCAAAATCAAATCTTGAAAAATACTCTGGGACTCCTGATCTCTTGGATATTAGGGACTTCTCAGGAGCACAGATAAAGTCTGTGAAAATGCCTTTTAAGTGTTTTTTCCCTATAGACTCAGACTTCATCATTCTTTTCTCCAGGCAATCAGAAATTTGAATATATACTTCTATCACATTGTGGTTGGGAATAATTTTCTTGAATATGTAAATATTGGCAAAAATTGGTAATTATCCTATCTAAATTATAATTACTTTATCAATCAATCAATTAAGTAAGCAACTCCTACTGTTCATTATGCAGGTACAGTTATTATGAGTGATTTTGTTGGGAGACAAATAAATACATTTTATTTATTTACCACAAAAAGGTAACCACCAAATTAGGAAGAATAAGGATATAAATAAATAAATTACTATAGTTTTTAGAAAAAATATAGTAATATAAATAGAACAGCAATAGAATATGACATTTCAAGAGATATAGTAAAATTAGAAAGTAGGTAGAGAAATTACAGAATTGTGGATTAAACAGGTCAATGAGTTTTCATAAAAAATGTGTGGTGAAAAAATTGGACAGAATTTGAATAGGCAAGGGAAAGTGCAAACAGGGAATAACAGCATACACAGAACCACAGTTGTGGACAGGGTGAAGATAGCTTTGTAAGCAGTGGATGAGTTCAATTCACTGTAATTGATAATATGGGCAAAAGTAAGATATAAAAATAAACACATTAATTTTTTTCATTAGTGCAACATAGTGACTTTGTTAAGTCATCAAACTGATATTTTTATATTGTTTATCATGGTTTTCTGTAGACCGAGTTTAACATCAATGTTATTCTTATTACAAAAGTAATAAATATTTACTATGGAAAGATCAAATAATATAGACATATATAAAATGGATACTATAGCTTCCTGCATCTCATAAACCAAAGTTACCTAATATTAATGCTTTGGCATATGGTATGTTAATATAACAGACATTTATCTATACAGACTACTTTATATATGTGAGTGGTTTTGTTATTGTTCTTCTTAACATTAAATATATTCCAAAATTACCTTTTGTACACCACATCTTCATATAAGTTGCTCCAGTTTTTGCCTTTAAACACACACATATATACCAAATAGGATCATATTGCTCTGTATTTTCCCTCATTCACAAAATACATATGTAAACTTTTCCTTTGTCATCTTTACTCAGCTGCAAGAGGATTGCCAACATTTTAAAACAATTTTCTACTGTGAACTTATATTATCCAATATTTCAATAATATCAGTGATGTAACTTCAGACATTTATTTTTGCATACTTGTGTAAATGTAGTAGAGATTCATTTCTAGAAGGAGAATAGCTATTTAAAGGTTACATATATTTTGAATTTGATTCCTGTAAACAATATATGAGAGGAGCTGTTTCCAGGAATACTTTGTAGCATTATTTTAATACATGCTGTTTAATTAATTGCTACATTTTATTAGATGCTTATTATAAAAGAGGCCTTATTTTAAATATTTAATATGGATTAACTCATAATACTCATAAAAACTCTAAGGTAGGTCATCTTTCTTCAGATGAGGAAACTGAAGCACAAGGATAGTAAGTATTGTCAAAGTCACACAAGTGGTATATGGCAGAACATGGATTCCAGCCCAATCTGTTTCTACAACCTTCCTCTTAACTACAATTCCACTATGTTGCTGATATGCAACCTCAGTTTTAAGACAAATGAAAAGTACATGACAAAATTAAATAATAAATCTAAATTCACTCCATAGATATAGAACCAGAAAGTTGTTTCTCCAGTAAGAAGTGGGTTAGTTAAAATATAATTTACTACAAACTATTTTTTTAAATGACTGTATGGTATGAGTCAACACCGTCTATCAAGACTATTAAAAAGAAACCTAACCAAAAAGCCATCAATGTTGAACACATCTAGGAACAATCTTTAATGTTACAGTTATCTTATAAATCTAACATAAAAAGTTCCACAATGCTAGACATTTATAAGTGCAGGTATACTACTTATGAATACATTAAATTATATTCTTATGGTTTGGGCCATCTCTGTTACCTTAGTTATGCACAGATCTATTTCTGTGATCATGCTTTGAGAAGTGTGATACCAACATGTCACTACAGATTCATGCCCCAGGAAAATGTGCAAATGTGATTTTGAAAAATGCAAATGAGACTCCATAATCCATGCCCATCCATAAAGGAAGCTTGATTGAGCCTCTTTTATGCAACACATTTGCTTGTTTTTCCTGTAACACTAGGCAATATTTAAGAAGCTGAGAATTGTTACTTAGGTTTCTGAGGAAGTGAACATGTTAAAGAGCAGAAGGTGAAATAAAAAAAACAAGGCTGAGAAATTTGCCTGTCAAATAAGCATATGGCTGTCTATGCACAGGATTTTCTGGTGTGGTTTCGGGGAGCTCCTTTATATCCTTCACCCAGTTTCATTAATTGTGAACATTTGCTACATTTACTTTACACACACACACACACACATACACACACACATATGTATATATATATATATTTATACATATGTGTGTGCATATATATATATATATATATATAGAGAGAGAGAGAGAGAGAGAGAGAGAGAGAAAGAGAGAGAGAGTTCATATATACATAATATACATATATATGTGAATATTTATTATGGGTTAGGAATAATTTGTTGCTTTGTTTCTGAATTTTGAAGGCATTGAAATGTTGAGTATGCATTTATGGATATTGTATTTTTATAATATATTCAATATATATTAATGTATGTGTCTATATATTTAAATATAAAAATATATGAATATAAAAAATATGTTGTGAAGTAGTCAGTATATTATAGATGCTTGAAAATGGAATATTGGTCTTTCATTTCTTGAGATCATTGTGCTCTCAGTATGAAACTTACACCTTTGTAGAAATATGGCAGGAAAATACCAAGAAAATTTAAAACTTAAAATGACAACTTTGATTTCCTTGGGTCTCACTATGCATTTTGATAACATTTAGCATTTTCACACAGCTAATCCATAAGTTTAAAGATATTGTGTAAAGTGGAAAATAAAAACACTACAATGTGAGGATTTATGTTTGCTAATATTCTTGGCAAGTCTCTCACAGCAGGGTGTTGTATGATAGTGAGTATAAACATTTGGGTCAAAAATTATAGCATAATTAGTAACAACCACTTTTGGAAACAAGGCTTTGATGAGTCTCCTACCTTGCTTGTTTATGATATATTTTTACATGGAATTATATGTATTTCTGCACCATATGCTTTTGTGAATTCAAACCTGATTTCTGACACCTGTGTAAAGGCAAAGGAACTGTTCATTGTGTTAGAGAGATTATTGACTCTTTTGCACAATAGTCTAACTTAACAAACAAACAAAAAAAAGGTAGTTAAGACATTATTCTACTCTGATATTGTGTGGCTAAGAAATTATGATGACTAAACTCATAGAGGCCTTTATTTTAATTATGTTTATGCATTTAGTTATTCAGTCTCTATTTTTAGACAGCCTGTGCAATTATCTAATATTTTACCCAATGACTACATCAATAGATGATAATATTATGCATTTTTTAGAAATTTTTATTCTGTTATAAATAAAATTTATTAAAAAGTTATGAGTACTAAAGCCAAAATAATTTCCTGTCCCAATGTTAATTTGGGGATCAAGCAAAAATGTCTTAACTGCTTCTCCAGGAAATATCTACTCTAAGGAGATTAGACTGAACCACTTATCTAGACTAATAGCTTGCTCATCAAGAACTATATTAAGACTTTCTTTTTTCTATGTTCACCAAACCAAAGTCATTTCATTATCAATTCTTTCCAAGCCTAATCAGTTTCCTATCTCACACGACCTGTCATATTATTCACTTTATTCATCTACTTGAGACACTGCTAAGACTTGGTCCCCGTGGATTCTTCCTTACTGCAGGAGGTCCAGTAAATTTATCTATACCTTATCAATGGGCTTTTCTAGAAGCCTTTTGGGGAGCTCTCTTATGCCTTTCACCCAGTTTCATTACCTGTGAACATTTGCTACATTAACTTTACAAACCTCTCTCTTTTGAAATTTTTTTGTGTGAACGACTTGAGGTAAATTTCGGATATCATGCCCTTTCACTCATTAATGATTTAGTGTATATTTTCAAAGAATCGTCACAGTCTCTTACATATGACAGAACATTTTTCAAAATCAAGAAATTTAGCATAATGCCATGCTTTAACGTATACTCCATATTATAAATCTGCCTAAGGCAAATCTAAACCTGCATCAATATTATAAAGAATGTTACAGAGATCTGTTAAATTAGAAGGGTCTGAACTTTTAATCTGTCAACTGAAGAAAAAAATACACAATGTGAGAGTTTTGAATTCAGTTTTATTTGGGGCAAAATGAAGACTATAGTTTGATGGACAGTGTCACAGATAGCTCTGAGGAACTGCTCTTAAGAGGTAGGGGGAAGGTCAGTATTACACATGATTTTAGTGAAGGGGAGGTACATGCAGTCAAGCACGCATTTTGGCAGAGGCTGGCTGCCAGTCGTCATCAGGAGCAGATGTCATTATTAATGAGTTTAGTGCTTTTCCAGATATGAGAAGATGCAAGAATTTGGGCTCATAAACTCTTCTCCTAAAATTATATATCTGCAGGCCTCTTCTGCCAATATTTCCCAGATGACAGAGCTACTGATTCCTGATCTCTACTCTGAACTCTTTTCAGGATGTGTTGAAGGTCAGTGACTGCAGTGGCTACTAACTTAATCCTTGCAGAGGTAAATGGCAAGTGTCAAATTTTAGTTGGCATATCCTACTTATGAGCTAACAAGTTAAGAGTGTGTGTGTGTGTGTATATATATATATATATATATATATATATATATATACATATATATATAGTGTGTGTGTGTGTGTGTATTAAGAGTGACTGCCTCTTACTCAGAGACTTACTTACTCATTGCAAATTCAGCAGCTAGAGCAACAGTTTGCATCTGTTCCCCAAGCCCCAAACTCAGAAGCATGACATGGTGTGAGACAGGTTGTATCTACACAAGCAGTTAGATGCCTTATAGGAGAGTGAGCTTCAAACAAGAAAATCTGGCTACATCCTCCACTGCAGAGAGAGAGAGAAGTTTTATCATTATTCTGGAATCTATTTGGGGAAGTAGAGAATTATATCTTTACTTCTTAAGTTAGTGAAGTCCTAAATTATTTGTTTGTGGAAAAAAATTAGCTTTTTAAAGTAAATATATCACACCTGTTTCTAGATATTTCCAAATGAGAAAAACTGTGTATAACAGCAGTGAGGACTTCAGAGTTTCTATATCCATGGCATGTAAGAATGGTAATGTCGTTAGAAAAGAGAATAAGAGGCTTGTCTTGATAAGGAATTTTTGGGAACACCCTTGTTTTTTGCTAAGATTTTAAGTGAGGCCTTGTAGTCTGACAATATTTTTAGAGGGGATGTCATCTCCCTTTCCTTGAACCACTCTTTCAAGCAAACTGAAGGCTTAGTTGAAATTTAAACAAAAGGAATTAAACTACCACAAAATGTATAGTCCTGGATGACAAATACAACAGCAAGTTATTTTAATCAACTTTCTCTGTTCTTTAAACATTGCTACAAATCACCTAAAATGAATAATGTGGCAGTTTATTATTAAAATTCATCTTTAAACATCTTAGTTGAAAAAAATGAAAGCTTCCAATGGAAATAACAAGTTAATCCAAACTGTAACTCACTGAATAAGCTCAGTACTGATTCCTAGTAGCTGTAAGATATTTTCCCTTCCTAGTGGAAAAAAGTCATTTTCATAATAAACATACTATTGCCTCCCATATCACTTTTAACTTTATATAAATATTTTTCTTCTTTGTTAGAAAGAGGCTAAAAAAATAAAAATGTAAATGTGATTTTTTTAGAACATTGATTCAATGATTTTCTATATATAGTTAGAATACATGTTTGGGAAATGAGAAAAAATATCCGAAAAGTTGAGAGGGTAAAAAAAAAGGGATCAGTAAAAGAAAGTTATTGGAATTTTCTTTAGAAGATTAGAAAATATAAAGAGAGAGTTGATGCCCTAGAACTAATTAAAGCAGGAAAATTCTGGAGATTTTGAAGCAAGTTGAACTTCACCATGAGCAGGTTTTTGGTAGCCTGAGGCAGATCAGCTCAAAGATGGAAATAGGAAGAATTTATCTGGATTCATAATATAGACAGAAAAGTTCCTGAAGAAGGAAAAGTGAATAGGATAGTACTAAGAGTAAATTAGGGGAAGGTTGGATAGAGATTGTATGTATGTGTATGTGTGTACATATGTGTGGCAGTGTATAATTTGTATAGTGTATTTGCTACCATAACAAACTACTACAAAGTACATATGTCTTAAGAAAATATAAATGTATTGTCTCACAATCTTGGAGGCTAGAAGTTCAAAATTAATATGTCAGCAAAGCCAGGTTCTCTCTGAAGTCTGTATGGAAGAATCCTTCCTTTCCTCTTTATAGTTTCTGATGTTTTACCTGCAATCCTTTGAATTCCTTGGCTTGTAGTTGCAGAATTTCAATCTATGCCTCCACAATTACATGACACTCTCCCCTTATGTGTCTGTTTCTCTTCCACTCTGATTCTAAGGACACCGGTCATATTGGGTTAAGGACCCAACCTACTCCAGTATGACTTCATCTTAACTATTTTTATTTCAACTATGCTATTTCTAAATAACATAACATTTGAGGTACTAGAGATTAGGGCATTAACATATCTTTTTTGAGGACACAATTAAACCTATAATATATGGGAAAATAGTATCCATTGATGATATATCCTATGTTCTTCCAGTTACCACCATCAAAGCATGCTCATGGAACTGCCTTGATATTAGTAATTAGATATATAGATTGAGGAAGTATGCATTAATTATCATTTTAAAAATGAGCTAATTCCATTTGTGATAATTTGCTCTGTGAAGTAGCCAAAATCCATTAGTATACAAAGATATTCAATGCAACTTTGCATGAGGTATAAAAAAAAATAAATGTAGAACATTAAGTAAAATTGTTAAACACAATATTATTACTGATATGAAAGATCTTGTAGTCAGTAAAGTGAAATTTAAAAAAATCATTGTTATCATAAAGATCATTTCTAATGTTATAATGTTTAGTGTAGAAAAGATTAAACTTTTGTGCACAATATAATTCTACAAAGTTTAAAAATGAATGAAAAAATATGCTAAACTATTAACAGTACACGTTTTGGGGGGATATAGAGTACTTGATACTTTTTTGTATTTTTCTCCATAGTAATTTTCAATGAAAAGTATAAGGTATTGGTAAGAGAGAAAAATAAAATTTTGGCAGTTAAAATAAATTGTTTGTTTATTTTGGTTTTGGCAGTGAATCTATTGATCTTACCCACCTGCGTTTTCAAAACTTTAGACTGAATCTGTATGTTGCAGGTCATCTTTTCTTACACCTCTGATGAAGATGTATTGCTTAGTTTAGAACAAAAAGTTCATCATAGGCACTATGCTTGAACTGGGTGAAAGTTTATTCAATGATGGTGACCTGGAACATTTCAGAAAATTAGTGGCTTTTTAACTGAAAAAATGTGAGGAATAATTATAACCAAGTATGTCTGACTGTGATTTTCACCCAAAGAATAAAGAAAATAAGGGGTTGTATTCCCCTTTACAAAATATATACTCCTTATGGTTCTATCACTGAAACCTACTAGACAGATACATTAAATTGGGGTTATATGTGGGTTATAATTGGGGTTTTAATACTAAGAACATATTTTTCTTTAACTGAAATTAAACAACAAATCCAGTCTATATCAATCCACTCCATGTATATCTGGATATTTTATTGAATTAAAAAATTGTTAAAGATATTCATGAACATAAAATAAATTAGTGCTAATAAGAAAAATAGGAGTCATTTGTCTCACTCTTATGCAGTACATAAATTTGTTCCCCAGGCACAACCTTTTTAATTCTCTGGATATATCTTCAGACACTTACTTCCATTTTTCTAAGTTACTTGCTTACATGCTTATTTCTTAATTTAGATATTAGACATCAGTCATTGACTCTCTATTATGTATGATAATTGAGGGTGTTGGCTCACTTTAATATCCTCTCCACACACACACACACACACACACACACACACACACAATTTTACCTCCCCACAAAACATGAGTTATGCCATACTTTTAGTAAATTGATTATGAATATTTATATTATTATGACTATGCAAATAACATTCTCCTCTCAGTTGAAGAGTATATTATAATAATTTATTTCTTGTACATTTTCCCCAAAATTAATAGCTCTAGCTTTTTTTAATTTTCCTAGTTTTCTTAGTACAATTTACCAATTTTTCCCAAATGCTCCAATGTCCATTAATATTTTTTTCAAAACATTTAGTATATCAGATAATATATAAGTCCATTATCTCATAATGGCCTTCCTATTTTAGCCACCCATCATCCCACCTAAAATGGATGTGCTGTCTGTAGGTCTGGTACTGGCTGCATCCAGGAGCCTTCCTTCCCTGGAAGAATAATAACCTCTGATTGCTAGATCTCTAATCTTCCTCTTTGAAGATTTCTGCTTTCCTTTTTACTTTGAGAAAAATCTGAGAAATGGTGCATGCCAAGTAATCTCTTTTCTTCTGAGACTAGTTCTTCTCTAAGAGAAATGTTTATTCTTTCTAGAAATCATCATAATCATCATCATAAGCATCATCTATCATCATTATCATATTTTGATGATTCCTATTCTATTCTTCTCTTCCCCCATCTGGGAAATCCCACTGGTCAGATTTTAGATCTTCTCTTTTGATTCTTTAGTTCTGTTTTATTTTTGCTCATATTTTCCATCACTTAATCTTTTTGTTCTAATATCTCAGACCTTTAATCTACTTTATATTGAACTCTTTCTATAATAGCCAGGATGAATGTTAGATGTTGAAACAAGCAATTCAAATTTCAGTAGTTTAACACAATAAAGATTTATTTTTTTATACAAACCAGGATGTTCCTTGTTGAGTAGTCTCCTTGGTTGACTGTTATAAGCAGAGAACTAGGGAGACATTTCTTGTACTTTGCATCTCTGCTGACTTCTAGGCCCCCAAAAACCTAGACATGCCAAGAGGATCATGGCATATAGTACATTATATAACCAGGTTCGAAGTTTCCTGTATCATTTCTACGATTGTCCAGAACATAGCCACATGTTTCCAGCTTGAAGTGAGAGGATTTGTGTAATGTTGTTTATTGACTGCCTAAAAAGATGAGAGCTGAATGCTGACAATATAAACAGTCTCTATATCACAGTAATTGCTTCCCATGTAGATACATGTTTCTTAGCCAAACTAATCTGGAAGCCAAACTACTTTCACCAATCCTGATGCATGTATAACAATACCATTTATGAAATACCATAAGACTTCCAGAATCCATTCAAATACACCTACAAATAAGTAATTGTGTTATGTATTCACAGGGGCTTTTTCAAATGTGCTCACAAGGAAGGTCCTCTCAGCTACCACATTGTATCTAATATAGTATTCTCTTCCTATTCTTACTCCATTCACTGATGCCTATTTTATAAGGCATTATTAAGTTGCTTGTGTTATTATGTGGTTTGCTAGTTCTGTATAACTGCTAAAAGAATGATTATACCATATCACTGGAATGGCAAAGTTTCTAGGTACACGTAAATGTAAGTATCAACTACTAATCAGACTCCATACTTACTATTTTCAGTTCTCATAGTAACTCCCTGACTAGAGTGAGCAACTATTAAAAAACCAGACATCCTTTACCATTTAAATATCTCTTCTTACCCTATTCCATCTGTTCATTTGCTTGCAGCAGAAACCAGCTCTGTACAATTTGGCACTGATACTCTGGTCCCTGGAAATTGGTCCCCAAGTGATTGCTTACTTGAATAAAAATGGGTCAAAAATTGACTATCAACTGGGAATTTGAAATTGAAGCAAGAAAAGTTTAGCTTAGGTTCAGATATATTTTTGAATTGATAAATTCTAAAACTGATTTTTTTAAAGATACTTTCCTGCCCATGTGAACTTGTAAGTCAACAAGTTCTCTAGAGTTGAAGAAAAAGAAAGAGTGAACCACACACAATATAAAGTTTGAGTGACTTGCTGGCTTTTTCACGGGGCTTTAGGACTTGATTTCAGTCCATTTGGAACTTCAGTCACATGCCCATTCTTATGAGACATCTTCAAATGCTTCCTCCTACTAACAAGTCCTTTTTTTTTTACTTGCACGAGTTCTACTGGGTTCAAATATTCATGATCATAAGTATAACTCCCATTTTCAGAGATCTAAAGCAAGGCAGAGGAAGATATGCTTCATTTTCAAAAATTACATAGCTCATGAGATGAAAGGCAATTAAGAACAGCTTAGTCATTTTGAATGCAAAGTTCTTGTTATTTCTATCAAATAATACTGCATTCAGAAATATTTGACTTTCACAAAATTCTTAGGACATGTGAGATAAAGAAGGTAAAGACAATATATTATAAATTAACACTAGTATATGTATGAATATTAGGCAACATTTGAATATCAAGTGATTAATATATATTTATTTTGATTAAACCATGCAATAAGGAACAGTAATGCCTGTAAGGAATATCTTCAACTGCATATTGAATTAGAAAATAACAAATTGTACTCCTCTGACAGTTGAGTATTTAAGGAGTTTGGGCAAGAAAACTTGTCATCTTTGTTAAACTTTGAAACTAGAGACAGCTGATTTTTAAAGAATTTAACACATTAACAATGGGATGTTATAACATCTTTTTAAGACATGTCATAGACAAGAATAATTGTTTTTTCTTCCTGGGCTAATCCATCATAAAATGACTATTATTTTAAGAAAATATGTAGGTGGAGAAACACAATCAAAATTCATTATGAGTAGGTAAAAAATATTTTGTTCATGATACAGTAATCATTTCTTTAGGAGATATCTTCTGAAAGATAAGAAGTAATTAGGCTAATATAACATTGTCAAATGTCACAGAGCATCTTTAGCTAAAGTCAAAATTTGGTACCCAAATTTGGGTGACATATATTCTTATGTTTGTTTTCCTAAGTTTATATGTAAGGGATTTTTTTTTAATCAAAAGGCATGGCTAGATAAAACATAATTAAGTAAATGACATGGCTTCTGTTCTTTTATCTGGACAAGGCAGTATTTTGATCCATTATGAAGAGAGAAGAGGTAGAGATAAAAACAGATAAAAACTCCATTTAAGAGATTTTGGACACTGCCATCTGCTAAAGTGAAAAATTATGACATAATTCTCATATAAAATAGCTTACTTACTGATATAAATTAGTCTTTCTCCTTTAGGGAGCAACAGGCAAAAAGTACAGTTTTCTTAGAAGGCATCGGCACAACTGGTACTACTCTAGTCTAAGGGGTTTTTAAACTAGAGAACTTAACAAATATGAGACAGAGTGAGGATTCTAATAATCTGAAAGAACATTAAGAAACCACCTAATGCTCTAGCTCCCTTAATCATGCCTAAATAGATAAGATGAATATTGATTTTGATTTAATATATCCACAAGCTTTATACATCTGGAGGCATTTGGGAAATGAGATCAAATCAAAGCACAAGGCAACAAATTATTAGATTTAGTCACTTTTAAAATCCTATCTTGAGGGCTCCCCTGGTGGCACAGTGGTTAAGAATTCACCTGCCAATTCAGGGGACATGGGTTCAAGCCCTGGTCCAGGAAGATCCCACAGGCCACGGAACAACTAAGCCTGTGCGACACAGCTACTGAGCCTGCACACTAGAGCCCACGAGCCACAACTACTGAGCATGTGTGCCACAACTACTGAAGCCCATGCACTAGAGCCCGTGCTCCACAGTAAGAGAAGCCACCACAACGAGAAGCCCATGCACCACAACAAAGAGTAGCCCATGTTCACTGCAACTACAGAAAGGCTGCCGGCAGCAACAAAGACCCACCACAGCCAAAAAAAAAAAAAAAAAAAAAAAAAAAAGAAAAGAAAAGAAAAGAGAAAGGAAAACAATCCTATCTTGGAAATTTCATTTCCTGGTAACACGTTGGACTGAATACTTGCAATGACATTTTCCCCTCCTTCAATCTCTCACTTAAAGCAATAACATATGCTGAAAAATATTTTTAATGTAACATCATCTTATTCATCTTCTTCATCTTATTCATCTTCAACTTCTATTCATGATTTGGTACTAAAGTCAGCCATAGTCTGTAAAGCAGGTATTGAAGACATTTGCCAGACCTTGTGGATTTGAATATAAGGGTTTTCAAACAAGTGTGGTTTGGGAGAGAGAAAACAAAATCCACATATGCTTATACAAGGTTTAAGGTTTAAAAAACACCTCTTTATAAAACTAAATCCCAAATAGATTAGAAAAAAAGTACCAACAAAAAAAATATCTCTCCACATAAAGCTTATATTCTAATGGGAGGGTACAAGCAATAAATAAAATAATACACAGTTTTCTAATAGTAATAAATGCTATGGAGGAAATATAAAGCAGCAAGAGGGATAACAAGTATTATTAAGTTGACATGTTAAATAACTTGGTCAAAAAGAGCTGGCATAAAACATGACAATTGAGAAAAGATCTGAAGTATATAAAGAAATGAGTCATGAGGTATCTTGGAGCTGTGTGTTTCAGGCAAAGAGAATAGCCAGTGCAAATGTGTAAGTGCCCCTTGCATTTTGGAGAAAAAGCAAGGAGGCTAGTATGGCTGTAGAGTGATTAAAAAGGTTGATACAAAGAGATTCAATTGAAGGAGTAACAGGGGAACAGATTGTATAAGACCTTTGATGTAGTGTAACCATATGTCCAGTTTTGTCCAAGACAATCTTAGTTCACACATGTTGACTAGTATACTTATGACTTGGGCCCCCTTTTCATTTTCAAAACTATCCTTGTTTGGATAATAGATTATATGTTTACCTATTTGTAAGGCATTATAAAGAATTTGGTTTCTCTTCTGGATCATATATAAAGGCATTGAAGGATTTGATCTGGTAAATCACTTGATTTTACATATATTTTAGTAAAGCCACACTCACTTTTTAAGAAAAAAATAGAGTGAAGCAGAGAAAGAATAGACTTTGTTAAACCAGTGAAGGTCATTGTGATTATATGGGGTAACAACAATGGGGGCTCAGATCAGGTTGGTTTTGGCATGGATGAAAAAACTGGCTAGATTCCAGATATCTTTTGAAGATAAAAACAATGGAATTTAGTAACATATTGGATGTACAACTAGAAAGAAAGAATAAAATCAAGATTATGCTAATACTTTGCCTGGTGAAGAGAACAAGTTGTGTTGCATTGACTGAGAAGGGGGTCAGAAGTTCATCTCTGGACAAAATAAATTTGCAATGAGTACAACTAGACAGTTGGATAAATAAGCATGGAGCTTGCAGAGAGGACTAGGCTAGAAACATAAACTGTAAGATATCATCCTCTGGTTAGTATTTGAACCATGAGATTGGATGACATATTCAAACAAGTGAAAGTAGATAGAGAATATAAGTGAACCAAAGACTGAGATCTGGAGTAGGCCAAAATTCATCTCAAATATGAAGAAGACTCAATCGAAAAGAAAGAGTTGATATTTCAAAAGAAAGTGAGGATAGGCATTTCTGGAACTATATTCTTCAGTAGGCATGACTACATGAGATTAGAATGAAGTCACCTACCATTTATTTATGTTAACAGGAGATAAGGCAGGGTAAAATAAATGATAGCAATGACATGGAAATCCAAAAGCCTGTGCTTGGTATCAAAAATATAAAACCTGCATTGGTTAGGGGATTATAAATAAATAAATAAACAAATAAACAAACAAACAAATATATATATATATTTTATATACTTTTCCTTCATTACCTCATTCCCTCTCTTCACTCTTGCTGAATAAATATTTTCCTGAATTTTATGTTAATCTTTTATTTTTCTTACATTCTTTCATGGATTTCACCCTTTGTATATGTATCCTAATTAAAAATATTTAGTTTGGTGGGAGTAGGGCTTATCTTTAGCCTGATCATAATATAATCACCTTTACACAGAATCACACAAAACTGATGTAATGTAGATTGTTGTAATATAGATTTATGTAAATGTTACTCAATATCTGAGTCCCTCTGAGTCTGTTTTCTCATAATACCTATCTCAGAAGGTTGTTTTGGAAATTACACAAGTGAATGAACATAAAAAATATTGTTATGAAGTACAATATAAATTTTTATTTTTATATGTATTTATTTCACTATAAGTGTTTAAGAAGAGAAAAACAATGAGTTAGTAAACTGTTTCATGGATGCTAAATAACTGCCCAAACTTTAACCCTGACTCCTTTGGCTGTATTTGCATTTAACTTTAAAATCTGCTGGCTAGATTTTCACAGATTATGTAAGGTAATTTTCTAAAAAAAAATCATAACACCCCTTTATTAAAAAAAATCTTGACATTGAAATACCTTTCCACTAATTTGTCAATCTTCTTCTTTCACTTTATTCTGAAAGATGTTTTTCAAAGTCAGGCTTCCTAGTCTTTATGGTGGATTTTGCCCTATCAGTCATCTGCAGCTCTCCTCTTCAACTGTCTTCCTTTAATATAACTATTACCAGCAAAGAGACACAAGATATATATATATATATATATATATATATATATACGTCTACATATATGAAGATGTATATATATACATATATCTATCACCTTTCAGTTACATTAATTTATTTAGTAATTAAAAGGATGGATAATTCCAGTTTCTGTTTGTTTGTTTGTTTCCAGACTATCAAACAGTACAGGAATGATATTGATGATCTGATACTCAAGACTGAGTAAAAATGGAGATTCAAGGATCAAAATATGAAATCAGTCATATACTACAGTGAGTAAAGAAGTAGTCAAGTGATTAATGAGGGATATGTATGTAAAAAAAGTGATCTAATTTTTGGATGTTTGAATTAGCTTGGTAGGTGAAGCTTTTTTTTTTTTCTATTTTAATTTTTATCTCAAATTATATACATAAATATCATTGGACAAATTTATAAATAAACTTATCCTTACAGTTCTGAACTCTATCTTTAATTGTAGTTTTCCATTGCAAAAATATAGTATCCATAATTTTTATAGATAACTGGAATATGTTAATATTATTTTCCCCTTGGATTTTTTTTTCCTTCATGTCATTCAATATTTTTCTGAATTGTTTTATTTTGATTTCTTCTTTTTGGTGAAGGTGGGAGCACATATCAAACATCTCATTTATCAACTAAAATGACACATTTCAATTTAAAGAGCATAGTATTTTTGATCTGAAAAAAAAAGCAAAGTGAAATAAAACTAGGTGGTCATGCGAATGACAAGCAAGACCCCAAAACACTAAAACCAGTCTCTTTAGCACCGTCATCAAGACATGAAATGATAGCATTCACTAAAGTGCAGTATCTGATTAATTATGCTGAAGACATCAGTTAAATTAGATCTAGTCAAATAAAGCCAGACATGGAGTCATCCAATTTAGCTATTTAAAGGTTGTTAAGTACATTCACTAATGTTATTTTGTTTGAGGAGCCAGTTCTCCATTCAGATATTTTAAAGTCTGAAATGTTTTTCCATTCATCCCTCAAAATGACAGAATGACCAATAATAGTAAAAAAAACCCAGAATCTTACTAAAGTAAAAACCATGTAAACAGAAGCAACTGCCTTTGAAAATAAGGAACAACCAAATGTGATTACAGGTTGCCTTCCTTCTCAGCATCCTGGGTGAGACAAGTTCTGTCACACAGGTTTATTGATATCAGTTTGCTGAGCTTTTAAATATTTATTCGATTTTAATGTTTATTTTATTATGCTTTAACTATAGCATATATTTAATATGAGACTCAGAAAGGGTCTTTTATAAATTAAATTATTAATTATAATAAAGTCATAAGGAAATAGCTGATAATGAAAGGATATATTAACAATTTATAATATGATAAACTTATAGTTGTCTATTGACCTTATAAAAAGATAAAGCATATTATTTAGAAAGAAAAGGCAAAGTGGATAGGACAAAAGGCCAAGAAGATAACTTTTAAGAATTGAAGTATCAAGGATATCAAGAATAACTACTATAGGTAACATTTCTGAAACCAAACCTTCAGATATTAAGGTCTCACTTTACAGGGCAAAACAAATGTCAAATTAAGCATCAATTGCTAGCATTGTTTATCACACATATCTTTGTTTTTATTCCAAATGTAACTTTAAAAATATATAAGTAGGCACTGTCTGTACTCCCATTTGGCCTAATCTCTACTTTAGGTTCATAAATATAATGTTGTTAGTATAGCTTAAGTGATCAAGAATGGCAACTGAGTTAGCTAACCATTATCTCATCTAGAAGTGATGTGCTTTTAAAATATATATATATTATTATTTAACTTTCAAAATGATTGAAATATTTTGTGTCTAGATAAGGAGGTCTATGGAGGGTGTCTTGGGCTGTGAGTAGCAACAGGCAGATTGGGGATAGCTAAGTCAACATTAAGGATTCGCAATGTCAAAAGAAGCCTTGAGGAGCCAGAGTTTGGATACAGGTAAATAGTGAGGATCACAGAACGAAGTGAGTGCAATACAAATAGTATGTCCAAATGGGAAAAGAAAAAAAGAGAAGAAATAGGATCCAGAAGGACAAAAGGTCAGTGCAAAGTAACAGGGCAGTAGTTAAAATGTACAAAGAATAAGAAAATATTTTACATTAAATGAACTTTTTTTTTTTTAATCTTAGAATCACTTAGGGTGCTTTTGAGTCCTAATGTCAGAAAATCTCCAAGTTGAAATGGTTTAAAAATAAGCCATGGGGCTTCCCTGGTGGTGCAGTGGATGAGAGTCCACCTGCCGATGCAGGGGACATGGCTTCGTGCCCCGGTCTCGGAGGATCCCACATGCTGTGGAGTGGCTGGTCCCGTGAGCCATGGCCACTGAGCCTGAGTGTCCAGAGCCTGTGCTCTGCAATGGGAGAGGCCACAACAGTGAGAAGCCTGCGTACCACAAAATAAAATAAAATAAAATAAAATAAAATAAAATAAAATAAAATATGCCATGAAGCAGAGTTATTATGTGCCACTTTAAGAAAGCATCTAAACTCTGTTATTTCTGATATATATGTTTATTATATTATACATATAATACACTGAATATGTAAATATATAATATCTAGAAATACTGGATATATACATATAATACACACACACACACATACACACACATGCACACACACACACACATATATATATATAACCTTTTGGTGACCAATGGTAAATGTCAGTGAATCAAGTGTACTCAGGTTAAAGTAGGAAGATGTGCTGAGTATCTTCACTTGTTCATGTGCTAAAGGCTCTGATAAAATGAAGCCCAGGGAAGTTTGTAATTTTCTTTGTGCAACACTTTCCACAGGTGTCAATTAGTTATCTTTTGCTGGGAGTTGCTAAAAACCCTGTTAATTGGCTTTATCTATTTGAAATTTCATTTAAAAATTATTGGAGCTATAGACTTATCTGAGACTAAAAGAGCTATTATGTTAGGTAATTTTAGGGCTACACTGAGAAAATGGGTTTATAAGTTAACTTATTTTTATCATCTTCCTGCCAACAACCTTACCTCATTCAACCTACAAAATAAGGTGCTTTTCCAAATACAAAATGTTATAGTTTTATGAGAAATTTTGACCCACCACATGGATTTATTCTACTAAAGATGCCATTTTTAATGCTCTCTCAGAATTTTGTTAAAAGTAAAATATTTAGTAGAAATTGATGAAAAATTGAATGGGAAGAAAAAAGGAGTAGAGTGGGCTCCATGCTTCTTATGATTTGCTGTTCAAGCGTCTAGTTCTTTCTCTTTGTTCTGCAGTTGTCTGTGTTGGCTTCATCCCATTGCTGATCCCTGTCATAGTCAAAAATGGCTGCCTATGACAACTGGAAGGCATACTTTCATTTATCATGTTCTTCAGGAGAGAGAGAGACAGAAAAACAGCATTCTCTGAAATAAGAAACAAAACAAGACTATAGCAACAAAAATTCTTTCCTTCCACATGTTTGGCGCTACATAGTTCAGAGAACTAAACCTAGACCAATAACTAGGCTCAAGGATGTCATGCATTAATTGGCTTGGACTTATTAGAATCGTCCCTCTGAATATGGAGGTGAGGGTGACAATTGAAGAATATTGAAGCTTTGGGAATATAGAGAAAGGGGGGAAATTGTTGTATGGTCTGTAAAATATGAAAAATTGACTTGTATGGTGGAGAATAGGAGTAAGTCCCTTCCTAGGACTTGAAGCAGAAAATGATATGAACGGGAGGAGGCATTTTGGCTAACTGGTTAATAGCATTTTCGTTGGAAAGTGATCAACCTGGGTACAAATGATGGTTCCGCCGTTTTTCATTTTTGAGGCCTTGAGAAACCACTTAGCCTATCTATAGCTATTTTCCTTCATTTATAATAGGAATAATGCCATTACCTACATCTTGGGGATTTGAACTATATAACGCACATAAAACACTGACATAAAACCATGCCTGGCCCATAGTAAATGAAAGGCACTATTTTTATTGCTGTTATTAATATTGCTATATTTTATTATATTTTTATTATTCTATTTTTTTATTTGTTTTTAGATAAACCCCTTGAAGAAGTGGAACTTGTTCTTATGTAGGGAAGAAGAGGTTCCAAAATATAGATGCAGAGACAAATAAGGGAAGTTTGAAGAATAAATGAAGTCCCTTTAACGTTTCTTTAAATATTTCATGCCACTCTCTTGTGGACTACAGAGTTTCTGCTAAAAAATCAGCTAACAGTCTTTTTGGAATTCCCATGTAAGTAACTAGCTACTTTTCCTTTGCTGCTTTTAATATTCTCTTTATGATTTTTTTTCATTGTAATTAAAATATGTCTTGATGCAGACCTCTTTGGGTTGATTATGTTTAGGAGTCTGTACTTCTGGAACTGGATGCATATTTTCTTTCCCAGGTTAAGGAAGTTTTTCACTATTATCACTTCAAATAAGTTCTCTGCCTCTCTCTCTCTCTCTCTCTCTCCCTTTCTCACCTGGTTCTGGGAATCCTATAATGTGAATGTTAGTATGCTTAATGTTGTCCCCAAGTTCTCTTAAATTGTGCTCATTTTAAAAAATTATTACTTTTTGTTCAGCTTGAATTCTTTCCACTACTCTGTCTTGATTTTTTCCTCTGTATCAGGTACTCTACTGTTGATTCCTTTGAGTGTATTTTATTGGTTCTTCTTTAAATTTTTTGATTCTTTGTTAAACTTTTCACTGTGTCCGTCTATTCTTCTCCTGAATTTGTTGAGGATCTTTATGTACTTTATCTTTGTTTATAAGAATTTTGGTACCTGGATAACAATCTTTCTCTTCTCCACAACTCCTGTCATTATTCAGGGAAACTACACCTCTTTATGTGTCATACAAGATAAAGTTATTACATCTTGATTACAACAATTTTTACTTTACTTTAGGTGTGTGTGTGTGTGTGTGTGTGTGTGTGTGTGTGTGTCTTTGTGAAACTGTGTAGGAAAATATTCTGAAATCCAAATGAAACGATGGCTTGATTAATATGAAAACTTCATTCTAGTGAAATGTCCATCTTTGATTACTTCTGATTATAGGTGTACATCTTGAAATACAAATTTTATACATAAACTAGAATAAAAAAATACCAATGCAATTGCCTAAACCTGAAGGTTATAGCCCCCTTAGTTAAAAAAAAAAAAAACTGTGATGCTAATAGCTTAGCCTGAGAAATATTCTGGGTGAACAGGAAGTCTCATGAGCAAGTAAAATTATGTTTACAAAATTTTCTGGTAATGAAACATAAGATTATTTAATGCTTAAAATAAAGATAATCTTACTTTATTATTTCTGGCATATGAAAAAGAAAAACCCACAAAAGCTAGCTTAGATAAAAGTCATTTGCTCCTCCAGTAAATATTTTCTATATAGTAGACTACACTCATAAAATACATTGCAGTGATCCTCTTCTGTAATTGAACTTCTGAAAGAACTATTTTTATTTAAAATTTATATCCTCAGAAGATGATCAAGTTTGCTATATATAATATATTAGTTGTTTGGTAAATTTATATTTTTAAATTAATTAATGCAATTTTCTTCCATATTTTTGGATACTATTAATCTCTTGGGCTCCATGATTTAGTTAGCAAATTCTGTGTGTATATTTTGATACATATAAAATATTTTCAACTTTTTTGTTAAAAATAGTAGAAAAAATCAAATTCCATAATGATTTTTTTTCAAATAGTTGCTTTAAAAATCTGTTTTTGCTTCAGTGCAAATATTGCATTCTGAGGAAGAGTATCTGAAACCAGCAAAATGTTATTTATGAGTCAGTGCTGTAGCTGAAAACTACATGCCTCTGTGTGATGGGGCACATGGTAGAATTATGTAAATTATGTGCTCACAGACTATTAAAATACTTCTCTTGCCATTACTTAGTGAGGTTGTTTTTGTCCTTGGATTATATTACATATGCACTTGGATGTAAAACTAATGGAGGCTATACAGGAAAACAAGGCAACCCATACAAGGAAGATGGAGATACAGCAAGATGGGGTTCTAGTTAATCATCAAAGCAGAATGTGGAATAATAATATAAAAGCAAGGAAGCAAGGAAATTTTGTATCTTAGAACAAAGTAGTCTTTCACAGCACCCAAATGAAACAGTACTCTGCATCTACCTGATGTCATAAAGTAATTAATCAAAATTATCAAAATGTGATCAGTAGAAACTCATACAGGTATGATTATACATTGGTACAACCACTTTTAAAAGAGTTTAGTACCATATTGATGTTTACTATCACATATACCTTGGCACAGAAACTCCATTCTTAGTATGCATGAATTCAATAAATCTCTTGTACACATATAGCTGAAGACATGTACACATATATTGACAGCAGCACTGTATGAACTGGAAAAGAAATGGAAAACAGCCCAAATACATTAAGTATATAATGGATAAATATTGATATTGTCATTCACTGGGATAGTCAACAAAATTAAGTATAGTTACAAAAAAATGTAAATAATAACCCTACTAATAATATAAGTGAATACATAAATCCCAGAAAACATACAAACTTTATCTTAAACTTTTCTGAAATAAAAGGAAAACAAAAACAACAACAGGGCTGCCCTGGTGGTGCAGTGGTTGAGAGTCTGCCTGCCAGTGCAGGGGACGTGAGTCCGTGCCCTGGTCCAGGAGGATCCCATGTGCCACAGAGTGGCTGGGCCCGTGAGCCATGGCCACTGGGCCTGTGCGTCCAGAGCCTGTGCTCCACAATGGGAGAGACCACAGCAGTGAGAAGCCCGCATACCACAAAACAAACAAACAAACAAAACAACAAACATTTTTATTAGGACTAAACATATGATAAAACTAGAAGAGTAATAGCATGATAACAGATTAAGGATCTTACTATATACTCTTTAAATATAACATTATCAAAATGAAAGAACTGAGAAAGTAAAAGAGAAAAGTATATACCTTGCAAACAATAACCACAATTGAGCTGCAATATTTATTCTGAAAATAGCCACATAAATCAATTTTAAAGTAAATAAATATTAAAGAAATAAAGAGCCAAATTTTACAATGATAAAAGCATCACCTAGGAAGACAGATATAACATTTATAAACATATATGCACTTAACAATAGAACCCCAAATACATGGAACAGAAATTACAGAATTAAAGGAAAAATTAGATACTTCAGCATTAGTAATTGGAAACTTAATATCCTATTGTTAATACTGGATCAAACCATTAGGCAGGATATCAATAAGCAAAGAGAAGACTTGCACAACACTGCAAATCAACTAGACCTAAAAGACATCTACACAATAATCCACCTAACAACAACAAAATAAACATTCTTCTTGAGTGTACAGGATATATTTTTGAAGATTCATTATATATAGGTCATAAAACCAATCTCAGAAAATTTAAAAGGATTGAAGTCATACAACATATATCCTTTGACAGCAATAAAATAAAATTATATGTCAATAACAGAAAAAAATATTGGAAAATTCACAAATGTAGAAATTTAAAAGCATACTCAATCAAGAAAGTGAAAAGACAACCCATAGAATGGGAGAAACTATTTATAATACATATATCTGATAAGGAATTTGTATCTAAAATACATAATTAACTTTTAACTCAATAATAAATGACCAATGACCCCATTAAAACAATAGCAAATGATCTGAATAGAAAATTTCCCAAGGATTATATTCAAAATATAATACACACATAAAAAATGCTTGGCATTATTAGTCATCAGGAAAATGTAAATCAAAACCACAGTGCAATGCTACTTTACATCCATTAGAGTTTGAAGAATCAAAATGTAAGATAACAAGAGTTGATGTAATGTAAAGATATTGAAACACACATATACTGCTAGAAAATATGTAATATTCTTTTTCTTTAATTAGGATGTTCTTTGAGTGCATGTGATCACTTTATAAAAGTCACCTTGGGCTTCCATGGTGGCGCAGTGGTTGAGAGTCCGCCTGCCGATGCAGGGGACACGGGTTCGTGCCCCGATCCCGGAAGATCCCACATGCCGCGGAGCGGCTGGGCCCGCGAGCCATGGCCGCGGAGCCTGTGTGTCCGGAGCCTGTGCTCCGCAACGGGAGAGGCCACAGCAGTGAGAGGCCCGCGTACAGCAAAAAAAAAAAAAAAAAAAAAAAAGAAAAAAAGTCACCTAAGTATTTCCGATTGTGTTTAATGAATAAAGTCATTAACATTTTGTTTTAAAATTAAACACTTCTTAAAACTAAAAGAATACTGTGGGTATATTAATACTGATTACAGGAACAAAATACAGCATAATGTTATACATGCTGAAAGGCTTAGCAAGTCCCCGATGTTCACCCAAAGGTGTTGCAATAACGTTTCTAGTTCAGTGTGAAGAGAATTCAAGTCGTTCAGGAGAGTACATTCTAACCTGGAATATTGTTAAGAGGGTCATTAATTAGTCCTGGGAAGCCATAAATTTTGAAAGAATGTTGGTAAAATGAAAAGAGTTGATTAATTGTCAGTAAGGAAAAAAATGTTTTAAGTGTATCCTCCATCTTTAGCCTCGTATTTTTCACTATATTAACCATGCTGTAAAGTTAAAATTTATAATTTAATGATATGATGTGCACATCAAATGTTACAACACTTTCTCTGCCTACTCTCATATATTTCAAGAAAATAATTGCAATTTTTATTGTATTATTGGCAAATTATAAAAAAAAATTTGTGGTGCATATGTACTGTCAATTATGTGCTAGAAAAACAACACGTCTTGTACAAGTTCACAACAAAATTTTGAATGAGTCAATAAATTTTTAAGTGCATGTTTATTGAGACAGACATTTAAAAAACCCAAATTTGGCAGAGTTCATACCTAAAATAATTTTAACTATGTTTTTCTTTTGAAAAGGTAATTTTACATCAATGTTTATATTGATTTATGATGACAAATTTTATGTCATTTTAATTCCTACAATTTCAAGATAAGTAAACTTTATTTTAGCTTTCTTCCTAAATCAAAAATACATGCAAAAATAAATGCATCAGGGGCTTCCCTGATGGCACAGTGGTTGAGAGTCCGCCTGCCGATGCAGGGGACATGATTTTATGCCCTGGTCTGGGAGGATACCACACGCCATGGAGCAGCTAGGCCTGTGGGCTGTGGCTGCTGAGCCTGCGTGTCCAGAGCCTGTGCTCTGTGACGGGAGAGGCCACAACTGTGAGAGGCCCACGTACTGCAAAATAAATAAATAAATAAATAAAATGCATCGAAAGATGAAATCAAGAAATCAAATGAGCATGAGTGTTCCCAACTACAGGCAAACTTTTGAAGCATGGAAGTAATAGACGTCCACACACTATAAAACATATACACTTCTGTGCAATTATGAAATGTAAATAATGAAAAGTTAGATTTGCTTCTAAAGACCTATATTTCCACCCTTCAAATGAAAATACCTATTTCCTACATAACCTTCCAACAATAACTCCCTGCCATATAAATACACATTCCCGTGTAGGAGCTTAATTTACACAACTGTTGTGCATCCTGATTTGTTCTGCTCTATTTTCAAGTAATTCCATATCTGAATGGATACATCTTGTGATTCTTGTCTCTGAGTTTTTTAGAGTTTTCTGGTATTGTTTCTAAACTGCTTAAATTTATCGAGTCATTTTATAAGATCCAGATTAAGGTCTGCAAATTTCTATATTCACATGAGAAAAATGTGTATTTTGCTATCATTAGGTGCATTGATCCATAAATGTTAATCATGTCAAATTGGTTGATAGTGTTTGTCTACCTCATGTAAATTATTGAGACAGAAAGAGAGGAATTGAAATCTCCACAAATATTGTTGAAATGTATATTTCTCCTTTTAGTACTATCAGTTATTTTTTCCTATATTTTGTAGCTCTATTAGTAGGTGCATTAATACTAATACATTTACTCACATTTCTTTTTACTAGTTTTTACATGGTATATATTACCCCAACATTTAATTTTTAACCATTTTTGTCTTTATATTTAAAATATGTTTCTGGTGGCAAAATAGACTTGGATCTTGCTCTTTTATGTAGTCAAAAATCTGTTTTTAATTGAAATGTATAAACAATATACATTTAAAGAGATAATTAATGTTGTTAGTTTTAAATTTATCATTTAGTATTTGGTTTATTTTTGTCCCATCTGTTCTCTGTTTCCTTTATCCTTTTTTCCTATTCTCTTTTGAGGTTACTGAGTAATTTAAGAAAAACAAACAATGTTTCCATATTATCTGTTCTATTAACTTATTGGTTATAACACTCTTTTTTTTTTTACTACTTTAGTGTTGCTTTAGCTTTTATAGTATAAAGTTTAGATTTACAGAAAAAGCATAGATTTATTTAAATGAAAGTCTACTTCAAATGCTAGTATACCACTTCAGATATAGAGTAA
Source organism: Mesoplodon densirostris (assembly GCF_025265405.1). Classification (NCBI taxonomy): domain Eukaryota; kingdom Metazoa; phylum Chordata; class Mammalia; order Artiodactyla; family Ziphiidae; genus Mesoplodon; species Mesoplodon densirostris. The sequence goes on from NC_082667.1 coordinate 90,722,204, forward strand.
GAATTGTGCAGTAGTATACTAACATTTCTCATAGACTTTATGATTTCATACCTTATATTTTACATGTGTTATAAACCCACAGTGAATTGTCTGATAGTCTATTATTGTTCAAACAGTAAATTACCTTTTTAATAACCATTTTTGAAATATAATATATAACATACAATTCACCCATTAAACTGTTCAATAATTTTTGTAGATTCAAATGCTGCACAACTAAGAAAACAATCTAATTTTAGAATATTTTTAATACCCTATGAAAGAAACTTCCTACCTATTGGTAGTTATTCCTCATCCCCAACATCTCACCTACTATTTCTTTGGGTTCTGGACACTTTACTTAAATGGAATAATATATATTTTTAAAGTCCATATATATAGAATCATAGAATATGCGGTATAATTTGAATGTCATTACACTTAGGATAACATTTAAAATATTAAAAACAACAAAGAAAATCAAACATAACACAAAATATTCTTGAAAAATAAAATAAATGATTAAAAAACAGAACCAAGCAATTCCACTCCTAGATACATTAGAAGATAAATGAAAACATGCATCCACACAAAAACTTTCACATGAATGTTTAGAGCTACATTATTCATAATAGCCAAAACAATGCAATGACTTTCTAGGGGTAGAATTCCTGGATCATATGATAATTCTATGTTCAACATTTCAAAATATTGCTGTACTGTTTTCAAAAGTGGTTGTACTACTTTTACATTCCCAGAAAAAAAAGTATGAGTTCCAATTTCTCCACACCATTGCCAACACTTCTTATTGTTTGTTTTCCCTTTTTGACTATAGCAATCCTATTGTGTGTGAATTGGCTTGTAATTGTGGTCTTGATTTGCCTTTCTCTAATTCTTAATAATACTGAGCATTTTTCCAAGTGCTTATTGACCATTTGTACATATCCTTAGGAAAAGTGTCTATTTCAACATGACTCTTTTGTAGGTGGACATCCAGTTGTCCCAGTACAATCTGTTGAAAAGACTGTACTCTCCCCATTGAATTGTCTTTGAACATTTGTTGAAAATAATTGACTATAAATATACAGGTTTGATTTTGGACTATTAGATCTACTCCACTGTTATCTATCCTTATTCCAATAATATTCTGTCTTGATTAATGTCACTTTGCAGTAAGTTTTGAAATCAGAAAATGTGAAGCTTACCACTTTCTTCTTCTTTTTCAGAATTGTTTTGACTCTTCAGGTCTCTTACTATTCTCTATTGATTTTAGGATCCAATTGGCAATTTCTACAAATAAGTCAGCTGGAATTCTCATCAAGATTCTGTTAAATCTGGAGATCAGCTTGGGATGTATTGTTATATTAACAAAGTAAATTTTCTGATCCATGAACATGGGACATTTCTTCCCTTATTTAGCTACTCATTAATTTCTTCAAACAACATTTTGTAGTTTTCAGAGTGTAAGATTTTCAATTCTTTGTTAAATTTATTCCTAAATATTTTATTTGTTTTGATATTGTAAGTAGAATTGCTTTCCTTGGTTTTATTTTGGATTGTTAATTCCAGAATGGAAATACAACTGATTTCTGTATATTGATTTTGTATCCTGAAACCCTGTCATATACATATATATATTCATATATGACATTAACAGATTTAATATGAATAATAATAATAGATACAAAAAGGATTATTTCTGTATAGGTCTAGTCTCTTGCTACTCGCATATAGCTCTATCCTCTCATCCCTTTTTGGGGGATTATTATTTTTATTGATATTAATCTATTACTGTTATAAACCTGAAAATATATTGTTATGATTATTTCTTTACCATCTGTAGTCATTTCTTTTGCCCATTACAGCTTTGTTTCCACCCACCTCTTTTGTACTTTTACTGGCAAACATATTGCACACATATTAACTTCTATATAGATATACTGAAAATTTATTCTATATACATTATTTTGTACAATTACTTTTTAAAATCAGTTAAACAAAGAAAGACAAATATAAACTATTTTGTCTTTAATAATTACATAATTATTTTTACTCTTCCTTTTGTTTCATTGTGTGGATTTGAATTAATGTTTGGGGACACTCTCTTTCATATGGAACAATTTCTTTTAGTATTTCCTCTATGGCAGGTCTGCTAGCAAAAATTGTTCATAGTGTTTGTTTATCTAAAAATTATTTCCCCTTCAGTTTTGATAGATAACTTTGCTGGATATAGGAGTCTTGACAGGTTATTTTTATTTTTTTCTTCCTCTGAGTACTTTAAATACAATACCCTACTGCCTTCTGGCATTTATTTTCAATTTTCTGTTAAGAAGTCAGCTGTTAATCTTACTGGGTTTCCCCTCATAAGTGATGCATTGCTTTTCTCTTTCTGCTTTCAAGACTTTTCTTCCTTGTATTTAACCTTGAGTATTTTTACTATACTGCATCTGGTTGTGGGTCTCCATATTTTTCTTACTTAAAGTTTTCTTTTAATTCCCTAGATGTGTAAGTTATTTTTTAAATATTTTTTTTATAAATTTGAAAGTTTTCAATCATTATTTGTTTGAATTTTTTATTTTCTCCTTTTCTTCTAGTACTCCCATTACATGCTTGTTGATACTTTTAATGGTATACCACATTTTTCTGAGTCTCCGGTCATTTTTTTCCTATTCTTTTTCCATTTTTCAACTTGCATAACTTATCTGTGTATATTCAAGTTTACTCATTGTGTACTCTGCCAGTTCAAAACTAATGTTGAGATTTTTTTCAAGATGGCAGAGGAGTAGGAGGACGTGAAGGTTACCTCTCTTCACAAATGCATCAAGAATATATCTACAGAAGGATCAATTCTCACAGAGCACCAGCTGAACACTAGCAGAGGACCTCGGACACTGGAAAGGACAGGAAAGATCCCTGCATAACTGGGTAGGACAAAAGAAATAAGAAGGGAAAAGGAAGAGGAGAGGAAACGGGATGGGACCTGTGCCCCTGAGGGTGTGGGTACTGAGGAAGAGGAGACGTTCCCGCATGCAGGGAAGGCCCCTCACCAACAGGGAAATCAGCTGGGACAGAAGAGGAGAATCTGAGGCTGTTGGAAGAGGGTGCAATATCCGGTCTGTGGCAGACAGGACAGAGTATGACCTATATAGACAGTCCATGTCACAGTCCTGTGTGCCCCAGACTGGAACGTGTGCCCACAGGTGTGCAAGGGAGCTGGAACATGGGGATTAGAGAGCAAATCCAAGGAGAAGACTGCCATTGACTGTGAGGAGACAGCCTGAAGGGATGGGAGGGAGGTAATCTGCTACCAGGAGTGCTTATGGAGGAAACCCAGACTGCCATAGAGGCAAGGTGCCACTGTTGTGTGATGCACAGTGTGGAGCTGTCATTGCAGCCTCTCCCCGTTCACAGGCCTTTGCCCCTGCAGGTGCTAAGAAAGGTCCCCTCCAAGACTGGCTCTCTCACACCTGCCTCTGGGCATTAGGAAAGTTCTCTGCCAAGGCTGGTTCACACACACCTGCTTCCCAGCACTAGGAAAACCCCTACTGGGACTGGCCTTCTCACATCTGCCACAGGGTACTAAGTAAGGGTCCTGCCAGGGCTGGCCCTTGTGTGCGTGCTGCCAGGCACTAGGAAAGGCAACTGTCAGGGCTGATCTCTTCACAATGGCTGATGTGTGCTAAGAAAGGCTCCCACTGGGGCCAGATCTCTCACACACAAGGCTGCCGGCTTTCCCCACACCTACTCACTGGTGGGACAAGATCTCTTGTGGCCACCAAGCCCCACCATGCAACTGTAACCGCCAGACTCCTGGGGCCCCAGTAGCTGTGCCACCTCTGTGCACTTTCCTCACAAGAGTACTCCAGGGCACACTTGGGAGCAGACCCCTGCAAGTGGTCCACAAACAGGGGTGGAGCTAAAAGCATAGGTGAGACCCAGAGGTGGGGCAACTAAGAAGAGGAACAAAAATCTTTCCGTTCAGTTGCACAAGCCACAGATTACATCCCCACGATTGGCTTGGTAAACCCTGTGTATATGGAATATCTGTATGGACAACGAGTGTTCCCACAACAGAGACTCGTCTACAGGGGCAAGTACAGGTGAAAGTTGGACCAGGTGAGAGTCTGAGCTGCCCCCATAGTGCCCACAGTGAGTCCACAGACCATCCTAGAGGTATTGGAATGTCTCCTGGGGAGCTGGAGGTTGGCTGCGACTTATGGTGGGGGCAATGACACTGAAAGCTGAGATCCCAAGAAAATATGTTTATTACTATTATTTTAATGTTTTGTTTTGTTCTTTTTTTATTATTATTATTATTATTATTATTTTTTTTTCTTTTTGCGGTATGTGGGCCTCTCACTGTTGTGGCCTCTCCCGTTGCGGAGCACAGGCTCCGGACGCGCAGGCCCAGCGGCCATGGCTCACGGGCCCAGCCGCTCCGCGGCATATGGGATCCTCCCAGACCGGGGCACGAACCCGTATCCCCTGCATCGGCAGGCGGACTCTCAACCACTTGCGCCACCAGGGAGGCCCCTTTTTTTATTATTTTTAGTTTTTAGTTTTTTTTTAAAAAAACATATTTTTATTATTTTTATTTTTTTATTTTTACTTTATTTTTTCAGTGATTTGTGTTTTTTCATTCTTTTGTTTTTAATGTTTTTTAATCATATTTGTGTGTTTGTTTTCTTTGTTTTTTTATTTTTTAGTTTGCATTCTGCTTTTGCTTTGTTTCTTATTTTCTGTTTTTGTTCATTTTGTTTTTAATTGTTTGCTTTCATTTTGGGGGTACTTTTATTTGTCTGGTTGTTCTTTGTATTTGTTTGTTTTGTTTTGTTTTGTTTCTCTTTTTTTGTATGTGTGTGTGTTTCTTTCTTTGGTTTTACTTTTACCATTTGTCTTGGGTTTTATTTGTCTGTTTTTGTTTTAGCTGTTGTTGTTACTGTTTGTTTGTTTTGGTCTTTGCTATTTGTCTTCGGTTTTCTTAGTCTGTTTGTTTTCTTCCCCCCACCCCACACAACCTGCATATTTCTTTTTCCCACAGCCTGTGACTTGCTGGGTCTTGGTTGTCCAGCTGAGGGTTAGGCCTGAGCTTCTGGTGTGGGAGCATCAAGTCCAGCATGCTGGACCACCAGAGGATTCCCAGCCCCAGGGAATATTAACCAAGAGCTCCCCAGGAAGTCTCCATCTTGACTGCAAGACTTAGCCCCACCCAACTGTCTGCAGGTTCCAGTTCTGGACACCTTATGCCAAATAATAAGCAAGAGAGGAACACAAACTTACCCATCAGCAGACAGGCTGCCTAAAGTCGTACTGAGCTAACAGACAGCCCAAAACACACCACTTGACATGGCACTGCCCATCAGAAGGACAAGGTCCAGCTCACCCACCAGAGAGCAGTCCATCCCACACTCTGGGAGCAGACACCAGAAGCAAGAAGATCAATTACCCTGCAACCTGCAGAAAGGAGACCTCAAACACAGTAAGTTAGACAAAAAGAGAAGACAGAAATATGTTGGAGACTAGTGCCATATGTGACAGGGCCTATTCTGATCATGCAGATCCAGGCAGGCTGAGCACAGCCCCCCACAAGGCCACCTCCAACTGCACTGTCCTCTGTGGATGATGACCTGTGTTTGCACATGTGCTCCAGACCAGCTCCAGGAATAGAGAGTGGTGAAAGGAATGCATGCAGAGGTGAAGCTGACACAGAGGGACCAGAGACCTACCTAGAGGTCTTGGAGGCCTACTGGGGAGGCAGGGGTAGGCCATAGCTCACATTGGGGGCAAGGACACTGACAGAGGAGGAACTAGGAAATTTTTTAGTTTTTTAATTTTAATTTTTATATTTTATTTTTTAATTGTTTCTATTTTCTTTATTTTATTTTTTACTTTTTATTTATTTATTGTTGTGGTTCTATTTTGTTTTGTTGTTCTTGATTCATTTTAATTATTTTTTCTAGCTTATTTTTCATTTCTAAAAATTTTATTTTATGCTTTTCTTTGTTAATATTCTGCTCTTTTATGTTTCTTGCTTTTTTGTTTATTTTTGCTTTTTATTTTTTTGCTTTGCCTGATGGCTTGCAGGATCCTGGTAACCAGGCAAGGGTTTGGGCCTGAGCTCCTGTGGTAGGAGTGCTGAGTCCAAGCCACTGGACTGACAGGGAACTTCAGGTCTTAAGGAATAATAATCAGTGTTTGGTCTCCCAGAGGTACTCCTCTTGACACCAAGACCCAGCTCCACTGAACTGTCAGCAAACTCCACTGCTGGATGCTTCAAGCCAAACAACCAGCAAAACAGAAACACAGCCCCACACATAAAAAAAAAATGAGAGGACCAAAAATATATTACATATGAAAGAGCAAGTTAAAAACCTACAAGACCAGATAAATGAAGAGGAGATAAGCAAGCTACCTGAAAATTAATTAGAGGGATGGTAGTAAACATGATCCATAATACGGGAAATAGAATGGAGGCACAGATCAAGAAAAAAAAAAAAAAGAAATGTTTAACAAGGGCATAAAAGAACTAAAAAAAACAAACAAACAATGAACAACACAATAACTGAAATGAAACAAAATACACTAGAGGAATCAATAGCAGAATAAATTGTACAGAAGAACGAATATGTGAGCTGGAAGATAGAATGGTGAAAATAACTGGGGTGGAACAGAATAAAGAAAAAGGAATAAAAAGAAATGAGGAAAGTCTCAGAGACCTCTGGGACAATATTAAACCCACCAACATTCAAGTTATAGGGGTGCCAGAAAAAGTAGAGAAAGAGAAAGTATCTGAAAAACATTTGAAGATATTACAGTTGAAAACTTTCTAACATGGGAAAGGAAATAGCCATCCAAGTACAGGAAGGGCAGAGAGTCCCGTACAGCAAAAACCATAGGAAAAACACACTGAGACACATATTAACCAAACTAACAAAAATTAAATTCAAGAAAAAAGTATAAACAGCTACAAAGGAAAAGCAATAAACAGAATATAAGGGAATTCCCATAATGTTAACAGCTGATTTTTTAACAGAAACTCTGCAGGCTAGAAGGGAGTGTCAGGATATATTTAAAGTGATGAAAGGGAAAAACCTACAATCAAGATTACTCAACCCAGCAAGGATCTCATTCAGATTCAATGGAGAAATCAAAAGATTTACAGACAAGCAAAAGTTAAGAGAATGGAACACCACCAAACCAGCCTTACAGCAAATGCTAAAGGAATTTGTCTAGGTGGGAAACACAAGAGAAGAAGAAGAAAAAGACCTATAAGAACAAACCCAAAACAATTAAGAAAGTAGTAATAGGAACACACATATTGATAATTACCTTAAATGTAAATGGATTACATGCTTCAACCAAAAGACACAGACTGGATGAATGGATACAAAAACAAGATCCATATACATGTTCAGACGTAGGGACACATACAGACCAAAAGTGATCAGATGGAAAAAGATACTCCATGCAAATGGAAAACAAAAGAAACCTGGAGTAGCAATATTCATATCAGTAAACTACACTTTAAAATAAAGACTGTTACAAGAGACAAGGAAGGACACAACATAATGATCAAGGGATCAATCCAAGAAGAAGACAAAACAATTATAAATATTTATGCACCCAACATAGGAGTATCTCATTACCTAAGGCAAATTCTAACAGCCAAAGATGGGGAAATTGACAGCAACACAATAATAGTTAATACCTCAATTACACAAAAGGACAGATCATCCAGACAGAAAATAAACACAAGCTTTAAATGACATAAGAGGACAGATAGACTTAATTGATATTTATATGATATTCCACCTGAAAACAGCAGAATACACTTACTTCTCAAGTGCACATGCAACATTCTCCAGGATAAATCACATCATGGGTCACAAATCAAGCCTCCATAAATTTAAGAAAACTGAAATTGTATCAAGCATCTTTTCTGACCACAACACTATGAGATTAGAAATCAATTACAAGAAATAAAACTGTAGAAAACACACATGGAGGCTAAACAATACACTACTAAGTAACCAAGAGATCACTGAAGAAATTAATGAGGAAAGAAAAAGATAGCTGGAAACATATGACAATGAAAACATGATGACCCAAAATCTATGGGATGCAGCAAAAGCAGTTCTAAGAGGGAAGTTTATACCAATTCAATCTCACCTCAAGAAACAAGAAAAATCTCAAAAAAAAAAAAGAATCTAACCTTACACCTAAAGAAACTAGAGAAAGAAAAACAAAACAAAACAATAAAAAACTGAAAAGCCAAAGTTAGTAGAAGGAAAGAAATCATAAAGATCAAAGCAGAAATAAATGATAGTGAAACAAAGAAAACAAGAGAAAGATCAATAGAACTAAAAGGTGGTTCTTTGAGAAGATAAACAAAATTGATAAACCTTAACCAGGCTCATCAAGAAAAAAAGGGAGAGGATTCAAATCAATAACATTAGAAATGAAAATGGAGAAATTACAAAGGACACCACAGAAATACAAAGGATCATAAGAGATTACTCCAGGTAACTATATGCCAATAAAATGGACAACATGGAAGAAATGGACAAATGCATAGAAAGATACAACCTTCCTAAGTTGAATCAGGAAGAAATAGAAAATATAAAGAGACAAATCATAAGTAATGAAACTGTAATTTAAAATCTTCAAACAAACAAAAGTCAAGGATGAGATGGCTTCACAGACAAATTCTATCAAACATTTAGAGAAAAGCTAACACACATACTTCACAAACTCTTCCAAAAATTTGCAGAGGAAGGAACACTCCCAAGCTCTTTCTAGGAGGCAACCATCAACCTGATACTTAAACCAGACAAAGATACCACTTTTTAAAGAAAATTACATACCAATATCACTGATGAACATAGTCACAAAAATCCTCAACAAAATAGTAGCAAACAGAATCCAACAACACATAAAAAGTATTATACATCCTGATCAAGTGGGATTTATCTCAGAGATGCAAGGATTCTTCAATATAAGCAAATCAATCAGTGAGGTAAACCATATTAACAAACTGAATAATAAAAAACACATAATCACCTCAATAGATGCAGAAAAAGCTTTTGACAAAATTCAACACCCATTTATGATAAAAGCTCTCCAGAAAGTGGTCATAGAGGGAACCTTCTTCAACGTAATAAAGCCCATATATGACAAACCCACAGCAAACGTCATTCTCAATGGTGAAAAAGTGAATGCATTTCCTCTAAGATCAGGAAGAAGATAAGGATGTCCATTCTTGCCACTATCATTCAAGATAGTTTTCGTTCTATCTATGGAAATCAGAGAACAGAAAGAAATAAAAGGAATCCAAATTGGAAAAGAGGAAGTAAAACTGTCACAGCTTGCAGATGACATGATACTATACATAGAAAATCCTAAATATGCTACCAGAAAACTACTAGAGCTAATCAATGAATTTGATAAAGTTGCAGGATTCAAAATTAATGCACATAAATCTCTTGCATTCTTATACACTAACAATGAAAGATCAGAAGGAGAGATTAAGGAAACAATCCTATTTACCATTGCAACAAAAAGAATAAAATACCTAGGAATAAACCTACTTAAGGAGGCAAAAGACCTGTATGCAGAAAACTATAAGACACTGATGAAAGAAATTAAAGATGACACAAACAGATGGAGAGATACACCATGTTCTTGGATTGGAAGAATCACTATTGTGAAAATGACTATACTACCCAAAGCAATCTACAGATTCAATGCAATCCCTATCAAGCTACCAATGGCATATTTTCCACAGAACTAGAACAAATTTTAACAATTTGTATAGAAACATAAAAGATCCCAAATAGCCAAAGCAATCTTGAGAAAGAAAAACGGAGCTGGAGGAATCAGGTTCCCTGATTTCAGACTATACTACAAAGGCACATTAATCAAGACAGTATGGTACTGCACAAAAAGAGAAATACAGATCAATGGAACAGAATAGAAAGTCCAGAGACAAAGCCACATGCCTATGGTTACCAAATCTATGACAAAGGAAGCAAGAATATACAATGGGAAAAAGACAGTTGCTTCAATAAATGGTGCTGGGAAAACTGGACAGCTACACATAAAAGAATGAAATTAGAACACTCCCTAAAACCATACACAAAATAAACTCAAAATGGATTAAAGATCTAAATGTAAAGATCTAAATGTAATACCTGTAAAACTCTTAGACACTATAAAACTCTTAGAAGATAACATAGGAAAAACACTTCCTGATATAAATCACAGCTAGATCTTTTTTGACCCACCACCTAGAGTAATGAGAATAAAAACAAAAATAAACAAATGGGACCTAATGAAACCTAAAAGCTTTTGCACAGCAAAGGAAACTGTAAATGAGACATAAAGACAATGCTCAGAATGGAAGAAAACACCTGCAAACAAAGCAACTGACAAGGGATTAATCTCCAAACTATACAAACAGCTCATAAAGCTCTCTCTCTCTCTCTCTCTCTCTCTCTCTCTCTCTCTCTATATATATATATATATATATATATATATATATATATATATATATATATGTAAAAGAAAGAAACAAAAAATCGTCAGAAGAACTAAATAGCCAGTTCCCCAATGAAGACCTACAGATGACCAAGAGGCACATGAAAAGATACTCAACATCACTAATTATTAGAGAAATGCATATCAAAACTACAATGAAATACTACCTCACACTGGTCATAATGGCCATCATCAAAAAATCTACAAATATTAAATGCTGGAGAGGGTGTGGAGAAAGGGGAACCTTCCTGCACTATTGGTAGGAATGTAAATTGATACAGCATCTATGGAGAACAGTATGGCAGGTTCTTAAAAATACTAAAAATAGAACTACCATATGACTCAGCAATCTCACCACTGGGTATATACCCTGAGAAAACCATAATTCTAAAAGATACATGCACCCCAATATTCACTACAGCACTATTTACAATAGACAGGAAACGGAATTGACCTAAATGTCTATTGGCAGATGAATGGATAAAGAAGATGTGGTACATATATACAATGGAATATTACTCAGCCATAAAAAGGAATGAAATTGTGTAATTTGTTAAGACATGGGTGGACCTAGAATCTGTCATACAGAGTGAAGTTAGAAAGAGAAAATGAAGTATCATATATTAATGCATGTATGTGGAATATAGAAAAATGGTACAGGTGATCAGAGCAGGAATAGATATGCAGATGTAGGGAACAGACATGTGGACATGGGGGAGAGGGAACTGGAGTGAATTGCTAGATTGTGATTGAGGTGCATGCAGTGCCATGTGTAAAACAGATAGCTAGTGAGAACATTCTTTATAGCTCAGGGACCTCAGCTAGGTGTTCTATGGTGACCTAGGTGGATGGGATGGGGGGAGGTGAGAGGGAGGTCTAAGAGAGTGGGGATATAGGTATACATATAACAATTCACATCGTTGTACAGCAGAAACTAAGACAATATTGTAAAGCAATTATAACCCAATTTAAAAAAATAAGAAATGGAAAAGGAGAAATTACAGCTGACACTGCAGAAATACAAAGGATCATAAGAGACTACTACTATAACGTTTTCAACCAGTAGCCTGTTTATGTATATTTGGGTTGTAATAGTCTTTAACATTTCAAATAACACTGCAGTGAATAGCCATGTGCCTATGTCGTTTCCTTCCTTTCTTTCTTTCTTTCTTTCTTTTTTTCTCTCTTTCTTTTTTCTTTTTTCTCTCCCTCACCTTCTGCCTTTGTCCCTCCTCTGTCCCTCTCATCCTCCCTCCCTGGGTGTCTATCTCTCTCTCTTTCTTTTACTTATTTTCTAATAGCCTCAGTTATATCAAAACTCAGAAATCATTACTGGTTTCTTATAATATGATCTAAAATAATGGTAGCTCTCTAAAATCACCTACTTTGAGAAACCCATGTTTGAGTTTGATAGATTGTTAAAGTTAAATAATTAAGTATTTTAACTTAAAAGTCATATTGTTGATACTAAAAAAGGGGCAGCATGTATGAGTGGTAATTATCAGGGGAAGAGAGAGGGAAGAAATTGCTAAGATAATAAATGATAAGTCAGGATGAGAAGAATTGTGAGCAAGCAGGAAGGAGCCATATAAAGGAAGTTTACTTGGAAAGAAAGAAAGAAGAGATCCAGAAGGATAAAAGCCCTAATTATGTGACCAGTTGTATGTAAATATTTTGAGCAGTGGACTGAATAATCAAAGATCCAGCTATCTCCTTCTCAATCTCTTTTTCTTATTGTGATACTTAAAAAAAAATTGTTTCTGCTTCCTTGATTTAATTTAAACTGGACCAGATATCCTAACACTCTGGGGTCAGCCACATTTTTCATGGCAGATTTCAGGGATTATTTGTAGTGTTCATAACCTAAGGTAGGTAGAGTATGAAAACTATAACATTTTGTTCTTACTCTGAAACCTTGAAAGGGATATTTAAAATGAGATGACTGATTTCCTGTATCAATTTGACAGAGAACTGCTACCCAAGAGAACATCAGTGACTACAGGTCTTTTCTTTCCCCATCCATTCATTTCATTCACATTTAAGGGCTCTTACTATGTGGAGAAGTTTCCTGATGTTGTTTTTCAGTATTCTGATCACACTTATACCACTTTTCTGGATCCTTATAATTTCCAAGATATTACTTTGTATTCACTTTCTTCAGAGAATCTCTCTCTCTCTCTCTCTCTCTCTCTCTCTCTCTCTCTATATATATATATATATATATATATATATATACACACACACACACACACACACACACACACACACACACACACACACACATATATATATATCTCAGAACAATTTAGCAATACATATATGGAGCATTTAGCTGGAGTGGAGTGTTCTGGGTACTGATTTTCATCCTTCGGTGTGTCATTTCCAAGGACTATTCCCAGAAGTACATAATAGTTTTCTCTAAAGCATTCTCTGCTTGTTACCTTTTTTCAGCAGCCTCATCTCTGCCATACGATTGTGTGAACATATGGGCTTCAATGCTCTTTTCTTATAGCAAATAGAGTAAAGAGTGACTGAAAAGTCATTCTGAACAGACAAGCACACAATGTGCTGGGTTAAGTGAGTTTAGTGAATTTTAATGTCATTTCTATTATATCAAAATAGGCTTGGCACTGGGGACATTCTTTGTTTAGAAAAGACTGAGAGAACAGGGGTTTCTGTGCATTTTAATCTGAGCAGAGGGAGGCCCACTCAATGAAGAACAAAGTCAGAAGGAATTGTTAACTGGAGATTAAGCTCTAACAATCAAGCTGCTTGCCAATAAATTTCCAACCCATCTATGCAAGTCATTGAATAACAGAAGACTTGCAAAGCAATTAAAGTCAGCCCTTCCTGTTTAATTTTTGCAAAATGGGGCTGGACTGCCTGAGCTTTCATTTGCTGTGAAATAATAAATGAAATGAGCCAGGAACATACTGATGTCTTGTTGAACACCTAGTGCCCTCTCACAGATTTTTTTTTAAAAATTAGGTGAGGAGTGGACAAAATCTTACTAGCAAAAAAAGTAAAATGGGAGAACCTGATTAATCAGCAAAACTGTTCCAAACCAAATCAAATATTTATTTTACCATCTACAGCCACTTTCTTTCGCACATTTTTTCTTTTTTAACTGATTTCAAAACAACATTATAGAAATATTTATGTTTAACAGAATAAGTAAATTATTTTGTCAGACATAATCTAAGTTCACCTGTATAGTGCCCCACCTTCCCTTCACCCAACTCCAATTATTCTATGCCTGTACCTAGTAATTCTTGCCACTCAACTTTTGAGGGAAATTGGGTTAAAGTAAGTGTGAGATATGGTAAATTGTATTTAAGGTTACAATTCTTGATAACTCACTTATTTATGCTGATCATTTGAGTGGGTAAATTATTCCACAAGTAAACATATTACTGTATATTCTCTGAAGTTTACATTTTATATGTCTATACCCATAATGCAATATATGCATGTAGTCAGGTTATTACAAGTATGGACTTTCTCATTCAGCCGATTTTACTTTCAGTATTGACTCTGCCACTAGCTGGCAATATTGTGATTTTACATACAAAACTTAATCTTTGAGACTCATTGTGTATATCTTCAAATTGGTTATAACACAATACCATAAATAAATGAGATAATGCTTATAAAGTCCTTAATTCAATACCTGCTGCAAAGTTAGTTCTTAGTATATATTGTGTTTAATCTTTTCATACATATACCTTTATATTTTGTAAAGATGGAGTCATGTTATATATACTGTTTTATGACTTACCATTTTTACTTAACTGTACATTATAGATCTTTTTGAATAATGTGAATATACAGTGTATAGCATCATAAATTTTATTTATCATAATTTTAGTATCTGTCCAGTATTTCAATGTACAGATGCATCAGTATACAATGATAAAAGAATAATGTGAAGGTAAAAATTTCTACTCAAAAGTTAAAAATTTTTGTACACACTTTCAAATTACCCTTCAAAATATTTATATGAATATCCATTTAATAAATAGTTTATCTCAGTATAAATTCATTAAAACAAAAAGATTTTTGCCTTATTGCAACTATATCTGTAATAGCTAAGGGGTATTAACTATATTTTGAATGAAATCTACAATACATTTCTGAATCTGAAACTATAGCTATATAAGTAAATTCTGCCAAAAAGTTAATACAGTAAGTCCCCTACATATGAAGTTTCAAGTTGTGAACTTTCAAAGATGGGAATATGGGCTTCCCTGGTGGTGCAGTGGTTGAGAGTCTGCCTGCTGATGCAGGGGACACGGGTTCATGCCCCGGTCTGGGAAGATCCCACATGCCGCGGAGCAGCTGGGCCCGTGAGCCATGGTCGCTGAGCCTGCACATCCAGAGCCTGTGCTCTGCAACAGGAGAGGCCACAACAGTGAGAGGCCCATGTACCGTGAAAAAAAAAAAAAAACATATGGGAATGTGCATTTACATGTCCAGTCACGTAAGTTAGTTCACGAGTCTGGCGTACAATGTCACATGCATGCATCCTCTACAAGTAGGTGTGCTTTAGTGTACTTCACTGTACAGTACTATATAGAGTACAGTAGTACAGTATCTTTAGTACAAGCCCAGGATGTCTGGAAGCAAGCATAAAAGCAGCAGTGATGTAACTGGTACTGCTAAGATGTAGCAGTATCTCCTATTGTTAATAATCCTTCAGCTCTACCATCTCCCACCTCCTCTCCCTCCTCCAGTCAGTTACTCTTCTTGCCTGTTCACTGCATGCCAGCCACTGTATGTCAGCTGTTGTACTTTTCAAGGTACTGAACTGTAAGATTAAAAATGTTTTCTTTATTTTTGTTTTTATTTATTATTTGTATGAAAATTATTATAAACCTATTACAGTATAGTACTATATAGCCAATTGTGTTAGTTGGGTACCTAGGCTAACTTTGTCGGACTTACAAACAAATTGGACTTATGAATGTGCTCTCAGAATGGAACTTGTTCATATGTAGAGGACTTACTGCATTGCATAGTCAAATTAAATAGTAGTTATTCTCCAGAAGTATTTATATTTCATATTTTTCTAAAATTATGAGTAACTCATTTTAAAGCAAAAGATAACTAAAAGTTAATACTGTCCAGGATTCTCTCTTTAAATAGTTAACTATTTGTTCTCCACAGGCAGAGAAAATAAGCATGCTGATTAGTAAATTTTTGAATATATCTTAAAAATAATGAATTACCTATCAAGTTTGTGTCAGAGTGAAGGAAACATTGTAGAGAATGACAAGTTAGGAGACAGCTGCTCAGAAACATGTGAGTTTCTCGTGCTGTAGACTGAAACTAAAGTGTTACTATTGTTGAGTATCCCCTCCTTACGGAGGTCAAGAGTC
Organism: Mesoplodon densirostris; assembly: GCF_025265405.1. NCBI lineage: Eukaryota > Metazoa > Chordata > Mammalia > Artiodactyla > Ziphiidae > Mesoplodon > Mesoplodon densirostris. The sequence continues at coordinate 90,738,097 of NC_082667.1, forward strand.
ATCAATGTGGAGGCTGAGGTCAAGAGAGCAGTTAAACTTCCCCAGGATGGGACAACCACCCTTATTCTCAGAATCCACTGTGTGTTCCTCTATCTTTGTGCTTATAACATTACATTCAAATTATCTACTCTTATTTATTTTTCCCACTAGACTATATGACATCTCATGAATAATCGATATTTAATCATATTTGTATATTTGACATCTAACACTTATATTCTGAAATGAATTAAAATGAATTGAATCATTGTCTAAATTAGAGATCCAAGAACTGTGGTGGTAATAATATATTTCTATTACTTTAAAATTGTGTAAATACTACCAGTGACTAAAGACATTGATAATACATAATAGGTTGTGGATATTGTTGTAAAGGAACAAGGTATAGAGAGAGACTATTAAACTTGTCACTAAGAGATACACATTTCAGCTCCATCAGTTTCCTAGTTAAACATTGGACACCCTTGGTCTCTCTCTTCTTATAGAGTTGTTAGTTTAAGGTTCGGTTTTTATAGTTTTAAGACTTATAAGGGACTTTTGTAAAGCTGCCCTACATAAAAAGTAACCAGGAAATGATAAGGTGAGTTTCACATATTTATAAAACCTTGACTGAGATACAATATAGACCATTTTTTGAACAAATTCTCAGATTATAAACAAAGAGTAGAAAGTCTCATCAAAACAACAAGTCTAAAAATAAATACAACAGTAGTGTAACAGCAGAATATGGAAGGGCATCTGCAATTCGTACAAAACCTATCATTTAAGGTTCAGAATTAGGTGATTACTTTAATTATGTTATTAAAATTATGTTTGACTGTGATTTAACAGCAATTCAAAGTAAAGGTGGCTTCGATAATATATGAGTTTATTTGCCTCTTATGTATGAGTCTAGAAGTTGTTCATTCCTGCTACAATACTAGTTCTGTTCTATGTTGTCCTCAGGGACCCAGGCTCATTATATCTTTCCATCACCTCCAGGGTGTACCTTAATTCTCACGGTCCAAGACAGAGTCTCTAACATTATGATTATAGTTCAAGAATCAGGGCCAAAAAAAAAAAAAAAAAGAGAGAGAGAGAGAGAAGACGAAGTCTCAGAAGGGTAGCATCAGTTGATCTTTAACTAAACCTGAAACCTAAACTAAAGACTGTTACATAGATAATTTTGCATAATATAAAACCTGACACTTAGCCAAGACAGTCACATATAGTCACATGTAAACAGATGAATTTCTCTTCTGTTCTATGAACAGATGAACATTCTATTAATATGGAAGACATGAGGAACAGGTATAACGGTACAACTTTTTCCCATAATCTTACTCTTTGGTAACCTCAATATTCATGTGCAGCATTATTTGTTCACATAGACTGTACTAACTACCTTAGGAGAAAAATACCAATAAAGTCTCATCCAGTTTCTGCCTCCAGCTCAAAGCTCAGAGCTTTTGGGTGCCACACAATTTTTTTTCTATTAGATGTGAATGTGGTTTCTCCAGACACCTCTGAACCAAAGAACGTGAAATCGACTTTCTACCATATCCATCCTACCCAGCATGTGATGTTGATGGTAGGATAAGAATAAGACAACTGCAATAAAAACTTCCACCTGGAAATGAGGATAGGCAACTAGCATTCATTGTCTACAAAAACTATCACATCTTGTTGGGTAGAAATAGAAATACTTATATTTTTAGTAGTACAATTTGTTTTGTGAGTTCATCCAGACTTTTCTTGTTCTACTCTGTGGAACAGATAATCTTGTTCATTGCCATAATTCCCGGCTCTGTTTTCTCAGTACTTCCTACATATATTTTACCTCTATAAGCAAAAATAAAGTTATTATTGAAGAGTATCCATTTCTGTAATCATAACAACTTTAACCATTTCCTTTCTGCTGATGCAAAATTGAGGCTCCAAGGGTTGCATTAGAGGTATAAATACAGGCTTTTATTGCTTAGACCTATAAATTCTTTGGCAATATAATTTCCCCCAAATCTTAGACGGCATACTTGCAAGTAACCATAGCCGAGATCTTGCCTAGAACTACTTTTAAGCTTTAAGTTTCTTATATTTTTTTCCTTTTAGCATCTGTAGTAAAGTAGCAGCTTTAACTTGATCTTTGCTACTGCTCTCATCTCCCTCTGTTTGACAGGGAGATATCAGTGAAAATTTCTTTAAAAAATGTTTGGGACAATAGTTATCTCTTGCTAAGTATTCCTCTTCATTGTCATTGTTTTTATGTGTGCTTCAGTTTGTACTCCAGATGCACTGAACTTTTCAATCCTCCAAAATTCCAAATTAGTTGTACTCTCTTCATCAGCTTAGGTTTCAGGCTACAGAGAGATAGACTCTCACTTGACAAAGCTATAACCCCTTCCACCTCTGTTGTCAGATAAATTGGTTCTAGCCTGAGTTTTTCTCTATTTGTAGGAGTCAGTTAAAAGCTTAAAAAAATCATCATTTCCAGGTTCTCAGATCTACTTCACATAGAATAATATTGAATTCAAATACTGAAAAAAAAAGTGTTTGAAATGAGATACAATATATTTTTTTCTCTCTTTCATAAACAGATGCTAGAGGTAAGTGGTCAGGATAAGGATGGGGACTGGAATCCATGGTGTCCTTGAGGATCCAGACTTTATGTAGCTTTATAGGAAAAATTTAATCCTATTCTCACCACTCTTTAAGGATACCTTCCCATCACATCCATGATCCAAGCAGTAAGATGTAAAAAACAGGGTTAAAAAGTGAGCAAAGAGCATGTAACAAATATTTGAAGTAAATTTTCCAGAAGCTGATATTTCACATTTCTGTGTGTTGGCCAGAACATAGTTCTGTGGCCTCATATAAATGTATTGGAGGTGTGTAACATAGTCTTTTCTTTCCCTGACCACTTCCAGGTTAAAAATTTTTATCATTATGGAGAAAAGGACATCATGAATACCGTGGAAGAAAGATTTCTCTGTCATACTAAATAAGCCACCAATGGCACCAATAAGTTTTCTTCTGATTGTCAATTATTCCTTTATTTATCTACTATTTTGTGAATTAATTTTAATTATTCAATTAATTGTAAACAAAATTGGGCATCATTAGGCATATGTAAATAAGTAAAAGCAATAATTTCGTTTCTAAGCTAATTGCTTACTCTTATAAAACATTAATTATTATATCTTCTGAAAAACAAAAACAAAGCAAAACAAAAATCTTTTTTTCCCTTCAGTGAAATAACACAATTCTTTTTTTGGTCTCTATTTGAACAAAAATACTACTGCAAATCAGCCTGAGGCACTTTTTCTTTCATATGATTGATCAACTCCTATTTTGTATTTTTCCTAACTCTGTCCTTAAACCCTGATGCATTTCATCATCCTGTATACCATGTGGCACTCCCCATCATCTCACTTTCTGACTGATATTGTTCAACGGAAAGGATCCTCTGCTGTTATGTTTTTACAGGAACACCTATTACTGTGCTGGAAAGGGCAGAACGTACAAATCTTATTTTCTTTACTTTCACTTCTCAACAGCTTAGAAAATGTCATTGAACAATTTCTAATATGAAGAACATTTGACATTTTCCTCAGTTTTAACCTGGCCTTCATTTATAATATTTCTATCATGAGTTTAGATCTGTCAGAGACTTTCACAAAGAAGTATTAGAAAAAAATAAAACTAAGTAAGAGAACTGTTGCTTAGGGCTTCCAAAAAGTCATGTATTATAGTAGGATAAAAGAAGCTGAGCAACTTTTCACTATAATGGTCAAGATGAAATCACCAACACCAAGGATAAACTGAAAAACATAGGGACCTATATTATGTCATTCCCTCTAAGAAACAACCTATCTGGAACTAGGAGACTTGTCCCCACACTCAGATCAGTGTTTAGGACATATTTATCCAAATTTTAACTCCAATGACTGAAATTCATTTTCAGCTCAACTGTTCATAAAACTGTTAAAAGTCACACAGAAAATACAAGAGTGGTATCATTGGTTTCATGGGTCTTTTGTGTCTCCTTCCATCTTGACAAGTCCTACACACTAAGTGATTTCACATAGAGTAAAAAAATTCTAGAGAACTAATGATTGTTAGAAGAATTTCATTTCCTGCTTTAAAATTATCCACATGCATTTTCTGGTTAAAGGGGAGATATTTCTTTCTTAAAGTGAGGTTTGCAATATATTTTCCTAGTATTTTTTGTTATTTCAGACTTTGATCTTTTATGCTATTATTAATATGTCTTACATTGGCATTGAGCATTGTTTTCTGAAGAGCTGGAAGTATTTACTTTATATATAAGCTAAGGATGATAATAGAATCAGAAGTAAATATTTAGTACTTGAATCTGTCATTCTCTGTAATAAATGGTCTACATTAGGAGTCCCCAACCCCTGAACGGAAGACTGGTACTGGTCCACACCCTGTTAGAAAAGGAACTCACAGCAGGAGGTGAGCAATGGGTGAGTGAGCAAAGCTTAATCTGCTGCTGCGCATTGCTCCCTATTGCTCACATTACCACCTGAACCATCCTTCCCCCCACACCCCGTTCTGCGGAAAAATTGTTTTCCAAGAAACTGGTCCCTAGTGCCAAAAAGGTTGGGGACTGCTGTTCTACAGAACTGACATAATTTAGATAACTTTATTTTTACGTGTAATCTCTAGTATACCTTACAATATTATAATAATCATGCCTAATGTTTGAACAGGTATGATAATGAAAATTTAATACCTTTTTATTTATGTGCTTTCAGAATACACATAAAACATAAATAGGCATTCTCATTTTCATTGTATTGGCTGGAGACATAGATTTTTATCAATCTTTATATATTTCTAATAACAGAATAATAATTCTAATGCATAGAATCACAGTCAGACAGAAAGATATTTTCCAAAACTTCAATTTGTGTGCTTTAATAAAGTAGATTAGAGAGGAATTTTTCTTCATGGGTCACATTCAGATTCATGAGATAGGCTTCCCAATAGAGATAGGAGACCTATTCTGACAGAAGTTCTATAAAATAAGGTTTTGAAATTAGTTGTTTTGAAGATACCACCTAGGGTGTCCCTACTCAGTCACTAAGGTACAAAAAATGATAATACTATTGGTAGGAGTCGTCAGGGAATGGGTTCATATGTTATTTATCTTTATATTCCTGATTTAAATTTTAGCTCAGTGATGAAAACTTTGTGTTGCCTCAATAGTTGATTGATGACAATACAAATAATTGATTTTGCATGTGTGTGCACATGTGCTGTGTTTAAGTCAACAAACATATATATGTAACCCATTATAAAATACATTACCCAGATGTGATTCCATTCAACTTCTAATCTTCTCATTATAGGAATGAGTAAAATTCCTACAATGGGAAGGATAACCTCCAGCCCTGTTCTTGATCAAACTGCTAACATTTGGATTGAAGTCATTATTTTTAGCCATGCATTTATTTTTACCCAGATAGCTATCTTTTCTGTATGAAGGTTTCTCCAAGAGAATTACATCAAAAAAGAAGGTCTTTGGAAAATCTAAATGTCAACATGGAAAGCTGTAACTACTATTCCTACTACTTATTTTACATATCTTCCATTACTTTTCTTATCTCTTTATATGCTGCACATTTTTCTCTGCCAGTTTAGAAGTTTCACCTCCAACATATTGTACTTAGTACATTCATAGTAATAGTATATGGAGATTAGTTTCCTCAGTGCTACAATAAGCAATAAACTTTGCTACTGTGAACTTTCTTATATTCTTATTTCAGTCATTTTCCAAAGCTCTTTTTTCATTGGTCATGAGTATCTTGTGACAGGTGTAAAACCATCTGGCTCATTGATAATTCTTAAAATTAGCCACATAGCCATGACACCCTTTTCTCCTTTTATTCCCTTGTTCTTCTATGCATATGCCTTTGAGGCAAAATATATAACATCATTACATTTTTACAAACAAAACTTAGGTTAATCTTCTAATTTGTTAAGTTTGTCCAGGGATTCTAATGGATACATGCTCTCTGTTTTCCACAGAAATTTTTATTATGTTGACTTTGGATTTATTTTGTAATTCTCCCTTCAATTTTTCCAATTTTTCTTATTTATCACCAAGAATATGTCTCTTTCCTCTGAAATTTTCATTGAGTCTCAACTTTCATGACTTTTTAAAAATTAATTAATTAATTAATTCATTCATTCATTATTTGGCTGCATCAGGTCTTAGTTGCAGTATGTGTGATCTTCGTTGTGACATGCGGGGTCTTTCATTGTGGGGTGCAGGCTCAATAATTATGGTGCAATAGCTCTCTAGTTGTGGTGCATAGTCCCTAGAGCATGTGGGCTTAGTTGCCCGGTGACATGTGGGATCTTAGTTCCCCAACCAGGGATCAAACCCATGTCCCCTGCATTGGAAAGTGGACTCTTAACCACTAGATTTTTAATTGTTAATCTTCTGGTTAATGACCTAATCATTTTGTACCACCATGTAAAACAAAACTTCCAAGATTTTGCCCAATTCAATCATGCATCCTCTTTAATTGTCTCACATGAATTTTGTAACATGAATTTTCCCAAATCTATCTTTCATATAAACATTTTTTAAGAAGTTAAAATAGTTCCATATTTCTTATTCTATATATCCCAAACGTTTCTGTGTGGATTTCAAAGCCCTGAATCATTTTTTTCGCCAAATTGCCTCTTTCCTCTTATTTTACAGTATCCATATCCAAGCTATCAATAATAAGGTGGAACTCGTTAGTCATCCACATAGGCCAATGGAAGACACTGGCTAAGTACTCCCAATCCTGATTATTTTTTCTGAGTACTTATAAAGTTATCTCTCAGGCTCCTTTGCAGTTAGATCCAGTTCATGTGAACTAATTTAGCTAATTGATGTATTTAAATGTGATGTATACTAATTGAAGTTTTGGTCCTTATTATTTCCTGAGATATCTTTGGTTGATTCTTTCTCTCACCAATGCTGCTAGAAATTTTTTTAAAAAATGAAAAATATGCTATGATGGAGGAATTTGACACCTTCATTTAACTGGTCAGAAGAGAGACATCTGAAAGATTCATCTGATATATAGGACCGTGACTCAAATGAGAAATAAACTTTTATTTGGAAAAGCCACTGATTGTTGTCGTTGTTAAAACTGCCAGAAGTGTTATCATTACATTGTAATGCCAAATCCACCTCTTGCCTCCTATTAGTCCCTTGCAGTAGTTGTACTCTTTGATGGATCATTTAATGCATTTTTTTGCTCATCTGTCTTTTAGATTGACTTTTAGACTGCAAACAACCTGAGATCAATATCTATGATTTAACTCAGATATATAATAGTTTCTCTCTCTCTCTGTATATATATATATATATATATATATATATATATATATATATATATATATATATATATACTAATTAATTAACTCTGAATATACAGAACTAAATAACTCTCAAGCTCTGTTAAAGAAACTATTCCAATACTTCCAATTCAGGTCAGTCTTGATGTAACAACTTTAAAAAATGGACAGATTTATAGAGCAACTGCTTTTAGAGTTTGGAGAACAGTCAGAGCAGGAGTGTGATCTCAGAAAAGAAAACAAATAAGGAATGTCCTATGATTGCTCTAGTTTAGCACTTGGAGAAATTTTCCAGGATGCCATCAATCACCAGTCAGAGCCTTATCATCTTCCTGATTTGAGGAAATGCAGTTGGGATTTAGAGAGCACAAAGCATCTAGAGCTTGCATGGCACAACAGAGCACAAGAGAGGAGAGATTAGGAGAAAGACAGGGAGAGAGAGAGAAGCAACTATGGAGATCTCTAGAGAGTACTCACCAAGTCTTCAGTTGAGTGGTGAGAAATAAATGTATGTAAAGAGCTATCTGAAAGAATGGATAGAACAATCCTTGAGGCTCAAATAAGGCCAGGAAAAAAATTTGTTCCTAACAATCAAAGTGGAAAAGACTTGTAATTCACATGTCATCAGAGTATGCAGAAAGCTATTGTCTCAGTAGTGGATAAAAATTAGCCCTAGACTAAATGTTGCAGTGGTGCTGTCTAAAAGACCCTAAAGAGCTTCCTCAAAAAGACCAAATTCTTTCCAAATAACTCAACTGCATCCAAGAAAAGAACCCTCAAAATATTTAAAATAATACAATAAGATCCAGCATACAAAAACATAAAATTTTCAATTGCTAGCATTCAAAAAATAAAATAAAATATTAAATTAAATTAAAATATAATTTAAAAATTACCACTCTTGCAAAAGAAACAGGTAATTACAGCTTGTGTAAAAAGGAAAAACTCAATTGAAACTGATCCAGAAATAATTAAGTTGATAGAATAAGTATTCCAAGACATTAAAATGTATTGTAATTATATTCCAGGTTCTCAAGAAAATACAGGAAAACTAGAGCATATTAAATGGACATATGAAAGGTGTGTAAAGAGCTCAATTGAGAATCTAGAATTCTACGGATTTTTATTTTTAAATCTTAAATTTAGAAAACCACTGGCTTGGATTTAAAAAGTTAGATTAGACACAGAAGAAAAGTTTAATGAATTTCAAAATATAGAAGTAGAAACTACTTAAAATGTAACACAGATGATTAATAACTTAAGAAATCTGAATACAGTATCAGCTAGCCCTGAGCCTAATATATGTATAATTGGAGTAAAGATGGGAAAGGGAAGAAGGGACAGAAAAATTATTTTAAGAAACATCATCTGAAAGTATTTAAAATTTAAGAAAAAAATATAAGCTTCAAAATGCAAAAAGCTCAATGAGCCCGAAGCCAAAAAGACATCAAGAATATGGCATTGATGTACATCATAATCAAATTTGTTAAAACCAATAATAAAGAGAAAATTAAAAGCAGTTAAGGGCTTCCCTGGTGGTGCAGTGGTTGAGAGTCTGCCTGCCAATGCAGGGGACATGGGTTCGTGCCCCGGTCTAGGAAGATCCCACATGCCATGGAGCGGCTAAGCCCATGAGCCATGACCACTGAGCCAGTGCATCCAGAGCCTGTGCTCTGCAATGGGAGAGGTCACGACAGTGAGAGGCCCATGTACTGCAAAAAAAAAAAAAAAAAAAAAAGCAGTTAAAGGAAAAAGTCATGGTACATATAAAGGAACAAACAAGAATAGTAGCATGTCAAAACTATGAAAGCCAAATACAGTGAAACAACATATCTAAAGTGTTGAAGGGAAAAAAAAATCTAAGAATTTAGACTAAACTAAATAAACTAAATAAGAAATAAAATAGACTCAGAACTAAACTAAACTAAACTAAACTAAAATAAAACAAAATTATATCCATATATATTTAAGTAAAGGCAAAATAAAATTTTCAGAAATACAAAAACCAAAATAATTTTTTACCATATATTTGCACAAAATTCCATCCATTACATGTATAAAATCTTTACTGTATACCTGGAGAATGAAGATGGAAAAAGTAGATATTTTATTTCTTAAATTTTTTCTACACAGTATGTTATGATTTTCTCCTCTTAAACTGAAAAAAAAAGAGAAATAGCATTCTAACTATATTTAGTTAGGTCAATTTTCCTCTCTTCTTCTAGTACTTAATGATGTGTATTTTTAAAGTAAATATTCTTTGAGCTAATAATATTTAGAATAATAATTTTCTACACTCTTTGGAGGAAATAAGCTAATCAGTGAAAATACTTCACTTATGTTTTAACCACTTAGGAGTAGAGTGAAGCATCTGAGGCCAATCTTTGTGATGGACAAAATAAAAGAGTGATGGAACTAGAGCCCTGTAAGGAGGCACACATCTCAGTGGTGGACATCTTGCTTTTGTCAAATGATGCTTTAGGATTCCTCAGGACCTTGTTGGTTTCCTCAAAGGAAAAAAGCCAGAAAACAAAAAAATGGAGGCCACTACAAAAAAAAATGCATTTTCTAACTGAAGTATTACTGTTACAATGAATGCCAGTAGTATCTATACAGAGACAAAAAACAACAGAAAAAATCCCAGAGATGTAAATAAGTTTGTTTTTTTTTTTTTTTTTTTTTGGTAAATAAGTTTTGACCAGAGGCACAAAAGAATTTGAGGATGAGGCTGGAGGAGAAGAGAGATGTAATTTCTATTGTTTCCTTTGGTATACATTATACTCAAATAAAAATATTTTAAGATGCCTTTTGTGCTTTAGAGATTCTTAAATATTAGAATTATATATTAATAATTAATTGAAATAGATGTGCTAAAATAAAAGATTATCTAAAATTATTGTGCTAACAATACAACACTTTTCACTGCTCCCTAATTTTTCTCAATTTTCCTATTTTTCTTTCTTTGTTTTTTATTAGTTTCTGCTTCATAACAAAGTGAATCAGTCATACATATACATCTGTTCCCACATCTCTTCCCTCATGCATCTCCCTCCCTCCCACCCTCCCCATCCCACCCCTCCAGGCGGTCACAAAAGCACCGAGCTGATCTCCCTGTGCTCTGCGGCTGCTTCCCACTATCTATCTACCTTACGTTTGGTAGTGTATATATGTCCATGCCCCTCTTTCACTTTGTCACAGCTTACCCTTCCCCCTCCACACATCCTCAAGTCCATTCTCAAGTAGGTCTGTGTCTCCATTCCCGTTTTACCCCTAGGTTCTTCATGACATTTTTTTTAATTCCATATATATGTGTTAGCATACGGTATTTGTCTTTCTCTTTCTGACTTACTTCACTCTGTATGACAGACTCTAGGTCTATCCACCTCATTACAAATAGCTCAGTTTCGTTTCTTTTTACGGCTGAGGAATATTCCATTTAATATATGTGCCACATCTTCTTTATCCATTCATCCGATGATGGACACTTAGGTTGTTTCCAGCTCCGGACTATTGTGAATAGAGCTGCAATGAACATTTTGGTACATGTCTCTTTTTGAATTATGGTTTTCTCAGGGTATATGCCTAGTAGTGGGATTGCTGGGTCATATGGTAGTTCTATTTTTAGTTTTTTAAGGAACCTCCATACTGTTCTCCGTAGTGGCTGTACCAATTCACATTCCCACCAGCAGTGCAAGAGGGTTCCCTTTTCTCCACACCCTCTCCAGCATTTATTGTTTCTAGATTTCTTGATGATGGCCATTCTGACTGGTGTGAGATGATATCTCATTGTAGTTTTGATTTGCATTTCTCTAATGATTAATGATGTTGAGCATTCTTTCATGTGTTTGTTGGCAGTCTGTATATCTTCTTTGGAGAAATGCCTATTTAAGTCTTCTGCCCATTTTTGGATTGGGTTGTTTGTTTTTTTGCTATTGAGCTGCATGAGCTGTTTATAAATTTTGGAGATTAATCCTTTGTCAGTTGCTTCATTTGCAAATATTTTCTCCCATTCTGAGGGTTGTCTTTTGGTCTTGTTTATGGTTTCCTTTGCTGTGCAGAAGCTTGGAAGTTTCATTAGGTCCCATTTGTATATCTTTGTTTTTATTTCCATTTCTCTAGGAGGTGGGTCCAAAAGGATCTTGCTGTGATTTATGTCATAGAGTGTTCTGCCTATGTTTTCCTCTAAGAGTTTGATAGTTTCTGGCCTTACATTTAGGTCTTTAATCCATTTTGAGCTTATTTTTGTGTATGGTGTTAGGGAATGATCTAATCTCATACTTTTACATGTCCCTGTCCAGTTTTCCCAGCACCACTTATTGAAGAGGCTGTCCTTTCTCCACTGTACATTCCTGCCTCCTTTATCAAAGATAAGTTGGCCATATGTGCGTGGGTTTATCTCTGGAATTTCTATCCTGATCCACTGATCTATCTTTCTGTTTTTATGCCAGTACCACACTGTCTTAATTACTGTAGCTTTGTAGTATAGTCTGAAGTCAGGGAGCCTGATTCCTCCAGCTCCATTTTTCGTTCTCAAGATGGCTTTGGCTATTCGGGGTCTTTTATTTTTCCAAACAAATTTTGAAATTTTTTGTTCTAGTTCTGTGAAAAATGCCAGTGGTAGTTTGATAGGGATTGCATTGAATCTGTAGATTGCTTTGGGTAGTAGACTCATTTTCACAATATTGATTCTTCCAATCCAGGAGCATGGTTTATCTCTCCATCTATTTGTATCATCTTTAATTTCTTTCATCAGTGTCTTATAATTTTCTGCATACAGGTCTTTTGTCTCCTTAGGTAGGTTTATTCCTAGATATTTTATTCTTTTTGTTGCAATGGTAAATGGGAGTGTTTTCTTGATTTCATTTTCAGATTATTCATCATTAGTGTACAGGAAAGCCAGAGATTTCTGTACATTAATTTTGTATCCTGCTACTTTACCAAATTCATTGATTAGCTCTAGTAGTTTTTTGGTAGCATCTTTAGGATTCTCTATGTATAGTATCATGTCATCTACAAACAGTGACAGCTTTACTTCTTCTTTTACAATTTGGATTCCCTTTATTTCCTTTTCTTCTCTGATTGCTGTGGCTAAAACTTCCAAAACTAGGTTGAATAAGAGTGGTGAGAGTGTGCAGCCTTGTATTGTTCCTGATCTTAGTGGAAATGGTTTCAGTTTTTCACCATTGAGGACAATGTTGGCTGTGGGTTTGTCATATATGGCCTTTATTATGTTGAGGAAAGTTCCATCTATGCCTACTTTCTGCAGGGTTTTTATCATAAATCGGTGTTGAATTTTGTCGAAAACTTTCTCTGCATCTATTGAGATGATCATATGGTTTTTCTCCTTCAACTTGTTAATATGGTGTATCACATTGATTGATTTGCGTATATTGAAGAATCCTTGCATTCCTGGAATAAACCCCACTTGATCATGGTGTATGATCCTTTTAATGTGCTGTTGGATTCTGTTTGCTAGTATTTTGTTGAGGATTTTTGCATCTATGTTCATCAGTGATATTGGCCTGTAGTTTTCTTTCTTTGTGACATCCTTGCCTGGTTTTGGTATCAAGCTGATGGTGGCCTCGCAGAATGAGTTTGGGACTGTTCCTTCCTCTGATATTGTTTGAAAGAGTTTGAGAAGGATGGGTGTTAGCTCTTCTCTAAGTGTTTGATAGAATTCGCCTGTGAAGCCATCTGGTCCCGGGCTTTTGTTTGATGGAAGATTTTTAATCACAGTTTCAATTTCAGTGCTTGTGATTGGTCTATTCATATTTTCTATTTCTTCCTGAGTCAGTCTTGGCAGGTTGTGCATTTCTAAGAATTTGTCCATTTCTTCCAGGTTGTCCATTTTATTGGCATAGAGTTGCTTATAGTAATCTCTCGTAATATTTTGCATTTCTGCACTGTCAGTTGTTACTTCTCCTTTTTCATTTCTAATTCTATTGATTTGAGTCTTCTCCCTTCTTTTCTTGATGAGTCTGGCTAATGGTTTGTCAACTTTGTTTACCTTCTCAAAGAACCAGCTTTTAGTTTGGTTGATCTTTGCTATCATTTCCTTCATTTCTTTTTCATTTATTTCTAATCTGAACATTATGATTTCTTTCCTTCTGCTAACTTTGGGATTTTGTTGTTTTTGTTGTTGTTCTTCTTTCTCTAATTCCTTTATGTGCAGTGTCAGGTTGTTTACTCGAGATGTTTCCTGTTTCTTAAGGTGGGATTGTATTGCTATAAACTTCCCTCTTAGAACTGCTTTTGCTGCATCCCGTAGGTTTTGGGTCATCGTGTCTCCATTGTTATTTGTTTCTAGGTATTTTTTTTTTCCTCTTTGATTTCTTCAGTGATCCCTTCGTTATTAAGTAGTGTATTGTTTATCCTCCATGTGTTTGTATTTTTTACAGATCTTTTCCTGTAATTGATGTCTAGTCTCATAGCATTGTGGTCGGAAAAGATACTTGATACAATTTCAATTTTCTTAAATTTACCAAGGCTTGATTTGTGACCCAAGATATGATCTATCCTGGAGAATGCTCCATGAGCACTTGAGAAAAATGAGTATTCTGTTGTTTTTGGATGGAATGTCCTATAAATATCAACTAAGTCCATCTTTTTTAATGTATCATTTAAAGCTTGTGCTTCCTTATTTAGTTTCATTTTGGATGATCTGTCCATTGGTGAAAGTGTGGTGTTAAAGTCCCCTACTATGATTGTGTTATTGTCGATTTCCCCTTTTATGGCTGTTAGTATTTGCCTTATGTATTGAGGTGCTCTTATGTTGGGTGCGTAAATATTTACAATTGTTATATCTTCTTCTTGGATCGATCCCTTTATCATTATGTAGTGTCCTTCTTTGTCTCTTCTAATAGTCTTTATTTTAAAGTCTATTTTGTCTGATATAAGAATTGCTACTCCAGCTTTCTTTTGATTTCCATTTGCATGGAATATCTTGTTCCATCTCCTTACTTTCAATCTGTATGTGTCTCTAGGTCCGAAGTGGGTCTCTTGTAGACAGCATATATATGGGTCTTGTTTTTGTATCCATTCAGCCACTCTGTGTCTTTTGGTGGGAACATTTAGTCCATTTACATTTAAGGTAATTATTGATATATATGTTCCTATTCCCATTTCCTTAATTGCTTTGGGTTCGTTATTGTAGGTATATTCCTTCTGTTGTGTTTCTTGCCTAGAGAAGTTCCTTTAGCATTTGTTGTAAAGCTGGTTTGGTGGTGCTGAACTCTCTCAACTTTTGCTTGTCTGTAAACGTTTTAATTTCTCCATCAAATCTGAATGAGATCCTTGTTGGGTAGAGTAATCTTGGTTGCAGGTTTTTCTCTTTCATCACTTTAAGTATGTCCTCCCACTCCCTTCTGGATTATAGAGTTTCTGCTGAGAAATCAGCTGTTAACCTGATGGGGATTCCCTTGTGTGTTGTTTGTTGTTATTCCCTTGCTGCTTTTAATATGATTTCTTTGTGTTTAATTTTTGACAGCTTGATTAATATGTGTCTTGGCGTATTTCTCCTTGTATTTATTCTGTATGGGACTCTCTGTGCCTCCTGGACTTGATTAACTATTTCCTTTCCCATATTAGGGAAGTTTTCAACTATAATCTCTTCAAATATTTTCTCAGTCCCTTTCTTTTTCTCTTCTTCTTCTGGAACCCCTATAATTCGAATGTTGGTGCGTTTAATGTTGTCCCAGAGGTCTCTGAGACTGTCCTCTGTTCTTTTCATTCTTTTTTCTTTATTTTGCTCTGCATCAGTTATTTCCACTATTTTATCTTCCACCTCACTTATCCGTTCTTCTGCCTCAGTTATTCTGCTATTGATCCCATCTAGAGTATTTATCATTTCATTTATTGTGTTTTTAATCGATGTTTGATTCATCTTTAGTTCTTCTAGGTCCTTGTTAACTGTTTCTTGCATTTTGTCTATTCTATTTCCACGATTATGGATCTTGGAAATAGAATCTTGGATCAGCTTTACTATCAATATTCTGAATTATTTTTCAGGTAGACTGCTTATTACCTCTTCATTTGTTAAGTCTGGTAAGTTTTTATCTTGCTCCTTCACCTGCTGTGTGTTTTTCTGTCTTCTCATTTTGCTTATGTTACTGTGTTTGGGGTCTCCTTTTTGCAGGCTGCAGATTCGTAGTTCCCGTTGTTTTTGGTGTTTGTCCCCAGTGGCTAAGGTTGTTTCAGTAGGTTGTGTAGGCTTCCTGGTTGGGGGGACTAATGCCTGTGTTCTGGTGGTTGAGGCTCTATCTTGTCTTTCTGGTGGACAGGTCCACGTGTGGTGGTGTGTTTTGGGGTGCCTATGGCCTTATTATGTTTTTAGGTAGCTTCTCTGCTAATAGGTGGGGTTGTGTTCCTGCCTTGTTAGTTGCTTTGCATAGGGTGACCAGCACTGTAGCTTGCTGTTCGTTGACTGAAGCTGGGTGCTGGTGTTGAGATGGAGATCTCTGGGAGATTTTCGCTGCTTGATATTATTTGGAGCTGGGAGGTCTCTTGTGGACCCGTGTCCTGAATTTGTCTCTCCCACTTCAGAGGCACAGCACTGACTCCTGGCTGCAGCACCAAGAACCATTCATCCACCTGGCTCAAAATAACAGGGAGAAAAGGTAGAAAGAAAGAATTAGTACAAGAAAGAAAGAGAGAGGGAAAGAAAGGAAGAAGGGAAGAAAGGAAGGAAGGACAGAAGAAAGAAATAAAGGAGGGAGGGAGGGATGAAGAATGGAAAGAAAGATGGAAAGAAAGGAGGGAGGGAGGGAGGAATGAAAGCAAAAGAAGAGTGAATGGAAGAAGGGAGGGAGGGAGGGTGGAAGGAAAGAAAGAAAGAAAGACAGGAGGGAGGGAGGGAGGAAGGAAAGAAAAAGAAAGTGGAAAGAAGAAGGGTGGGAGGGAGGGAGGAAAGAAAAAGAAAGAAGGAAAGGATGAGCAGAGGGAAGGAGGGAGGAAGGGAAGGTAGGAAAAAAAGAAAGAGCAGGTAAAGTAAAATAGAATAAAGTATGAAATATCGTAGCATTATTAAAATTAAAAAGTAATTATTGAAAAAAAAACAGACCGATAGAACCCTGGGACATATGGTGGAAGCAAAGCTATACAGAGAGAATCTTACACAGAAGATTACACATACACATTCACAAAAAGAGAGCAGGGGGAAAAATCAAAAATCTTGCTCTCCAAGTCCACCTCCTCAATTTGGGATAATTTGTTGTAAAAAGAGGAAAAGGGGGGAACGTCTTAAATCTTGTCCTCAAAGTCCACTTCCTCAATTTGGGATGATTCGCTGTCCATTCATGCACTCCACAGATGCAGGGCACATCAAATGGACCGTGGAGCTTTAATCCGCTGCCTCCGAGGCTGCACAGAGAGATTTCCCTGTCTCTGCTCTCACAGCTCCCGCGTCTCAGCCTTGGACCTGGCCCTGCCTCTGCGTGTAGGTCACCAGAGGGCGTCCGTTCTTTGCTCAGACAGGACGGGTTTAAAGGACCCGCTGATTCGGTGGCTCTGGTTCACTCAGGCAGAGGGGAGGGAGGGGCGCCCAGTGTGGGGCGGGCCTGCGGCGGCAGAGACCGGCGTGATGTTGCAGCAGCCCATGGCACTCCGTGTGCTTTCCCGCGAAAGCCGTCCCCGGGTCTCGGGACCCTGGCAGTGGCGGGGTGCACAGGCCCCCCGGAAGGCAGGGCGGACAGTGACCCACCCTCGCACACAGGCCCCGTGGTGGCGGCGGCGGCGGCGGCAGCCCCAGGGTCCCACGCCCATCTCCGAGGTCCGCGCCTTTAGCCGCGGCTCGCGCCTGTCTCCGGCGCTTCCCCAAGCAGCCCTCTTAATGCCCTCTCCTCGCGCACCAGGAAACAAAAGGGAAAAAAGTCTCTTGCCTCTTCGGCAGCTCCAGACCCTTTCCCCGGACTCCCTCAAGGCTAGCCGTGGTGCACTAACCCCTTCAGGCTCTCTTCCTGCCGCCAGCCCCAGTCCTCTCCCTGCGCTCCGACTTAAAGCTGCTACCCGAGCCTCAGCTCCCAGCCCTGCCCGCCCCGGTGGCCGAGCAGACAAGCCTCTCGGGCTGGTGTGTGCCTGAGGGCACCAGTCCTCTCTGCCAGAATCTCTCCGCTTTGCCCTCCGCACCCCTGTTGCTGTGCTCTCCTCTGCTACTCCGAAGCTTTCCCACTCCACCACCTGCAGTTTTCACCTGCGAAGGGGCTTGTAGTGTGTAGAAACCTTCCCTCCTTCACGGCTCCCTCCCACTGGTGCACGTCCCGTCCCTATCCTATTGTCTCTGTGTATTCTTTTTTTTTCTTTTGCCCTACCCAGGTATGTGGGGAGTTTCTTGCCTTTTGGGGGGTCTGAGGTCTTCTGTTAGCGTTCAGTAGGTGTTCTGTAGGAGTTGTTCCACGTGTAGATGAATTTCTGATGTATCTGTGGGGAGGAAGGTGATCTCCGCATCTTACTCTTCCGCCATCTTCCTCTGGCTCCCCTCAATTTTCCTATTTTTCTTTCCTCCATATATCGTATATTCTTCAAGGGAAAAATATCATGTTTTATATATTTGTTTATATACATTTCACTAGGTGTATATTTATGTATATAAATAATAATAAAGAAAACACAACTAATGTAAGTCAAAAAACATAGGAATGAAAACATGTATACCACTTTGAAATACAGAATAATATCAATTAAGGGTTAGAAAATGAGTACTTAATTTATATATTTCCTAAAGAATATAAGAGTAACCCAGGGGCTTCCCTGGTGGTGCAGTGGTTGGGAGTCTGCCTGCCGAGGCATGGGACACGGGTTCGTGCCCCGGTCCGGGAGGATCCCACATGCTGTGGAGCAGCTGGGCCCCTGAGCCATGGTCACTGAGCCTGTGCATCTGGAGCCTGTGATCCAGAACAGGAGAGGCCACAACAGTGAGAGGCCCATGTACCACAAAAAAAAAAAAAAAAAAAAAAAAACAAACCTGTAACTCAATCATATGGAGCATAAAATGAAGTAGCAGCCAGTCCAGCGTTCCTATGATTATTTTAGGAAAAAGTCAATTTGGTGCTTAGAACTCAAAATCTGAGTAAATTATGCTGATAAAAGATTTTATGGTCTTGAATTGGACAATATAAAAGTATAATATAATTTTGAATTTTGCTTAGTTTTATGAGAAAAATAGTCTAATAATAATCTTAGTAGATGTGTTTGAAAAAGGACAATGAAGACAGGGACTTCAGAAGAATTGGGGAAATGGGGATGTTAAAGGACTCTAGGAAAATACTTAAAGAAGAAGATGAGATCTTGATTTGAAAGTAAAATAAGAAATTCAAAATATCTGGCTTTGATCCTAGGTTCTACATATCTGAGACACATAAACCTAGAGAAATTTATTTAATCTCTCTGTTTCTTGATTTCATTATAGATACAAATATATTTAAAAATAGAATTTATTTAATAGTATTAGGATAATTAAATGAATTGTCACATGCAAACTATTTAGAGTACTGATAAACACATGGAAGTAATTTCATAAATGTTAGTCATTGTTAATATTGATTAAAGGTATTCTAGGTTGCTATATTTTAAGATTTTTGATTTGAGATAAAAACAATGGTAACTCTCACATACACAACTTTTATATGTAGTACAACTGATACTAGCTCATGAAAATGGATAATTCCCATTTCCTCCAAACTATACCATTCAATGACGTCACATAAATAGTTCAAAATCATCCATAGTTGGAGTATTTATACCACAGATATTGTCAAATATTACAAATCAGGATTGTTTGTTTTTTTGTTTGTTTTTATTCCTTTGGAGAGTAGTTTGTTAAAAATTTGCCAGCACACGGCTGGTTATACAAATCACTGATGTGAAGGGGCACAGTAATGCCTATATTTAACCACAAAAAAACAGGCCAGACAACAAAGCTGTTGGGGAAGGTGAAATGATCAAGCCCACATGTTCAGTGTGATAGGCGCCTGTGGACTTGCAGAAGCAGTGAGGAGATGAAATCCAGAGCCCACAAAATTGAAAACTCTCAAGAGATTCAAGATGGCAGTGAATTAGGTGGACGTAGAGTTCATCTGTCTGCACAGATGCACCAGGAATACATCTGTAGATGCAACAATTCTCACAAAACACCAGCTGAAAACTTAGAAGACCTTGGACACTGGAAAGGACTATAAAGATCCCTGCATAACTGGGTAGGATGAAGAAAAGAAGGGAGAAGGAGCAGGAGAGGAATTAGGATTGGCTCTGAATCCCAGGGCAGGGGAGCTGAAGCAAAATAGAGATTCCCGAATTTGCGGAAACCCACTTGGATGGAGAAACCCCCCACCAAACAGGGAAATCTACTGGGACAGAAGGGAAGCATTTGAGGCTGTTGGCGGAGGGTGAAGCAGCCTATATGTGGCAGGTGAGACAGAATGAGAAATACACAGACGGTCTGAACCATGGCCTTACGTGTCCCAGACTGGGACATGTGTTCACAGTTATTCAAGTGGCTGAGAGCTAGTGTGTGGGGCTTGGAGAACAGGCTCAGAGTAGGAACTGCTGTTGGCTGTGGGGAGACTGACTGAGGGGACAGGAGGGAGGAAATCTGCAGCAGGGAATGCCTATGGGGAAGACTGGGCTGCCAGGGGAGCAGAGCACTACTGCTGAATCACACACAGGGGGCAGAACCACTATTGTAACCTTTCTTTCCCCACACTCCAGCACCTGCCAGTGACAATAAAAGAAGCCAGCTCAGGGTTGGCTCTTGTGCGCTGGATGCTGAGCAAAAAAAAAAAAAAAAAACCCCTTGGACCCAGCCCTCCCACGCCTGCTACCGGGTGCCAGAAAAAGCACAGCCAGGGCTGGCCATCATGTGTCTTATTCCGGGTGCCAGAAAAGGTCCTCACTAGGGTCATATCTCTTGTACCCATGGCCACCAGCTTCCCTGCCCATTTGGCACTGCTGGGGCTTCTGAGATCCAAGCAGTCTTACCACCTCTGTGCCTGGTCCTCACAGGACCAAGAACTCTAAGGCAGCATCAGGACAGAATCCTGTTGGTGGACCACACACAGAGGTGGGGATAAAACCAAAGCTGAACCCCAGGGATAGGGTGATTAATGAAGAAGATTAAAAATCTTTCCATCAGCAATGCAAGATGCAGATTAGATCCCTTTAATCAGCTAGGTAGACCCTGTGTCTATGGAATATTTGAGTAGATTATGAGTGCTCCCACAAATGAAAACAGTCTAGCTCTAACATCTGTGGACTTTAGGGGCAAGCACATGCAGGAATTGGGCCAGATCAGAGTCTGAGTGTTGCCCACAGGGTCCACAACAGGTCCAGAGACCAGCCCAGAGGCAGAGTAGAGCCTCTTGTGGAGGCAGAGGTGGGCTGTGGTTCACAGCATGTGCAAGGACATTGACAATGGAGACCCCAGGGAAACATAATTATTACTATGAATTTTATCATGTTTTGATTCATTCTGTTGGGTCTGGCTTCTTTGTTTTTGTTTCTTTTTTTACTTTCTTTTTTCCTTTGGTGTTTTAGTATTTCTTTTTTTTTTTATTCAGTCTTTTGGGATCTTTATGTTTTATAAGATATTTTTTATTTTTATTTTTTTATATATTCTATTATTAATCTGCTTTTCTGTTGTTCTGTGTTCTTTTCCTTCATTTTATTTTTTCTTCTTTTTCTTTAATATATTTTCTTATATTTCCATTTCTACTTTGCTTTTCTGTTGACCAGTGTTTTTTCATTTTTATTTTATTTTATTTTTTTAAATCATTTTTACCAGTTAGCTCTGTTTCCTTGCTTTATTGTTCAGTTGGCCCACTACTTTGGTTTTGTTTCCAGGTTATGTGTTTTTGTTAGTTTTAATCCTAACTGTTTGATTTTGTTTTTGAGTTCAATTTGTCTGGCTGTTCTCTTGCTTTTTGTTTTATTTGGCTCTGTTTTTGTTTCTTTTACATGTGTATGTGTTTCCTTGTTTCTGTTTTTTGTTTGCTTGATTGTGTTTTCACCATTTCTCTGGGGTTTTGTCTTTTTTTTCTCTTTAGTATATTTTCTTTTTTTAAAAATATTTCTACTTCTACTTTGCTTTTCTGTTCTGTCTTCTTTCGCCTTTCTCTTTTTCTTTTTCTTTAATAAAAAAATATTTTTGGTTCATTTTGTTTCTTTGTTTCATTCTTCAATTGGAAATCTGCTTCGGTTTTGTTTTTGGTTTTAGGTTTTTGTCAGATTTCTTTTTAATTGTTTGATTTTGTTCTTGGGTTCTTTTGTTTGTCTATTTTTTCTCTTGCTTTTTGATTTATTTGGTTCTGTATTTGTTTCTTTTGTGTGTGTGCGTGTTTCCTTGTTTCTGTTTCTGTTTGTTTGATTTTACTTTTTACCATTTGTTGGGGTTTTGTTAGTCTTTTTTTTATCGCCCTATTGCTGTGACGAGTGACTTGCAGGGTCTTGGTCCCTTAACTAGAGGTCAGGCCTGAGGCTTTGGGGTGAAAGCACCAAGTCCAGGACTCTAGACCACTAGAGAATTTCTATCCCCAAGGAAGATTATTCACCAAGACTTCTCACGGAGGCTTCTAAATGAACCCAAGAGCTGGCTCCACCTAACTGCCAAAAGCTCCCAGCACTGGATGCTTCACACCAAACAACAAACAAAACAGGAAAACAAACTCACCTAACAGCCCACAGGCTATCTAAAGGCATACTAAGCTCACAGACACCGCAAAACACACCACTTGACATGGCCCTGCTCATTAGAGGGAAAAGACTCAGCTCCACCCAACAGAATGCAGGCAAAAGTCCCTCTCCCACTAGGAAGCCTACACAAGCCATTGGACAAAACTCACCACCAGAGGCAGAGAACAGAAGAAAGAGGAACTATGACCCTGCAGCCTGGGAAAAGGAGACATCAAATACTGAAAACTAGACAAGATGAGAAGACAGAGAAATATATTGCAGGCAAACGAGCAAGATAAAAACCAACAAGACCAAATAAATGAAGAGGAAATAGGCAAAACTACTGAAAAAGTATTCAGAGTAATGATAGTAAAGATGATCCAAACTCTCGGAAATAGAATAGAGGAAATACCAGAAATGTTTAACAAGGACTTAGAAAAACTAAAGAGCAAACAAACAGTAATGAACAACACATTAATTGAAATTGAAAATATTCTAGAAGGAATCAAAGACAGAATAACTGAGGCAGAAGAAAAGAAAAGTGAGCTGGAATATAGAATGGTGCAAATAACTGTTGCAGAGCAAAATAAAGAAAAAAGAATGAAAACAATGGAGGACAGCCTCAGAGACCTCTCTCTGGGACAACATTAAGTACACCAATGTTTGAATTATAGGCATCCTAGAAGAAGAAGAAAAAAAAGAAAGTGTCTGAGAAAATATTTGAAGAGATTAGAGATGAAAAACTTTTCCCAAAAAGCAAATAGTACAATGAAGTCCGAAGTGCAGAGAGTGCCATACAGGATAAACCCTAGGAGAAACACATTAAGACACATGTTAATCACATGAACAAAAATAAAATTAAAAGAAAAAATATAAAAAGCAGCAAGGGAAAAGCAACAAAAAACATACAAGGGAATCCCCATAAGGTTATCAGCTGATTTTTTAACAGAAACTCTACAGGCCAGAAGGGTGTGGCAGGATATATTTAAAGTGATGAAAGGGAAAAACTTATAATCAAGATTACTCTACTGACCAAGGATCTCATTCAGATTCAATGGAGAAATCAAATGGTTGAGAGACAAGCAAAAGTTAAGAGAATTGAATGCCACGAAACCAGCTTTACAACAAATGCTAAAGGAACTTCTCTAGGCAAGAAAAACAAGAGAAAGAAAGGACCTACAATAACGAACCCAAAACAATTAAGAAAATGGTAATAGGAACATACATATAGATAATTACCATAAATGTAAATGGATTAGATGCTCCAACTAAAAGACATAGACTGGCTGAATGGATACAAAAACAAGACCCGTGTATGTACAAGAGACTCACTTCAGACCTAGGGACACATACAGACTGAAAGTGAGGGGTAGGAAAAAGATATTCCATGCAAATTGCAATCAAAAGAAAGCTGGAGTAGCAATACTCATATCAGACAAATTAGACATTAAAATAAAGGCTATTACAAGAGACAAGGAAGGCCACTATATAATGATCAAGGGATCAATCCAAGAAGAAGATATAACAATTGTAAATATCTATGCACCCAGCATAAGAGCACCTCAATATATAAAGCAAATGTTAACAGCCATAAAGGGGGAAGTCAACAGTAAAACAATAATATTAGGTGACTTTAACTCCCCATTTACACCAACAGACAGAACATCCAAACAGAAAATAAATAAGGACACACAAGCTTTAAATGACACATTAGACCAGATTGTCTTAATTGATATTTATAAGATATTCCATCCAAAAACAACAGAATACACTTTCTTCTCAAGTGCTCATGGAACATTCTCCAGGATAGATCATGTCTTGGTCACAAATCAAGCCTTGGTTAATTTAAGAAAATTGAAATCATATCAAGCATCTTTTCCAACCACAATGCTATGAGACTAGTTTATCAATTACAGGAAAAAAAACCTTTAAAATATACAAACACATGGAGGCTAAACAATATGCTGATAAACAATGAAAATATCACTGAAGAAATCAAAGAGGAAATAAAAAAATACCTACCAAAAAAATGGCAATGTAAACACAACAACCCAAAACCGAAGTATGAAGAAACAGCATTTCTAAAATGGAAGTTTATAGCAATACAATCCTACCTCAAGAAACAAGAAAAGGGCTTCCCTGGTGGCGCAGTGGTTGAGAGTCCGCCTGCCGATGCAGGGGACACGGGTTCGTGCCCCGATCCCGGAGCATCCCACATGCCGCGGAGCGGCTGGGCCCGCGAGCCATGGCCGCAGAGCCTGTGTGTCCGGAGCCTGTGCTCCGCAACGGGAGAGGCCACAGCAGTGAGAGGCCCGCGTACAGCAAAAAAAAAAAAAAAAAAGAAAGAAACAAGAAAAATCTCAACTAAACAGCCTAACCTTACACCTAAAGCCATTAGAGAAAGAAGAAGAACAACAACAACAACAAAAAACCCCACAAAGTTAGCAGAAGGAAAGAAATCATAAAGGTCAGATCGGAAATAAATAAAAAAGAAATTAAGGAAACAATAGCAGAGATCAATAAAACTAAAGCAATCAGAGAAGAGAAAGCCATAAAAGGAATCCAAATCAGAAAAGAAGTAAAACTGTCACTGTTTGCATATGACATGATACTATACATAAAGAATCCTAAAGATGCTAACAGAAAACTAGACCTAATCAATGAATTTGGTGAAGTAGCAGGTCACAAAATTACGCACAGAAATCTCTCACATTCCTGTACATTAATGATGAAAAATCTGAAAGAGAAATTAAGGAAACAATCCCATTTACCATTGCAACAAAAGAATAAAATACCTAGGAATAAGCCTACCTAAGGAGGCAAAAGACCTGTATGCAGAAAAATATGACATTGATGAAAGAAATCAAAGATGATATAAACAGGTGGAGACATATACCATGTTCTTGGATTGGAAGAATCAACATTGTAAAAATGACTGTACTAGACAAAGCAAGCTACAGATTCAATGAACTCCCCATCAAATTACCAATGGCATTTTTTCACAGAAGTAGAACAAAAATTTTTACAATCTGTATGGAAACACCAAAGACCATGAATAGCGAAAGCAATCTTGAGAAAGAAAAACAGAGCCAGAGGAATCAGTCTCCCTGACTTCAGACTATACTACAAAACTCCAGTAATCAAGACAGTATGGTACTGGCACAAAAACAGAAATATAGATCAGTGGAACAGGATAGAAAGCCCAGAGATAAACCTGCACACATATGGTCACCTTATCTTTGACAAAGGGGGCAAGAATATACAATGGAGAAAAGACAACCTCTTCAATAAGTGGTGCTGGACAAACAGGACAACTACATGCAAAGGAATGAAATTAGAACACTTCCTAGCATCATACACAAAAATAAAATAAGAATGGAGCAAAGACTTAAAGGTAAGTCTAGACACTATAAAGCTCTTAGAGAAAAACATATGCAGAACACTGCATGACATAAATCACAGCAAGATCCTTTCTTACCCACCTTCTAGAGTAATGGAAATAAAATCAAAAATAAACAAATGAAATGTAATAAAACTTAAAAACTTTTACACAACAAAGGAAACCATAAATGAAACAAAAAGACAACCCTCAGAAGGGTAGAAAATATTTGCAAATGAAGAAACTGACAAAGCATTAATCTCCAAAATTTACTAGCAGCTCATGCAGCTCAATATTAAAAAAGCACACAGCCTAATCCAAAAATGGTCAGAAGACCTAAATAGACATTTCTCAAAATTAGACATACAGATTGGCAACAAACACATGAAAGGATGCTCAGCATCACTAATCATTAGAGAAATGCAAATCAAAATCACAATGAGGTAGCATCTCACACCAGTCAGAATGGCCATCATCAAAGAATCTAGAAACAATAAATGCTGGAGAGGGTGTGGAGAAAATGGATCCTCCTGCCCTGTTTGTGGGAATATCAATTGATACAGCCACTATGGAGAACAGTATGGAGGTTCCTTAAAAAACTAAAAATAGAACTACCCTATGACCCAGCAATCCCACTACTGGACATACACCCAGAGAAAACCATAGTTCAAAAAGATACATGTACCCCAATGTCCATTGCCACACTATTTACAATAGCCTGGACATGAAAGCAACCTAAATGTCCATTGACAGATGAATAGATAAAGAAGATGTGGCACATATATACAATGGAATAATTTGTAATTAGGTGGATAGACCTAAAGTCTGTCATACAGAGTGAAGTAAGTCAGAAAGAGAAAAACAAATACCAGATGCTAATGTACATATATGGAATCTAAAACAAAAGGTACTAATGAATATAGTGGCAGGGCAGAAACAAAGACACAGGCATAGAGAACAGACTTGAGGACACAGAGTGGGAAGGGGAAGCTGGGACAAAGTGAGAGAGTAGCATCGATATATATATATATATATATATATATATATATATATATATATATATATATATATATATATATATATCCTAAGGTAGAATGGATGGCTAGTGGGAAGACACTGCGTAGCACAAGGAGATCACCTCTATGCTTTGTGATGACCTAGAGGAGTGGGAAATGGAGGGTGAGAGGGAAGCTCAAGAGGGAGTGTATATGGAGATATATGTATACATACAGCTGACTCACTTTTTTGTACAGCAGAAACTAACACAGCATTGTAAAACAATTATACTCCAATAAAGATATAAAAACAAGCATACACACAAAAAACTAAAGAATACTCTCTTAAACTCACACCAAACATTTATGTCTTCCTCACTTTGTGGAATTGAAAAATGATTACTTTTTCTGATTAATAAAGAAATGAAAATTAAAGTAAAAAAAACCAGAAAATATGCCTCTGCACTTATTATATAATGGTATTTACTTTTTTATATTGAAACCTTGGATATTATTCTTAATATATGCCATGCAATGTTCTAAGTACTTACAAATATTAGCTCATAAAATCCTATGAAGTAGGTAATATAGGTAGAAAGGTCAAATGTTAGTAATTGTTGTGGTTAGTTTTACTCATGGAACTTAAAATATAATTGTGTAAAATGCTATGAAAACATATTTTGTTTTCATTTAAACCTTGAAATGATGAAGATGAGATGTCTAAGATGAAACTTGAATTTCCTAGCCCTGGAGAGAATCATGCTTGCTTTGCCATGGCATTTCACCAATCACAGAAAGTAGCTGCTGTTATTTATAATTTTCTCTGTTTTTCCACTAGTAAGATATTGATTTAGGTGACAGAATTTTCTTCCTCTCTGAATCAGAAGGAACAGAATCCTGGGCTTCCCTGATGGCACAGTGGTTGAGAGGCCACCTGCCGATGCAGGGGACACGGGTTCGTGCCCTGGTCTGGGAAGATCCCACATGCCATGGAGCAGCTAGGTCCGTGAGCCATGGCCACTGAGCCTGTGCATCCGGAGCCTGTGCTCCGCAACGGGAGAGGCCACAATGTGAAAGGCCCATGTACCACAAAAAAAAAAAAAAAAAAAAAAAAAAAGAAAGAAAGAACAGAATCCTTATGTGAACTATAAGGTTTATAGATAGAGATGACATAAAGGGTCAAAAAGCTGCCTTAGATTTTGAGAGCTATGATGTTTGCTCTGTGGATTAACCTGGTTAATGCTCAAAATTTAGTATCCCTGCTGAGATTCACATGCTGATATCAGTATGAGATACAGTCTCTAAAGCTGACTTTTTTTATTATGACCTTACCCATTATAAACCTGATACAAAAAATAAAAGTGGTTTTAGAATTATTTTCAAATTTAATTTCTTTCCCCAAGGTATGAATCTCTTTCATTTAACATGTGCTTATGAGTAGGTTTTATCTGTTCAATAATGATGTGAAAAAATCTTTTAATATAAAAAGATATTTTAACTAGTTTTCTGGTCTCAAAGCCAGAGTTTAGACGGGAAGACTGTGGATTAAAAAAAACATTAGAAGATTATCTGAGAAAATAATGTGAACTCAGTTAATATGATACAGGTATAGACAGAAAGGAGCCCATTAAGAATGGAAAGTTATTAATTAACATCTACTAGGCACTTGGCATAAAGTGTATAAGACATTTATACCAAAGATTAATAATAAGACTGACCTCTGGCTTTGAGAAATTTAAATATTGGCATGTACATTTAATTGAAGTTAATGTTCCTAAAACATTTCCCCTCCAATAATACACATGTTATTGTACCTGGGTAGGATTTGTCAACCATTATTTACTCTCTAAAACTGATCAGAAAGGGTTCATAATCCCTAGCAAGGACTTTTTCTCTTGCCCTAATAAAATGCAATTTTATCCAGAACTCTAGACAAGGGAATGGGTATTTCACCCCAAGCCTGAATTTGTGAATCATTTCACTACTGCTAATCATGGTTCTTCCTCTAGCTTTCCATTCATCCAGATACTCAAATCAAAACTAAAAATTTACCCTGGATTCCTCTCTTGCCTTGAGTATTCTATTAACACAATTTGTTATCTCTGACCACAAAATGAATCCTGATTTTGTCTGTGAGTCACTACCTCCAGTTCTCATACCTTAGTAGACAGCACCAGTGTGTATTCTCTGGGCAACCAGAAGAGCTACCACACTGGATGCTCTATTATTGCTCTTGTCTCCACCCTCAACAATTAATGTTCCACATGTCATTTAAAACGATCCTTTTTTGGTAGATCTTTAAGATATTTAATATTGAATCCAATACCTTTAACAAGAGCAATGGGACTCTGCATGATCTATCCTCTATCCACCTCTCCCTCCTCATCTGTAACCACTCACCTTTCCCTAGCTCTATATGGTCTAGTAACAATACAATTCCTTGGTTTGTCAGGTATGTCAAGCTTGTTCTTCCATTTGAGTTTTCCTTCAGCTGTTGCCTTTGCCTGGAATGCCCTTGCTTCACCCTTTCTCATGGATAGCTGTTTCCTATCATTCAAACCTCTACTCAACTCAACTGTGGCCTCCTCCACAGGTGCTCCCTGACCATCCAACTCTTATCACTCTACCTGATTTGTTGTCCTCATAGCATTTATTGCTGTCTGAATTTTTTTTTTCTTTTTATATTATTATATTTGTCACTTTCAAGTAGGTATTCTGTTGGTCTTATTTGTTGCTATAACACCAGCATCTAAAGGTAAAAAGGTAAAAAAATACCTGGCACATATCAAGCTTTTATAGTATGATAAAGATTGAAAAACTAAATAAACACTGATTAAGAAAAGAGACAAATAAGCCATCAACTCACTTGGGAGACTATGGTAACTAGCAATGAAATAAAGACAGTTGGTTTTGAACCTCAGGCCACAAAATTCAAAATATCTGTTTCTAGATAGTTTTTCACAATATATTCTATTATATTCTAAATGGGAAGGGAAGAAAACACTGAATCTATTGTTCAGCTTTCACATCATTATTGTTTAGTTTTAAATTCCATATAATTGCTTATCCCTATAAAGAAAATTAAAGTTGCCAGATTCAATTAATATGAATACAGACACAAAGTAAAATTTGAATTCATATAAATAACAGATGTTGTTTAGTATAAATATACCCAAACATTGCATGGTTCATGTGTACCAAAATTGTTCATTAATTATCATAAATAATTATTTCATAAGTTATTTTGTGTTTATGAAATTCCAATTTAACTGGATATTCACTATTTTATCTGGCAACCCTATTATAAACACAATTTTAAAACTGATATGCTTCTATGGAATTCATTCTTTACACAAAAATCTCTGAGTATGTAGCCCGCATAACTAAGAAATCTCTGGATTAGAAAACATATGGTAAAAGCACAATCTTTGCCATTAAGGACCTCACATGCTAGTCAGAAATGTTCACAAAATGTCAAGGTCACTAAACTATTTCATGCCTTCTAAATGTGCTAAGTACTTTGCAAAGAAAATAAAGAGTGGTTGTATTTTTAATGTGATTTTCAGGAGTGAAAACCATGAACGTGTAGAAAAAATAGGAAAGCCTTCTTGGATAATACAGAACTTTAAAATGATTTTTTAAAATAATGAACATAATTTGACAAAGATAAGAGTGACAGTTTTAGGTACAACATTAAAACAGCAATATTGCACATGGTATATTTGTACAACAGGTTCTTTTGGAAAGAGGTTTAGGTTGTATAACACTGGAGATGTAAGTCTGGGGACAGTAATAAGAACCAAATTGTTAGGCCTCTTAATAATAGGTGTAGAAGTATGAGATTTGGCATTGGGACAATTAGCATCTACCAGAAATTTTCTGTAAATTGAAAACAAATGATAAAACATTAGGAAACTTTCTTCTGATGGTAATGTTTAAAGATGAACTGTAGAATAAGAAAAGATAAAACAAGCTACTTCAATAATTTTAGCCTGAGATAAATGGAAGGCGATAGTAGCAAGTTTATATTGTATGATGCAGTAGTGTTGGAGGTCAATTCCACCTAGGGATATTTCCAAAGCTTTGCACTTAGTGGATCAAAAGAATTATAGTGCCACCTATATATGTGAGATATCTAATTTTGGAAGAAAGATAATCAGTCCAATTTTAGTTAATTTGAATTTAATAATATTTGGTGTCTGGGCCAGAAATGTTGAGGACTTCTTTTTTCACATGCAGCCAAAGTAGTGAAATTAGGTATCTCCTCTAATGCAGACAATGTAATGCAGGGTTAAAAACTGAGTTCAATGTAGTACCCAGCAATGGAGAAGAAGGAAGGAAAAGAAGCCAGTAGAAGGTGCAGTGTCTAGGAGTAAATGGGTGTGTATATTGGAAATATAAGCAATAATAGTCAAACTTTTAGAGGGTCAGTGACCCATTACGGAAACCGATAAAAGCTATAAAACTCTCTCCAGGAAAGAAATGTGTAAATGTTTACACATGAAAATCTTTTACATACATTTTATGTGTCTACTGACATCTATAATTCTTTTCACAAATGAAGGGTCATTCCCTACTCTAGAAAGAGCTGAGTAAAAATGTAGAGGAAGATTCTTCAGGAAAACAGAAGTGAATGGGGCTAAGAGTAACAATTGGAAAAAATACCACCCCTTTGAGAAATGGGTTAGAAGCAGGATATGGACTTGAGGCTACAAATTAAGATCAAAAGAAACAAATGGAATATCAGACATACAAATAAATAAACAAATAAACGTGTAAAATATCCCAACGTTCAGATCCTGAGGAACAAAATGAAGTTAGTTGGGAATCAAGTAAGGTAGTTCCTTGATATCAGGCAAAGATTCAAAAGTCTAAGACAAACCCGATCTTGAGCTTTAGGTGAGGCTGTGAATATCTCAGGGTCAAGTGTGCAACCAGAAAAGTAAAAGCATGTGTCACATGCCTGATGTGCATCTGAGATGGAGTTTGCTGGGGTGATGAAGTCTTTTATGGCAGTAGAATCCACATGCTGACTTCCAAAGCAAAAAGAAAAGTGGAGCTCCACCATAGAGGAGATTAAGCCAAGATTAAACTTTACTCCTCAAAGTCCCAGCAGATATGTGAACATAAATGTAATTTTCCATGGATATATGTTGGCCTTGAGGAAATAATACACATGTGATTATCTCCTTTCATAAAGATAAGAACAAAAGATTGTAGCGGCCTTCCTTGTGGATTTCATGAAGTAGATGTGAAGATGATCAGATGATTGCTTATTGCATGGAGCACATAATTTAGCTCTTAAGTTGTCTTTTATTTATCATCTCATTTTATAGTACACACAAATTAGAGGCAGGGATCATATAAATAGTTTGAAATATTATCCCTGTAATACCTAGAAGTCATGCACATATAATAAAGTATGTTCAATAAATATATAATGATTAACATAATTGAATGATAAGTTAATTATTATTTATTAACTATGACCCAGATTGTCATTATTTTACTAACGATGATTTGCTTGAAATATTTTCAGAATTACATTTAAATAACTGAGATTTAAGAATGAAAATCCCACATTAAAACATAGTTCCAAAATAAAAATTAAAAAAATCATTTTGTAAAGCTTCAAAATTGAGGATACATTTGTGGAATTATATTTGTTTTAATCAGGTTTTATAGGCAAACATGTTTAATATTCTATTTATAAAAGACATCTATTAATTTTATTACAAGCAGAAGAAAACAATATCAGGTACTTCGATATCATCAAAATATAACAATTATCAGATTCTCAATTTTTTATTGTTGGTAAAATTACAATAAGTATTAAAATTTTTTTTTCACTGTTTTGTGCTGATATGAGGTGAAGATGGTTTATAATGGATGTAGCCTTACCATGCTACTGGGATAAAAATTAGTTAGTCTCCATAGTTCCTGTGAATTTTTAATGTGAAAATCATATTTATGTGATCATGAAGGGAAATAATTATTTTCCTTACAGAGAATACCTTATGATTGAAAGGAAAATTCTGATCTCTTATATTAGGCTTTCTTCTAAAATTGCTAAGGTCATTTTAATGAAGGGGCCTCTCAGCCAGTAGCAGTGGTATACTTCACATTCAGTAGTTTTTTACTTCTTTTTTACTTCAGCACCCTCATCATTTGCCTAAAGTGATGAGAAAAAAAAAAGACTAAAATAATGGGTTAACTCTCACTTTCCTGAAACCAGGCATTCCTAGCTTAAGCAGGCTTCATAGGATATATATGACATTATCTGCTTGGGTACTCTGTGTATCAAAACCAGCACAAAACTTTCTGATAGTTTCTATGGTGATTGCCTTTTTTAAAAAAGTGAATTACAGATTATAAAGCTTCATAAAACATACATACATGGTTAGCACATAAACTGCAGGTGCCTGCAGCTATAGCAATTTAAACACCACTTTCTGAAACATTTTAAAAAACTTCACTTCTGAAAAGCACATCTAATAATAAACCCAAGTTGCTTGCCCCCCTTGTCTGTTAAGGTCAATGCATTTCTCTCAGGTTAGAATTGTCCTTGCCACGTTCCAAAGGAAATTATAGACAGAAAGCAAGAAAGGCTGCACAAGCGGAGTTGTCATACCTTCTCAGACTCTGAGGGCTCCCTACCTTCCACTGTCTCCCGAGGGCAATACAGGAACACTGTCCCTCTGCATTTTCAGGTGCCACTTAGAAATGTAGAAGCATTTCTGTATTTCAAGAATTGAATACTTGGTCTGATATGCAAAAATTATGAGTTATTCTAGAAGTACTTATGCATCACTTTATTGCTTGAATCTTCATAAACATTGTATTAAATGTTAATTGTATCAATCTTTTACATTAGAGAGCCAAAAATTTGTGACAACTTTGTGTCAATTTTTGTTTTTTTCTAAATTTTAAAAAAATTATTTATTTTATTTGTTTATTTTTGGCTGTGTTGGGTCTTTGTTACTGTGCACAGGCTTTCTGTAGTTGCAGGAAGTGGGTGCTACTCTTCGTTGTGGTGCACAGGCTTCTCATCATGGTGTCTTCTCTTGTTGCAGAGCATGGACTCTTGGTGCGTGGGCTTCAGTAGTTGTGGTGTGTGGGCTTCAGTAGGTGTGGCACGGAGGTTCAGTAGTTGTGGCTTGCGGGTTCTAGAGTGCAGGCTTGGTTGTTGTGGTGCACAGGCTTAGTTGCTCCATGGCATGGGGGATATTCCCGGACCAGGGCTCAAACCTGTGTCCCCTGCATTGGCAGGTGGATTCTTAACCACTGCACCACCAGGGAAACCCTTAGTTTGTATTTAAAATAGAAAAAATAAAATAAAAATTATATATATATATATATATATATATATATATATATATATATATATATATATATATTCGAAGGGTTGGACTTTGTAATGCACTTTTATGGCTATACATTGACTTTTGTGTTCTTTTACATTTTCTTTTCTGTACTTCTCTCTCTACCTACACCAAATCTCACACAAAGTGTACACATGTTATTCATTCTTCTGCACTAATTCGTGCAATATTACATATAAAACAGAACTCTGTTGCATTTCTCATATCTGAACTTTATTCAGCAGACGATTACTCCACTGTTTCTTCTAGTGAGTTATCTTGTTTCTGCCAAGCTTTACTTTATTCACATTTTCTAAGTTGAAAAGAACTAGTGTGAAATTCAGAGACATCACCTGCTGAGGGTTGGCAGTCTTACTCTCTTAACATCATGGCTCTTAAATGTATATCTAAAATCCTATAATTTCAACTTTTACCAAAAATGAATTAAACTAAAAATATATACTAGTCACATCATTTTAAAAATATAGTCAATAGCAGCCTTTACTATCTTATGACAGTATCTACTCTCTATATTTCATACCTCCCTGATTGCCTCACACTTTGCCCCAAGCTTACCTTACAAAATCACTGTGAAGACTAAACATGACTATATATGTGAGGAATATTCTTCCACCTGTAAATTATTTAAAATTGCTCTCCACATGTTCTTAGGTGGTACAGATAAAATGCTAGATAAATGGGGTAAATGTGGAAATGCCATGACAAAATCACCCTTAAAAGCATTTGCTGCTCATCTATAGCATACTGCTGCCATTACTAATGTCATTTCAATAATCAATGAACTATGATGCTACCTAGTTTAAAAAGAGAAGTGATTATTTGCATTTTCATATGCTGAAATCTTTCTCTTAGGGCAAGTACATGCAGGTTCCATGAAAAGAGGGCTCAAGTGTGAGTTATGAAATCTGAATTGTTTAGCAGTAAGAATT